>NC_139803.1:36433868-36914431 GCF_963457635.1 Microchirus variegatus
TTGTGAATGGGTGAATGTCAAAACTGTAGTGTAACGCAGCTCTATGTAAATACAGACCATTACCAACTCTTCTTCTTCTTCTGATTTTATTTGGTATTAACGAGCAACAAAGAGAGTTGGAGGAAGTGGAGTAAAAGTTGCTAGAAATACAAACAACAAAGTAAAGTGCAGATAAGTGAATAGTGTACTTAAGTGCTGTCATCAAACACTTAAACAAACACCTTTATTTTTCAGTGTCAGGGCATAAACACACTTGACCTGAGAGAGTGAATTTGAGTTTGCGATGAACTGGAACGACTGGAATGTCACTGGACTGTGATGTGAGTAATTGAAGTGGGAGTGGGCACACAGAGAGGGTCAGTGTGCACACACACACACTTTTACAGATAAAGAGGGAGAAGTGAGTCATTTTGATCGTCGTTAAGTGTGTGTGTGTGTGAGTGTGTGTTTACACATGTGTCTCACCCGGGATCTGCAGGCTGTTTGGGTCTGGCTGCACCACGTCAGCCATCTTTACAGGAGCCAGGGTCTGCAGACAGATACATCAACACCAGTGTGATGCTAAATGTATGGATTGATTTAAGATTGTTGATTTAGGATTGTTTAAAATCATATTAATAACATATGGCATGTAACATGTACTGACTACATATGTGTGCGTGTGTGTGTCAAAAAGATGTGTGGGTCAACGATTTGGACTAGGTAAAGGTTATGGTTATAGGCATTAAAATCAATGCAGTGACTTCAGAAGAATAGCTGTGCAGACCTGTGTATGTGTGTGTGTGTGAGTTCTTGTACTTGCAGCATACTGAGGACCATTGAGAGTTTTTAAACAACAAAGTGAGGTCATTTCTATGAAATGTGGACATTTTGGACGGTCCTTACTTTGTTTTCATTGAAATCACTTCCTTAGGTTGTAAACATGCTATACTCCTCAATTTGGTACAAAAAAAAAACTTCACACAGTTTTTGCTCTGGGGCTCTACCTGCAGACATTTTATGGTACTGCACCCAGTCGTTCTTTATAGATGTCATTCATGAAGTAGATATTTGTAATTGTGGTGATTTATAAAGTGGAAATGCTGGTCCTCACTTTGTCAGCACTTTTACCCAGTCCTCAGTATTCAGCAAGTACAATAATGTGTGTGTGTGTGTGTTTATTGGAGACTGCAGGAATCATTGGATCAGGCTGCGATTGGAGTCAGGAGAAAACTGAACAGATGAGTGCAATGAAACAAAGATGTGTTTGTTTAAACCGGCTTTGTGTTCAAGTGTGTGTGTTTGATAGTGTGAAAGAGACCGTACATCGATTAGACATCCTTTTCTTGCATGCATGCATGCAACATCTGTGCACGTTCATTCCAGCAAATGTTCGACTACATGTGTTTGTGCATGGGTGAGTCATATTCTTGCACTTTGATGATATAAAAAAAAAAATGCACTAAGACGACTCAACAACGTCTCCTCTGCTCCATCTTTGTCCCCCACAAATGTTCACCCCGACGTGCAGTTGAGTGGTGACACCCCCTTGTTCGTGTCTTGTTTTCTCAGACACACACACACACTGGACTGGAGTCTTGCTGGGCATTAGCAGAACAAACAGCTGAAACTCCCCCTCCACTGAGATGTGGTATTAAGGAAAGATTTTGCAACACACTTCAATTTTATGCTCCATTAACCGAGGAGATCTCTCACTTTCATGTAGGTGGAGAAAGAGTGTGAACTTTACCGGTAATTACTGAGAGGGGGGCCGGCTTCATTATTACCATGTGCATTTGTTTCTGACATTTTGAACAATTCATGCAAACATTAGTAAGTTTAAGTAAAAGTAAGTAAAAGTTAAGAAATTCAGGCTACACTACATGCAATCAAACTCCATAGCAACCCTAATGTTGACTCACCTCTTTGTAAGCAGTTGCAGCTCTATGCTCTTGTCCCTTTTTTTTGATATTCCCAAACTCCAATCCAAGGTCTAAAATCCGCCTCCAGGGAAGAGATTAAAAGAAAGAGGAAGAAAGTGTAACTGGGATACAAGAGGATGCTTTGTAGATGTCTGTTGTTGAACGTGAACAAATTCTCAGCTGAGTTGCAGGCAGATTTCCCACAGTGGAAAATGTGCAATTTTGCAATGGAAAGAAAGACGGAGCTGTAGGTTGTTTTACTCCGAGCAGAGTTTGGTTCGAGGCTCTGTCTCGCTGCAGCCAAGCTCAGCGTCTCTCTCTGCTCTGCACAGGAATGTCAGAGAAAAAGTGGTGACACACACTTACACTCAAGCATATATATACACACACATACACACACACACACACACACACACACACACACACGCACACACACACACACACACACACACACACACACACACACACACACACACACACACACACACACACACACACACAGGCGCACACACCAGTTGCAGGAGTGGGAGGGCTGTGACAGCGTATAGAGGGAATGCTGGGGATTTACCTCACTGCTGTGTGAATGAGAGTGGAGTAATCCTGAGCAGGCAGTCATCTTGCTCCTGTGTCTCCACCTCACACTCCTCCACATTTACTCTTACTCCGGTTAATTAGCTCTTCCTCTTTGCTTGTCTTATCATCTTGTCTTCTCCTCAGCTCATTTTTGACTCTCTCTTTTTCTCTCTGTCTTAACTGGACTTCATGCTGTGGTAACTCCCATAACCTTTGCATGACATTAATGCACAACTTTCTAATGTCGCAGACAAAGGCAGGAAGAAACCAGTTGTTTGGGTCGAGCTTCACACAACACTGAAGCAGATCATCACATAATATTAACTTATACTGAGTTTTTTCTACATGTTTTTCATGAATAGATTTGTTTTGCATCATATAAATTTTTATTATGCCCTATATATTGGTCCAACCCAAAATAAACACTTTTATTTTGAAATTATGTTAAATATTGTCAGCCGTGACTGAAAAAAAAACCTCTGGGTTTTCCTTAGAAAGGTATGTTATTTACATGACCCTACTTAAGTTGTCTACTTAAAGCTGCAGTGCGTAACTTTGTTGTGATATTTGTCTGAGGGAGTGTTTGTGTGTATACAGTGGTAGCACAGAGGAGGTCGGGGGCAATAATCTGGTGAATTATTAGTTTTTTTGCGCAGTAGAATTCACTTCTGAAACCTTTTTCCGTGTTCAAACTCCGACCTGTTTGTGCTTTACTCGCGCATTGTTGCTTTTGCGTCTCGACATGTAACAAATCACTTGACACTGACCGATTCAATTAGTATGGTGTGAACTCAATATGTTTGTTTATATTTCAATATTATGCGCTATACGGTTTTAACATGAAGCAGCATCCGGGAGCCTGTTAGCTGCAGTTTAGCATTACGTAAGTCAAAAAGGGGCTAGGGGGGCTAGGGGGGCTGCATGTGAACGTATAAGGAGATGCTAAAAAAGTGACCGTATACTATAGGTTTACAAGCTAGAAAGCAGATAAATTCATTTTATGAAATGCAATACTCTTCAGTTTAAATCTTAAGCCTTCGCTGCATTCTTTCCCGTTAGCTGTTAGTGTTTTCTCCTGTGTATATGTGTGTGTGTATGTGTGTGTATATGTGTGTATGTGTCTTGGAGTCCACATCAGCTCTGCAGGGATCTGATTTCTCCCCACTCGAGCAGTGATTGAAAGCATACATTAACCCCCAATGCATGTAACACACTACACACACACACACACTACTCCCAATGCACAGAGGAAGTCAGAACTCTTTAGTATATAGAAAAAGGACCCCTGGTACACACACATACACACACACATACACACACGTCCACATACACTCAGTCTCGCCTGTCAGATTTCCAAATCGAATTAGTGTGTGTGTATGTGAGTGTGTGTGTGTGTCTGGAAGCCATTACCTGGCATGTCTCCCCTTGCTGCCCAAAAACCAAGAGGCCCCATACGGCTCCTGCCATCACCTACCTCTCTTTCTTTCTTTCTTTCTTTCTTTCTTTCTTTCTTTCTTTCTTTCTTTCTTTCTTTCTTTCTTTCTTTCTTTCTTTCTTTCTTTCACATTATTGCCTCTTTTATTGTTCGCACACATCGGCCCCCTCCCCTCTTTTAGGGGCCACCATTCTCTCATCTCTCTTGCTTCTACCTCTACTCATCATTATCATCACATCTATAGTCAGAAATCAGCAGTGTCCTCCTCTGCTCTCAATGGGAACCAAGAGGTAATGGATTTTTTGAGAGGAAGGGAGGGGGCGGCTGTTGTCATTCATTTCTCATGCGTAACCTCGGAGACCAAATGACACAGGACTTGGACTGCGGTCGAAAGCCTCGCCCCTCACTCCTTGGAGGTCCAGACGCAGGAAGCCCAGCGCAGGAAGTGATGGAGTCAGGTGACAGGAAGGAACCCCTGGACTGCATTCCTCCCATGAATTCTACATTATCTCTTGGACCTCGAGCAACGGAAACACGCCCATACCAAACGCACGCAAACTCACACACACACACACAGATGCACACATGTAAGTGTAAGAGGACAAAAATGCTCCTCCTGCTCCTCTAAATCCCCCAACAGCCTGAGAAAGAAACGCTGTAGATTTCTTTGCACGTCATCCGTCCGTCATCCGTCATCCGTCCGTCCACGCATCTCCTACCACTTTATCCTCCACATGAGGGTCGCTGGTGCCAATCCCAGCTGACACAGGGTAAAAAAAGGCGACGTTGGACTGTTTTTAAACACAAGATCAAACCATTTTGAAGGCATCTGTTTTGTGATTGACCAAGCAATACAGTGCCAAGTCCAATAAACACAGTTTAAAACATGCAAGTGGGAACAATTAGAGGTTGAGATGTCTGCATGTGCTGCGGTGTGACCTCTTGTTTAAAGGTTTCAGGAACAAATGTGGAACAACTATATATTTGCATTGCTATACTGGCACAGTAGAAGATTATCTGACTCTTGTTGCAGGTATTTATGTCAGGGAAAAGTCTTGAACCAAAGAGCATGATGCAGTCCTTCACAAGTTCTCCATCACAATATGGTGATACCTTTTTCGGCCTGTAGCTGTCTGCATGTGTAGTTTTGTGATATTTGACCAAATTTGATCTATTAAACTGTAAAATGACACTAAGAGAGGAGGATTTTCCCATTCCTCTTAAAATGCCCTTCATATTTACATCTTAGCCTTCTTCTTTTTATTCCCCTCTCATGAAGTAGGACTTAAGGAGCTGCCACTGACCCTTGAAGAGCAGCTCACTCGTCACGCGGTGTTGACAACACCTCACTTCTGACTGCTAATACCACCTTGTCCTTGTACCACGAGCACACATTGTGAGCTGAGTGTGTGCAGAAAATAATAAAGGCAGCATTGTGCCGCCGTAGAGGCGTGTATATGTGTGTGTTAACGTGCCACTTCCTGTTCATGTGCATGCGACGGTGTCAATGAATGTTAATACGTGCGTGTGTGTTTTACCCCAGCCTTTCCTGTGGCCTTGGGTCTCCACCTCACGCTGCACGACAAGAGTTTGTCGAATGGATCACAGGCAAAATACACACACACACACACACACACACACACACACACACACACACACACACACACACACACACACACACACACACACACACACACACACACACACACACACACACACACACACACGTGTGCACAACTGAACCTCTGACATAAAGTCTGGGCTGAGAAAAGAGGAAAGGAGCTTTGATTTAGGATTAAAAAAAAAAAAGGAGGGTGTAATTTAAAGCAGAGGGAAAGGAAGAGGGAGAGACAGAGAGGAGGAGGGAGGCTGTTTGTGAAACGGTAGAAAGGAGGAAACAGTTCAAGTGGAGTGTGAACACAGTTGTGTCAGTGCATTACGTAGAGTGCAAATATTTCCGTGCACTTTATTCAACACATGGGTGTGGTTCTCCTTCTCGCATCTCTGCAACTCAAAGTGAACGTTTCATCACCTGGAGACGCAGAGTTTGTGAAACGTATTTGACTTTCTGTTTGTTTGTGTGAGACAACCCACACCTGTAGCCTGCACTGAGTTTCCCCAAAGAGATGTGGAAGAGGTCAGTGTGAATAAATCACAAGCGTGGACTCTCAGGAATATCTGCTGCTCTTGAATATTGATTTAATATCCGCCTTTTCCTTCCTGATGTAGCAAGTTGGAAATGTGTTGCAGTGATGATTTATCCTCTCTTTTTAAGTATAATGCATCTTACACGCACACATATGCAACCGAGTCATTTGTTGCCAGTTGCCATGGATTAAAAGCAATCAAGCTGACCTGCACTATTACTTCAATATGTCTACCCTACAAAAGACAAGATGTTAGGAGATGTTCTGCTCCAGCTACACCAACTCCTAGATGCCCAACAACCACACTGTGACTTACAGTCGCCCTCTCCTGTCATTTTTAAGGTAATGCACCCTCTCATGAAACCCCCTTTTCGAGCGTCTCCTCCTGTTTGGTTTTCAGCAGTGCATAAGGACCTTGAGAAAGGGTGGCTCTGGGTGGCTCACAGCAGGATGTCACACCATGCCCATTTAAGGGAAGTGGGGTTTGAGAACCAGGTGAGCTGCTTTCATAGCCCTCTGAACATGGCAGAGGTAAAGCATGTGAAAACAAGATTTTGGTGTTTGACCAAAAAACGCAAAAACATTTTTTTTTAGCAAAATAGAAGCTATAAAAATCTCTGATGCAAAGGTGGCACTGAAGAACTGGGATAAACAACACACATAGCTCAACTAGACACACACACACACACACCCACTGTGCTCACGTCTACTGGCACAGCTCTGTTTACAGGTAAACAGCTGGATCAGGAAGAACAATATCATGATGCTGGCATGAGCTGACTTGGATCTGTTATTTAGACAGTCTAACCTGGGCCCTTGAAGTTAAGCTGTAATCGTTAAATCCTCGCTAAATGTTGGAGATTAATGCATGTTTTCAGGATGTTTTAAGTCTTTTTAACTGATCTACAGTTCGGCATTGTTCGGCATTGTTGATTCTTGTGGGACGTCACATTTTAAAATCAGCTCAGCTCTCGTTGAACCTCGCCAGACCAGGTACTAAAAAAAGCACCAGGTACCAGGTACTATCCTACGGAAGCCCTAAAGCACACGTGTCAAACTCAAGGCCCGGGGGCCCAATGTGGCCCGCTACGTCTTTTTATGTGGCCCGCGAGTGATTAATTGGGCTTAAAAATCTGTGTATAAATAGGTCTATGCTGATTTAAGGCGTGCGTTGACCATAAACTACATTTCCCACAATGCATGGCCATTGCGTTACCCGCAAAGTGACGGCATCCTGCCACTAGATCGCAGTGTATCATCATCATGCATCATGCGATGAGTGAAATTGAGAAATTGATTGTGATCGCAGCGTGGCAGTGAAAGCTCGCTTTATTGTGGCTGAAGAAATCACCCGTGCTTCAAAGTATTTTTTCCGAGGGTGTGTTTTTGAAGCAGTGCATACTGAAGGTGTGTGAGCAGGTCTGCCCTGACCAGATACAGACTTTTAAAACTGTTCGTTTGTCAAGAAACACCATGGCGGACCAGGTTACATCTATAATGCATCATATTTGTAACTTGAATCGGTAATAAATTCAGAAAGTTATTTAGCAATATGTTACGGAGTAGTTACCTTTATTTTACATTATATTTGGTTACATTTAGTTACATTTATTCTGTATGACAGTTGCATCTGGCCCTTTGAGGGCAACCATTATGCTAATGTGGCCCTCAATGAAAATTAGTTTGACACCCCTGCCCTAAAGGGTCATACATACATTTTATTTCCTATTTCAGCATTTTATTATTTATTTACATTTGATTTTTTTTCCTCTTGGGAAAACAGTGGAAAAATATCTTGTATTTACGTATGACCCTTTAGGGCTTCCGTACTATCCCTAATGGAATAGCCCATGCCGAGTTTTGCTGGAACTGTACAGTGGAAAAGCACCATTAGAATCCTAACAACTCCTAACCTGAGTATGTGAGTTTGCATTGATTTTCTAGTTGGAAAAGAACAGTTTGAGGGTGCTCCTGACCTCGGAGTTCTGCGCAGCAGTCATTAATTAACGGCAGGTTTTCCCCCACCCCAGAAAACTATGTGCACGGCACTGCCCACTCTAACACGCATTCTTAAATTCACTTTTCACGTCACACGGGTTTTACAGAAACTAAAGTAGAGCTCCGTCCGCTGAGGAGAAGCTCAGTCACTGTCAAACATTAACCGTTCATACTGACACAACAGGGGGGCAGCGAAAAAGAAGGGTTATATTTTGTTTACTTATGTGAATGGAGAGTTGGGGCGGGGCGTGTGGTCGCTTTGACCAATAGCATCGCCTAGAGGCGTTGACTGACGTGGACGCCAACCAATAAGTGAATCCCCCCAGCTGGACAAACGCGACCACGACACAATGTTTTTCAGTCGCAACGATTTGGCCGAAAAAGCAGCGGAACAATACGGTTTTTAGCCAAGAACACGAGCAAGTCAACAAAGGAAGCTGGTGTTTATTTACCCTGTTGGGTATTAATAGAAACACATATTGACCGGGCGGTTTTCGTGTGACACCGGACCGGAAAGAGCTGTTTTCGTCCAGAAAACGACAGTTCGTTTGTGGATTTTACGACATCTGGCATTTGAACTTGTGGTGGTGAGTGTTATGGATGGATAAATAGTAGTTTATCGCTAAAATAGTCAAACAGGCAGGCAGAAAGAGCAACGGGAAAGCAACGCACTCTGCGGTCAAACAAGTTAATCACGAAGCAACTGTGTTGTTTACCTTTATAACTGCTCAAAACAGAGAATCAAATGTGCCTTTGAGAAACACGCCACTCAAAGTCGCAATTACGAAATATGGAAAAACTATCATGCAAAGTGTCTTGCTGCACATAAGAAATACATGTGGTGTCTCAAAATCGTCAATGTCGCTGTCTAAAAATCCCCAAGGCTGTATATTTGAACTCAGAGGAGCATTGAGTGAGTTATTATGGCTGTTTGAACAGCAGAACGTATCTTTAAATACAGTTCCTGCTGGCCCAGCCTCCTAATTAAAGTCAGCCTTGGTTGGATCTGTTGGAATATTTCGAATTATTTGACAGAAACGTTTTTATTTTTGAAGCCACGCAGGCATTTGTGTGTTTGCAGGAGAGGAAGTGGAGTGTGCTGTTGGTGTGGTGGAGCTTTGGGGGATGTTTGTTCTCATGCTGCATTCATGGACTCACTGTGAGCCTCGGATTTTTTTTTCAAATTCATTGTATGAGTAAGTATTAGGGTTAGTTAAAAAACATCACATATCTAGTCCTTGCATATGTCATATAGTCTTTGATCTGAAAAACACTTAAAGCAAGTATAAAATGAAAGTAAATTAACATATTATTGCATCATGTAACATTTCTCTACATTTCTGACTTCTTATTTGTCAGTTAATGGCCGTAGGATTTTTTTTTTTAACACTGTACTGATTCACAACAGTCTTTTATGTCATGGTAAATTGTGGGTGTGCTTTGTTGGTTTGAAAGAGCAAGGATCATGCCTCGCGTGCTGCTAGGCAACCGACATGTCAGCTGCTGTCAGTCACTGGGATAGCTCCCTAATGACACTGGAACTCCTAATCGGAGAAGAAAGCAACACCATTTGTATTTCTGGTGGGGACACAGTAATCCTGGTGGTATTTATTTGTTGTGTGTTTATGGGATTATAGGGTTAAAAAAAACCCCCCAAAAATCAGATTTATCAGCTGTGTCTCTTGTCCATCTGAGTGGACAACACAGGAAGGAGGTCCAGTGATTTGTGAAGTGAATTGGAACTGGATCTTTTTCAGTCTGGGGATTTGTCATCTCGCCATGCTCAATGAGATCCTGAGGGGAATAGTAGAGGAAAGACTTTGGTTGAAGTTTAACAACCGCTGTAGTGTAGCTTCTTGCATATGTGTGCCACGTAAAGGCATCACTGCAAATAGGTTTCTGTGCAATACAGAAAACTTTGTATTATTCTGGAGGACATTTGTTTGTTTTCTTTCATTTGTTTGTGTATGTTGATGTGTTTTAATATGCAAGTATGCAAGTATTCATAATGTGGATGAATATGTAGTCAAAGGCAAGTTGCTATGGCTGAAAATATGACTTCTACCCAGGGCCGCAACAATTACTTGATTATTAAATGAATCGTCAACTCACTCGTCACGCGGTGTTGACAACACCTCACTTCTGACTGCTAATACCACCTTGTCCTTGTACCACGAGCACACATTGTGAGCTGAGTGTGTGCAGAAAATAATAAAGGCAGCATTGTGCCGCCGTAGAGGCGTGTATATGTGTGTGTTAACGTGCCACTTCCTGTTCATGTGCATGCGACGGTGTCAATGAATGTTAATACGTGCGTGTGTGTTTTACCCCAGCCTTTCCTGTGGCCTTGGGTCTCCACCTCACGCTGCACGACAAGAGTTTGTCGAATGGATCACAGGCAAAATACACACACACACACACACACACACACACACACACACACACACACACACACACACACACACACACACACACACACACACACACACACACACACACACACACACACACACACACGTGTGCACAACTGAACCTCTGACATAAAGTCTGGGCTGAGAAAAGAGGAAAGGAGCTTTGATTTAGGATTAAAAAAAAAAAAGGAGGGTGTAATTTAAAGCAGAGGGAAAGGAAGAGGGAGAGACAGAGAGGAGGAGGGAGGCTGTTTGTGAAACGGTAGAAAGGAGGAAACAGTTCAAGTGGAGTGTGAACACAGTTGTGTCAGTGCATTACGTAGAGTGCAAATATTTCCGTGCACTTTATTCAACACATGGGTGTGGTTCTCCTTCTCGCATCTCTGCAACTCAAAGTGAACGTTTCATCACCTGGAGACGCAGAGTTTGTGAAACGTATTTGACTTTCTGTTTGTTTGTGTGAGACAACCCACACCTGTAGCCTGCACTGAGTTTCCCCAAAGAGATGTGGAAGAGGTCAGTGTGAATAAATCACAAGCGTGGACTCTCAGGAATATCTGCTGCTCTTGAATATTGATTTAATATCCGCCTTTTCCTTCCTGATGTAGCAAGTTGGAAATGTGTTGCAGTGATGATTTATCCTCTCTTTTTAAGTATAATGCATCTTACACGCACACATATGCAACCGAGTCATTTGTTGCCAGTTGCCATGGATTAAAAGCAATCAAGCTGACCTGCACTATTACTTCAATATGTCTACCCTACAAAAGACAAGATGTTAGGAGATGTTCTGCTCCAGCTACACCAACTCCTAGATGCCCAACAACCACACTGTGACTTACAGTCGCCCTCTCCTGTCATTTTTAAGGTAATGCACCCTCTCATGAAACCCCCTTTTCGAGCGTCTCCTCCTGTTTGGTTTTCAGCAGTGCATAAGGACCTTGAGAAAGGGTGGCTCTGGGTGGCTCACAGCAGGATGTCACACCATGCCCATTTAAGGGAAGTGGGGTTTGAGAACCAGGTGAGCTGCTTTCATAGCCCTCTGAACATGGCAGAGGTAAAGCATGTGAAAACAAGATTTTGGTGTTTGACCAAAAAACGCAAAAACATTTTTTTTTAGCAAAATAGAAGCTATAAAAATCTCTGATGCAAAGGTGGCACTGAAGAACTGGGATAAACAACACACATAGCTCAACTAGACACACACACACACACACCCACTGTGCTCACGTCTACTGGCACAGCTCTGTTTACAGGTAAACAGCTGGATCAGGAAGAACAATATCATGATGCTGGCATGAGCTGACTTGGATCTGTTATTTAGACAGTCTAACCTGGGCCCTTGAAGTTAAGCTGTAATCGTTAAATCCTCGCTAAATGTTGGAGATTAATGCATGTTTTCAGGATGTTTTAAGTCTTTTTAACTGATCTACAGTTCGGCATTGTTCGGCATTGTTGATTCTTGTGGGACGTCACATTTTAAAATCAGCTCAGCTCTCGTTGAACCTCGCCAGACCAGGTACTAAAAAAAGCACCAGGTACCAGGTACTATCCTACGGAAGCCCTAAAGCACACGTGTCAAACTCAAGGCCCGGGGGCCCAATGTGGCCCGCTACGTCTTTTTATGTGGCCCGCGAGTGATTAATTGGGCTTAAAAATCTGTGTATAAATAGGTCTATGCTGATTTAAGGCGTGCGTTGACCATAAACTACATTTCCCACAATGCATGGCCATTGCGTTACCCGCAAAGTGACGGCATCCTGCCACTAGATCGCAGTGTATCATCATCATGCATCATGCGATGAGTGAAATTGAGAAATTGATTGTGATCGCAGCGTGGCAGTGAAAGCTCGCTTTATTGTGGCTGAAGAAATCACCCGTGCTTCAAAGTATTTTTTCCGAGGGTGTGTTTTTGAAGCAGTGCATACTGAAGGTGTGTGAGCAGGTCTGCCCTGACCAGATACAGACTTTTAAAACTGTTCGTTTGTCAAGAAACACCATGGCGGACCAGGTTACATCTATAATGCATCATATTTGTAACTTGAATCGGTAATAAATTCAGAAAGTTATTTAGCAATATGTTACGGAGTAGTTACCTTTATTTTACATTATATTTGGTTACATTTAGTTACATTTATTCTGTATGACAGTTGCATCTGGCCCTTTGAGGGCAACCATTATGCTAATGTGGCCCTCAATGAAAATTAGTTTGACACCCCTGCCCTAAAGGGTCATACATACATTTTATTTCCTATTTCAGCATTTTATTATTTATTTACATTTGATTTTTTTTCCTCTTGGGAAAACAGTGGAAAAATATCTTGTATTTACGTATGACCCTTTAGGGCTTCCGTACTATCCCTAATGGAATAGCCCATGCCGAGTTTTGCTGGAACTGTACAGTGGAAAAGCACCATTAGAATCCTAACAACTCCTAACCTGAGTATGTGAGTTTGCATTGATTTTCTAGTTGGAAAAGAACAGTTTGAGGGTGCTCCTGACCTCGGAGTTCTGCGCAGCAGTCATTAATTAACGGCAGGTTTTCCCCCACCCCAGAAAACTATGTGCACGGCACTGCCCACTCTAACACGCATTCTTAAATTCACTTTTCACGTCACACGGGTTTTACAGAAACTAAAGTAGAGCTCCGTCCGCTGAGGAGAAGCTCAGTCACTGTCAAACATTAACCGTTCATACTGACACAACAGGGGGGCAGCGAAAAAGAAGGGTTATATTTTGTTTACTTATGTGAATGGAGAGTTGGGGCGGGGCGTGTGGTCGCTTTGACCAATAGCATCGCCTAGAGGCGTTGACTGACGTGGACGCCAACCAATAAGTGAATCCCCCCAGCTGGACAAACGCGACCACGACACAATGTTTTTCAGTCGCAACGATTTGGCCGAAAAAGCAGCGGAACAATACGGTTTTTAGCCAAGAACACGAGCAAGTCAACAAAGGAAGCTGGTGTTTATTTACCCTGTTGGGTATTAATAGAAACACATATTGACCGGGCGGTTTTCGTGTGACACCGGACCGGAAAGAGCTGTTTTCGTCCAGAAAACGACAGTTCGTTTGTGGATTTTACGACATCTGGCATTTGAACTTGTGGTGGTGAGTGTTATGGATGGATAAATAGTAGTTTATCGCTAAAATAGTCAAACAGGCAGGCAGAAAGAGCAACGGGAAAGCAACGCACTCTGCGGTCAAACAAGTTAATCACGAAGCAACTGTGTTGTTTACCTTTATAACTGCTCAAAACAGAGAATCAAATGTGCCTTTGAGAAACACGCCACTCAAAGTCGCAATTACGAAATATGGAAAAACTATCATGCAAAGTGTCTTGCTGCACATAAGAAATACATGTGGTGTCTCAAAATCGTCAATGTCGCTGTCTAAAAATCCCCAAGGCTGTATATTTGAACTCAGAGGAGCATTGAGTGAGTTATTATGGCTGTTTGAACAGCAGAACGTATCTTTAAATACAGTTCCTGCTGGCCCAGCCTCCTAATTAAAGTCAGCCTTGGTTGGATCTGTTGGAATATTTCGAATTATTTGACAGAAACGTTTTTATTTTTGAAGCCACGCAGGCATTTGTGTGTTTGCAGGAGAGGAAGTGGAGTGTGCTGTTGGTGTGGTGGAGCTTTGGGGGATGTTTGTTCTCATGCTGCATTCATGGACTCACTGTGAGCCTCGGATTTTTTTTTCAAATTCATTGTATGAGTAAGTATTAGGGTTAGTTAAAAAACATCACATATCTAGTCCTTGCATATGTCATATAGTCTTTGATCTGAAAAACACTTAAAGCAAGTATAAAATGAAAGTAAATTAACATATTATTGCATCATGTAACATTTCTCTACATTTCTGACTTCTTATTTGTCAGTTAATGGCCGTAGGATTTTTTTTTTTAACACTGTACTGATTCACAACAGTCTTTTATGTCATGGTAAATTGTGGGTGTGCTTTGTTGGTTTGAAAGAGCAAGGATCATGCCTCGCGTGCTGCTAGGCAACCGACATGTCAGCTGCTGTCAGTCACTGGGATAGCTCCCTAATGACACTGGAACTCCTAATCGGAGAAGAAAGCAACACCATTTGTATTTCTGGTGGGGACACAGTAATCCTGGTGGTATTTATTTGTTGTGTGTTTATGGGATTATAGGGTTAAAAAAAACCCCCCAAAAATCAGATTTATCAGCTGTGTCTCTTGTCCATCTGAGTGGACAACACAGGAAGGAGGTCCAGTGATTTGTGAAGTGAATTGGAACTGGATCTTTTTCAGTCTGGGGATTTGTCATCTCGCCATGCTCAATGAGATCCTGAGGGGAATAGTAGAGGAAAGACTTTGGTTGAAGTTTAACAACCGCTGTAGTGTAGCTTCTTGCATATGTGTGCCACGTAAAGGCATCACTGCAAATAGGTTTCTGTGCAATACAGAAAACTTTGTATTATTCTGGAGGACATTTGTTTGTTTTCTTTCATTTGTTTGTGTATGTTGATGTGTTTTAATATGCAAGTATGCAAGTATTCATAATGTGGATGAATATGTAGTCAAAGGCAAGTTGCTATGGCTGAAAATATGACTTCTACCCAGGGCCGCAACAATTACTTGATTATTAAATGAATCGTCAACTATACTATTTTGATTCAGCTTCTTAAATGTGAATATTTTCTGGTTTCTTTGCTCTGTATAACAAAGAAATCATTACAACTGAATCAATTTGCTTAGTGGACAAAACAGAAGACATTTTGAGATATTTTTCAACATTTTCTGCACCAAACGATTAATCGAGAAAATAAAATGAATCAGTGTTATTTTATATCATAATAGGAATATACATAGTTATTATACTCTTATTATTCGTTATATGTTTTACCTCTGTAAATAACTATTATTTAAAAATATTTTCTTCATAATTAAACTTGAAGTGCAGATGCTTTCTTATAAGAACTGCAGAGTTGCAACTCCATAAGTCTGCCAAAGGTGACCGTTGAAATTCCCACGGTCCCGAAAGCCCCTCAATGCACCACCATCCCACGTGACCATCTTCTAGTGTTAGCAAGGTGGCTAACAGGGTTTTGCTAAATTGAGCTACGTTGCAGCAGCAGGGGCACGAAGAAACCTCCCGCTGGAGAAACGACGAACGCGCACTCTTCGTGTTGGAGTTGCAGTAACTTTGTTCCGCGTTACACTTTGAGGTGAACACCGTTATCACAATGCCAGGTAATTCACAGCGGTCGGATTTAAACGGTTTGTCTTGTGTGTGAGTGTTTGTGTGCGTGAGTGAGCGAGGGTGTCGTAATCCCCGGAGCGGAGGCTTGTTTTGTTGACCTGCTTCAGTGATGCTGCCATGCTTTAGCAGCGTGCTATAGCTAACAGCCCACTTTGTCTGGCCTAAAGCTTCCGAACAGGAGCAGGCTTTGACCTCGGTGTACGGTTTACGCGTGGCGTTACACGGACGTGTCCTCTTATTCGAGTGCCGCGTTTTGTGTGTGTCGTTTTCGCGTTGGCACACGTTGTGACTTTGATGAAAATGGCAGTATTTTCCGCCATTCAGCCCCTCTACCCTTTGTTGTTGCTGGGATAGCTTTCACCTTAGGCCCGTTTGTGACAGCTACGTGTGTCTCTCCGTTCGCAGCCACCGTGAGTTAGCCACTTAGCATTGCCTCGGCTAAAGGCGTCCTATCTATCCACCAACTTTCCAGGTAGGCCCGGACACCTGGTGTAGCCCGTTAGCTTTGTGCAGACGTTAGCAGGCTGAGAGCCACGGCGACGCTCCCATTACATACTGTACACTAACTGTTGCGTTACATAATCTGTTACGGAACGATAATTCGGTGTAATTCAGAGCACATTTGATCAGTCGATTGAGCTGTAGGGACTTGTATGTGGTTGTAGCCTTCAGATGTTGTTCCCTTTTCACGGTTTCGTAGTTTTTCCCCTCACGTGTGCCTACGCGAAGTAACAAGGACTTTCCCTTAGATTTTATCTCAAGGGCCGTAAAACAGCGTTGTCAGCAGACTGACGCAACATTTTCACGTGTAAAGTTTAATATTGTGACGCTTTGAAACTCCAGAATTAGAATCGAGGCTAGTTTTGAGTTCGATTTCCGTTAGGGATGTACGATATCACAAACTACTGATACCGATATCAGTCTGGTAGTCACTTTAGACCTTCTAAAAGTACATTTCTGCAATTTCAAGCTTTTTCAGTCGCACCATTCTCCAACTATATAACAGTTAATTGACTAACTAATATGACTTGGCTAAAAAGCTGATTTGTATAGTATATAGGATTTGAGTTGTATAAGATTGTAAATTTTTATCTGCCTGATATCTGACCCAGTGATTTTGATCTACATTGGACTGATACAGGAACTGAGTATCGCGTCAGCTCACCCCTAGTTTCTGTCAGCCTTTTTGTATTCATATGTTAAATATGTGCGTAGAAATGACTTTGACAAACGAGAAAATCTTAATACATCACATGGAAGTTTATGATGAATTATTATTATTTTTTTTTAAAGTACTTCAGGACAGCGGAGAAATGTTAAGAGTGGATGAGTGATAACCGTATGGTTTTTGTAGTCAACAAATGCGTAGATTGCTGGTTGAATGAATCTTATAACTGTATGATGTATTAAATGTACCAATACATTAAACCAGGACACACATAATACTGAAAGTAAAGCATTATGTATAAGTGATAATGTTGCTGATGTCCACATTTTATCAGAAAATAGGCAAAGCTTTCATCATGCTTGCGGAAAGGAGCAGTCTTGTTCTCCTCGTTTTGCATTCTTGTCATAACTTTGATATTTTCTGTGTAGCCTACCGTTTACCTTTGATCCGTGATTCTTATCAAAAATACTGTGCTTGCACACAAGCACGATGGGTCATGCTAGGCTAGGCCCCACTAATAAATATTACATGGTGACCAACACATGGTTATGCAACATGAACATGTTAAGTGCTCTGTGCAGTACATGATGGCACAGTGCTCACTGTCTGTACCTTTATTAAACTAGTTCACTCACCATGTGCCCTGATGTTGTCTGGGCAGAAAAGTAATGTTTGTATTTCTGGGCCATTTGTGGCTGTGCAAAATTGTTATTGGTTGGCACACTGTTATGCCAAGTTAAGAGACTTGGCTATTTGCCTGTCATAACTAGATTGAGATAATGTATTACTTTACTAGGTGATGAGTTCAATATATAAAATACATAGAAATGCAGTCTATTCTCGCAATTGAGGGGCTGAGTACGAAATCAATTTGGTTTGTTTGGATCTGATGAATGTCACTTTAAACATCAAGCTCTGACCCATAAAGCAATGTCTTGAATGCTTAGTGCTGTGCATTAGTTAGTAGTGTTAATTAACACTTAACTTATGTCATATGTAACACTTCGAACATGCACCTCTCTCATCCAGCGCAGGTTTAGATTGAGGTCATATTTTCTGAAATGTTGACCTTCTCTCAAAGTAATATCATGCTCTGAATTTGATAATTGGTCGTTGTGGGTGAAGTAAGGGCTGGACAATTGGTCAAAGTCTTATTTTAAATAGCAAAGTAATGTGTGACTGAAGAAAACATCTTTGTCTCCGCATATCTGCACAAATATTACACAGTAGATTATTTGAAATATTGTATTAAAATTATATGAGAATTATGTAAAAAAACAACAACAAAAAAAATGTTTCCCTCTCGTATCACTATCACAATTTCAGTCAAAAATAATTCCAGTTACACATTTGTATGAAATCGTTCGGCCTGGGATGAAATTATTCATTCTAAGTGAAATAATTTTTATAGGGTGTGTGTATGAGCCTGACCCAGGAACCTTGTGTATGCTTCTTTTGAGATCATTTCCTTTCCTCCCCTATGAGACTGCAGTTGAGTCATGACAAGTCTGTTGTTGGCACTGGCTGACAGTCTGAGGATTATGTCACAATGTTCGTATATCCCCATAACAGTATTTCTGTAGCTGATGGACATGCACTGTCGGTATGTTTTTAACATAATGTATGATACCTTAAAATTAAAGTTTTTGATTTGGCATATCTCTGTGGTAGAAAGTGCAATTAAGTATTTATTGCACATCAGTTTACCCACATAAGCCTGTGTTTCTTTCTCTCAGTACAATTTGGACTGTCCTACTTTTATGCCAATTATGTTTCTGTGGTCATTGTTTACTCCTTGTTAGAAAGTAATTATGAATAGGCAGACCTGGCTGCACAAAATTGCTGCTCTGCTGGCTCTTCCACATCACACGTGCACGGCTCGTATTGTGTTGCTTTGTGATGAGAATTCCTTGTGGTGTGTGGAAGACGTCCAGTTTGACTCCGTACAGAGAAATTATGCGTGTTGTTGGGATGTGCAAGATTTTCAGCACTGGTGTGGATGTCCTTGTCTCATACAAGTGTGATCAAGTCCTGTCTTAAGTGACGGATTGTAAATCCAGATGGAAAGGTCATGTAGGCAGTTACTATCCCACTGAAAGAAGTATTTGTACAAAAGCAACTCTGATTTTCTAGATGTGGAGACTGTTCACTGTTTTAAACGGATAAACAGAAGATAGAGCCCAGAGGAATCGATAAGCAGAAGTGTGGATCTCTTAAACTGCCGAGCTTGGAGACACATTGACGTCTCTGTTGGCAGAGGCATATTTAATTATGTTTTGATAACCTTGACATGTGCTTTGTCTATTGGCTATTTTTACACCTAGTGAAAAAAATGGTAGCAGTATGAAAGTTTCTTAAAGGTACAGTGTGTACGCATGTTGCAGCTGAATGTCCCTCACCTCACGCTTCCTGTCCAAGTATGTTAGAAATCCTTTGTTGCCTTCAGTTCGCATCATAAACTCAAAAGATGTTTGTCCAATGTGGGCTACTGTAAAAACATGGTGGTCCAAAATGGCCGCCTCTGTAGAGCTGACCCAGACAGGGATAATGAAAAATAATCATCAGGCAGTTGTAAACTTATTAAAAATTAGCTATACTGTGTTTATCTCCAATGTCTTTAAATTGTACACAGCAGATGTTTAAATGTAAATGAATTTGGAAAATTAAAAGTACTGCAGTTAGCTCCACAGCACATCGTGTCTCATTTTTTTATGCGAGCGAGAGGTCATCATAGGAAACTCCGTTTGAGCAGCAGTCGCATTTTCCTTGTGTATTTATTCTAGATTTAATCCCATTAAACATGACCTTTTTATGAAAACACTTAAGAAAATGTTAATAAAGGTTTTATGAGTGTGTAACCACACTGCACAATTATTTAGTTTCTAACTAAATTGTTCCTTCTTTAACCTGACTCTAAAAGTTCTTTGACAGAATTTTCTCCACATACAACTTAAATCTTTACATGATCAAATAATGAGTAGTAATACACTTGTGGTCTTCCTCTCATCATTATCATTTAATACCTAGACAAACTATTCACTGTAATCCTACTAACTCTTAAGACGATTTTAGGTGTTTTATGCAAATTGCTTTTATAGATATAAGTTTGGGGTCAGAATTGGTGCCAGTTGGTCACGAGGGATGTTATACAAATGTTTGTTTTATTGTTGTAACAGTTTTTCAGCTGTAGCTGAAATATAAATAGAAACGCTGCTAATTAATTTTTATTTTGATCTTCAACTTTAAAAGGATGAAACGGATTCATCCAAGAATAGACACTAAAGTGCTGTTTTAATTTGGTATTGTGAGCAGATTGTGTCTCGTGTTTTGTCTACACATTTTACCACAGGACTTTAAAGGTGGATTTGTGTGTGTGTGTGTTTGCATGCAGAGCCGGCTGAGATGAGTGGTCCAGAAGTGGCCAAGACACCAGGAGGAGGCGCTCCAGGCAAAGAGGGAAAGGAGCCAGTGGCCAATGGGCATGCAGGAGAGGGCAGCGACGCCAACCCGTTTGCCGAGTACATGTGGATGGAGAACGAGGAGGAGTATAACAGACAGGTATGTGTGTGTGTAGGCATAAACGCCAACCTTGTCAGGACCAGTAGTCCTCATGGAGACCAAAACCTGGTCGTAACTGGTTAAGTTTAGGGCAAATATTGCAAACCGGTGTGTGCACCTGCTGCACTCTCCACATTTTTTTCTTTTACACTTTGGCTTTGAATAGCTGTGTCGTTTTGTTATTTTAATCCAAATAGTTTCTCATGCGTATTCATAATCTTTACTCATTATTTTTAAATGTACAGCCTGCTGCTAAAGTACGCCTTTAACAGGGTTCTTCCTACATTAACCGTCCCGGGCTGTGACATTTTATCAGATTCTCCTTAAGACAGAATTTAAAAAGCTTTTCCCATGATGCCATTTGAACTTCAACCACCAATACTTAAAACTGCCATTTCACATGGTATGTGCTGTCCCCCACCCTCTGTTATCATCTCCCCATCCACGCTCAATTTCTTTTTCTCAGGGCAGCTCTTGTGTGTCATGTAGTTTAAAATGTGTCAGACTTTTCAAATCTGTTCATTTTTAATCTTGAGTGCCATTTTTCAGCTCTACCCGATGAGTCTACCTACTGGCCACGCACATGCTGATATAATCCCATCCCCGTCATCTTCTCTGCCCCCCCCCTTGATTTTGTGTCCGCTCATGTTTGTTTCCCCCCCTCCCTCATCACTTCCCAGGTGGAGGAAGAGCTGCTGGAGCAGGAATTCTTGGAGCGTTGCTTCCAGGAAATGTTGGAGGAAGAGGACCAGGATTGGTTCATCCCTTCGCGTGACCTCAACAACCAGGGAGTGGGGCAGCTGCAGCAGCAGCTCAACAGCCTGTCTGTAAGCGATCACCACAACCTGGAGGAAGTGGCGGTGAGTCACAAGTCCACCTGCCGGGTCACTTAATTGTTGATTAATTGGTTAAACTGCAGTTTTTTGTTTTTTTTTAAAGGGGAATGTGCTCTCATTCTTAATTTCTATTTCCCCACAGAGGAAGAGCATCTTGAATCCTGAAGCGAAGGAGTTTGTCCCGGGGAAGAAATACTAGGAGTCCCCCTCACCCCCATGGAGCCTTCACACGCACACGTGCACACACACAGATACACACACACACCAGTCCTCGCGTATTCTCAGAGACTCTGGTGGCCACTATTGTGGACACACTGATTCTAACGCATACACACCCTCACACACACACACACACACACATGCACACCTCTACTCATGTATACCCACTTGAAGTCAGTGGCGTGCTGGCAGGCCCAGTTGGGGGGTGGGGGGATTTCTTTTTCTTTCTCTTTTCTTTGTTTCTTTAATCTTTTTATTTCCTGTTTGTTTCTTGTAAACTGAGGGATGTTGGGAACAGTGGTGGGGGAGGGGTGTAATACCAGAACCGCTCGACCGCGGGTGCTTGCTCATCATTGCATTTCACACGACGCCGGTGGCTTTTGCAGGGAGCGGCGGGCGCTCATCTCAGTCCCCCTTTCAAACCGAGGCAGCTACTCAGGAGTGATGCCAGGGTGAAAATTAAAAATCCAGAACATCTTAATGCATTTTCTTCACATACTCTTCATCTATTTGTTTGCTGTCGAATTGGGAAAAGTCCACCTTTCCGTCAACTTGAGGGTTTCCATAAGGGTGAGGTCGGAGAACGACAAACACTTGATGGGGGACTTGATGAGCGCCTGCTGCTCTGCACAGTCGTTGCGGTCATTCACTTCCGTTAATGTTTGCTCCTATGATGATGTCACGAGCTCCCCTGTGACCTCACAGCGCTCGTGCATCAAGACACGCAGGTTATTTGTATCTGCAGCGGCTCCACTCCAAACCAAATACAGCCCCCACCCTCCCTGAGCACTCATGTGATCAGTGGTCAGAAGAAACAAGGATGGGTGTAATCATGGATGAATTATTTTTCCCAATTTATGTGGAAGTCCATGTTTGTATCTTTTGTCCAGTTTAAGAACAGAATTGTGGATTTCCCGATCGTGCATCAAGTTGAGTTAAGCAAGAGAAATGTTAATATAGAGAAAAGGTCAAAGCTTTTGAACCTCAATAAAAAAAAATCAGTTATTGTCTTTTTCGTGTTCACTGCCTCAGTCGTTTGTTCAGTCATGGATTCATGAATTATATTAAAACAGCCGTTTCGATGGGAGTGTTTGGTCTGGAACAGAGCCACTGCCTCTTTCTGCCAGAACAACTTAAGTTTGTCCAGCATCAAATCAAGTGTCCATTATCCAAATCAGGTCTCTCCTTCTTTTTTTTTCTTCATGTTTTTGAGGAGGAGGCGTTTTTGTGTCTCTCCTGGTCACAGTAGCCTGTGGTGTCCATTCAGGGATGTGAGGAGACAGTATTGTCACAGTCAGAGTAAAGCAGTCGACAGCACGGCCTCCTTGCTGTTCTTTTTCTAGGTTGACGTTTTTTCGTGGAAGTTCAATTTAACCATGGATTTCTGGTCTGGTTTTCCTGGAAGCGTCCTCTCTCACTGTCAGCGTAACCTCAGTTAAGTTGTGAATGAGAAGATAGTCGACAGGAAACCTGTAAATCATGTATTGGATCAAATTTCAGTGCTCGTTTTTATGCAGCTGTTAATATATTTACCACCTCTTATTATTATTATTATTATTATTAATAATAATAATGGAGGTGGTAATGTCTTCTGTGGTTAAATAGACACTTGTACTGCAGTCCAGAGAGAGACAGCGACCGTGTGGTTAAAGGGAAACTTCCTCACGCAGTGTTGGGCCACAGCTGTCGAATGGCACCCTGGTGAAAGCCTGTTGGAAATGTCCGCCAGGTGGATCCGTACAACATGAAATCATTATTGGTGATTTTTGTTTTTGAGTTTTAGATGAAGACAGAAGCCGTTCAAAAGAAAAGGAAAAAAAAGAGGTCCAGCAGACACAAGAGTATGAATTTCAATACAAACAAAAATAATGAAAAAAGATAAATAAAGATCATAAAGACAAGTGCCTGGTGTCAATCCTTTGTGATTTAAAATAAAGCCCCCCCCCCCCTCCCGGAGAGTTGTATTTGTAAATTCAACAATGACGCCGTTTCGTTCACTTAAGGCTTGGATGAACAACTGAAAAGGTAAGGTAGAATCAGGTAAAGTTGCATTCCACAGTGTCTTTTTAGTCTCAAATTAAATATGCAGAAAGAGAATACAGTACAAGAATTTTGTATATTGATTTTTTTTACCCCAGCTTCTGCGTTTTATTCTGCACGTTGCAAATTAATGATTAATGAACTCAGGCCACTTCTGCTATTTATTTTATAATGTTTTTTATGTGTATATAGAAGGTGCACTGAAATACTTTTAGTTTAGTTTTACATAAAAACTGTTAAGTCTCATTGTTTTCCTCATGTATATGCACCGTGACGTCCTCCTATCGGACTCCTATTCAGGTTGTGACTGGATGAATGATGGTGTCCACAAGTGGAGTGGGTTTAAAGTCCTGCAGAGACTCTGGTAAACTGGAGAGGATGAAATGGGAAGAGCTTCCTCAAGAGAAGAGGATGGAGGGAAGGTCTGAGAGCAAACTAAACAAATAGGCCACAGATGCAGCGTGTGGTATGGAAACGTGCACATGAAAACAAAACAAAACCACACACATTTTTAATTATTTCCCCTGTGTGGCTGCCAGTGGACAGTTCACTGATGTGTTATATGACTCATCCTCTGCTTCTGTATCCTGATGTGACGTAAAACCAAGAAATCACAAGCACAAGAGAAGTCTGACCACTGCCTCGTGTAGAAAATGACCTGCTCGTGTAAGTGCGTGTGAAAGAAGACGATCTGTTTCTGCTTTGTCAAACTTTGGCCCGTCTTCATTGGGGCGATCATTAAACATGACCTGGGTAGTGCTTGAAGAGACAATGTAGGGATTGTGTTATGTACTCATTAGTCTTCGCAATAGAATGATCCACAACTGTAGCTGTATATTATTCTTTTTTAGTGCTATTTTAAAACTATACTATTTTAATTTAATTGTAAGAGCATTAGCTGGGATGAGTGAACGAGTGAGTGTAACGGCGACACTGACTGGTCAATCATAAAAGCGTTCAAAAGACGTTGAAAGAATGAATTACATTGCTGATGTCCAATCTTACTTTAATGATAACGCATTTTCTGTCAAGTCAATATTGTCGATTCTTATCAAAGTCAGATGTAAACAATTTTACAAAAGTGCTGGTGTAATGAAAGTTAAAAAAATCAGTTTCTTTGGTCAGGAAAACCACCACGATGCTTACAGAACCTCCATGATGAGGATTGTTTTCAACCCCTGTATTTTTTATCATGTGAGATCGAATCAAGACGGCACACGTTCTCATTGGCTGCTGCTGAAGGTGTGTCGGTAGAAGACGCTGGCGTTGGCCGAGTAATCCATAGTTAGCGTGGCGCCCCAACTCTGAGCCCCGAGGCTGGCGCCGCCGAGCGCCGACGAC
This sequence comes from Microchirus variegatus, assembly GCF_963457635.1. Taxonomy (NCBI): domain Eukaryota; kingdom Metazoa; phylum Chordata; class Actinopteri; order Pleuronectiformes; family Soleidae; genus Microchirus; species Microchirus variegatus. The sequence goes on from NC_139803.1 coordinate 36,458,729, forward strand.
TGCTGCAACATCAGGAGACTGTAGCCGTGGAAGTGGTCCTTGAGATCGCCAGATGATGCAAAGTCATCCAAGACCTCAGTGAAACCTGGTGAGACACACGAAGAGACCCCAGAACTCTGTAAAACGGGTTTCCTTCATTACTTTCAGCCACTTGTGAGATGTGAGACGGTGAGACACTGACCAGGCTTCAGGAGCTCCCAGCTCTTCCACACCGAACCAACGCACAGGATGGGCATGCCGCGGTCAACGCTCAGCAGAGGCTGTCAGAAGAAGTCAGAAGTGTTAGGGTTCATTACACCTGTTCTAGGGTCAGATTCAAGCACTTTGTAATGTATTTTTTCACTTTTTATCACTGCTCAGTCTAATGGGTATTTAATATTGAAAGAAAGTTATACCAGTCACAAAATATACGCACTTTTTAAGGCCTTTAAGCGGCACCTTTAAGAACAATTCACAGTAAAATAGAGCCCTTATTCTTCCCACAGTGGGAAATTTATATCAGCAAGACAGTAAAGATAAGGATCATAAATAATAAACAAGCATTAACAAGAAAAGTAAAATATAAAAAGATCACTGAGGCTATATAAAAAAGTTCAATAGAATGGAATTTATAGTGTACATAATAGACAATTTCCAGATTATATCCAGTATGGACTAGATATTTACATTATAAACGGAGATTGAGCATGAGATATATGTTTATATTGCACTTAGCTGAACAAAGGTTCATATGTGTTGTTACGTGTGTGTCAGGACTTTACCGCTTGTGCAGCAGGTAACACAGCAACCACATGTCTCCCCAGGACTCTCCCAGCCTGAGTGAACACATACCGACACAGAGCGTCTCCTGCCTCCGCACCTAAACACAGGTTTTTATTTTTATTTCACTTTACTCACTTCCTTTTAATGTTATTTACATTAAAAAAAAACACTACCTTCAGCCAGCTTCTTGCAGAAACCGGCAAAGTGCGACTTCTGGAAGTTTCTGTAGAGATGTGGCAGCATGCCCATCAGATCTGACACCTGGGATGAATTTGAATTTTTACCCAGTCAGGTGAAAAGTGTTTGTGATTGTGCTTCCATTTAATATCATTTTATCGATGAAGCAGGGAAGTGACTGTTGTTCGCTTGTTGTCTGACCTGAAAATATTCCTCCATGGCTTTTCTGACGTGGCTCACGTCGTGAGGAGGAGCGACCAGGCGGTCCTTGGCGTCAAACACCGTCTTCACTGCCAGGTGAGCGATCCAGAACGCTGACAGTCGGAGAGATAAATTAAACCCCACATTTTCTTATGTCTATGTTTTACGTTTGTCTGCTGCCATGGTTACCTGATCCCTCGTCACCCATCATGTGACCCCAGCCTCCACAGCCGATCTGTGAGCTATCAGGATTGACTAACTTGCAGTTAGAGCCGGTTCCAGATATCAATACTATGCCTCCTGCAGATGAAAAAACAGTCAGTTTGTGAATTATTATGAGTATACATACATATATATATACTGTATGCTCAAAACATGGTTCCTTACCACAATTGCTCGCTGTTGCCATGGCGCCGATGGCATCAGTCGTGATGAAGTAGTGTTGACTGAGACTGGGGAAGAGCTCCTTCATTTGAGCGATGAGTTTGTCGATGGCCTCCTTTTGCTCCCCTCCACTCAGAGACATGCCCTGTACACACACACACACACACACACACACACACACACACACACACAGAGAACAACTATGTTAACACAGACACATAGTGGGCAGAGATTTTTTATTACCTACTCTTGTTATGGGTTATTTAAAGTGCATACATGTACATATTGGACATTAGTGTGACTGACCAGTGAGCACAGCGGTGTGTTTGGATCCAGTCCTGCCTCCACCTTGGCTCTCTGGACCATGTCGTTGATGGTTTCAATACATTTGTCCACCCCCACCAACTGCAAACACACACAGAAATGTCTTTGAAAAATCTGTTTTTATACTTGTTTTAAAATGAAATGTCCACTCCAAACTGCCTCCATCTCACCCAGTGATTGGTGGATGGTCCCTGTGTCTCTGCCAGGATTTTGCCATCACCTGACACCACAACCGCCTTAGAATGAGTCCCTCCACTTGAGAAAAGAGCAGTGATTCAAACAGAAAACCATTTTTACAATGTTTACATGGAAGATGGAGACAGGAAGGAAAGACACGGCTGGACATTAAGTGTAAAAACAACGCTTCAGAGATATAAAAAAAGCAACTTTCATTATCATATTTAAAATGTGCATAATTACGAAAGGCTTCCGTAAGGTGACAATGATCACGAGACACACTAACCCTCAGACTAGGACAGTACGACAACTGTATAAATACGAATGAAATAATACACAATGCGTGTTACATTAGAGGTGACAAGTTACGATAAGTTGTCAAAATAAATATATGCACACTATTATGTTATAGTTCCACTGTTTCTCACCCTTCTACTCCGCCGAACACGGATGCCATGACGCTACGGATCCTGTTTATGTCCAGGTCCGTAAATATCGCGAGAACACGAACGAGAAAATATGAACTCTCATCTGCAATACACGTTTGATGCCAGGAGATGGCAGTAATGTGTCCTTTTTTCACTCGGGACCAACACATGAGACGTTCAAATGACAACAATGATCACGTTTTGGTCCCAAATTAGGGAAATAAAGGCTTGTAGCCACAGTAAATTAACTTATTATGTCATACGTGAAGTCTAATGCAGACATTAAAGTAAATAAATAAATACAAGTATTAAAAATAGATGCAGAAATATGACATTATTGGATTTTTTTTTATTTATTGCAAGTATACTTTTAATGCATGGTGATGCATCACTGCTGTTATATACCACTATTATATGCTTTACATGTCAAAATAGAGATGTTAAAACAATATTTAACTAATTGTATGATTGTTTTTCAGCAGCCATTTTGAAAATCTGAAAATGAATGACCTTTTACGGCACCCCACTTTGATAATCCCTGTTTAACAGACCTGACAAAGGAGAACCAAACAAAAGGACAGGACGAGAACACACACTTTTCAGTCTGGAGAAGGAAACTTGGCCAATTACAGACATATTTAGTGCGTTGACTCATGTTCTAAAAACACATTCTCACTGTCGAGAGCAATACTGATATAGAGCTTCAGCACCATCTGGAAACAAGGACAACTTCAAGTGACTCTATGAGCCAGCAGGAGGCATCTGCAACGCATTAATTTGTAGGCCGGCTTCATTTGCCAAGGCAAGCTGTTTAAAAAATAACTATCATTCTTTTTCCTTTGGCAATGTGTCTGTTACTGAACTGCATCTGTGTATTCATAGTGAGTCCACACAAAGCTGTTCACATTGGAAATACAAGCTGGTGTGTAATTGATGATTAGTCGATGAATCGTCAACTATTTGGATCATCGATTAATCGGTTTGAGTGTTTATTATTTTCTGATTTCTTTGCTTCATATAAACAAAGACATGGTCATTTTTGATTTGTTGACAAAACAAGACGTTTGAGAACATCATCCTTTCCAAGTTTGAGAAACACAGACCAAACAAGTCATCGATTAACCGAGAAAATGTCAATAGTCGTTGGCTGCAGCCCTAATTTACATGTATAATTTATATATTTGAGTTAAAAACGGTGTGTGAGTCAGAGCTGGAGGAGCTTAGAGCGAGGTTACACAAGAGTGAGGAGGAGGAGGAGGAGGAGAGGGTGAAGAGGAGCGGCTCCGTGCGCTCTGCACGCGCTGCTCACTCCTCCTGCAGGGCATGGGTCAGCTCTGTGAGTCAAACCTCACACATTTACCACAGTCACCATCAACGGAAATGGTCATTTCAAAATATAGGTGCACATGTGTAAACTACAGAAACAATAAATGACAATCATAAACACCCCAATATTTAAGTTTCACACACAAAAAGTCAAACCTTATAATAAACAAATATATAAAGGAAGGTAATTATAATTCTCTGAGCTGAATAAACACAAAGAAACCTTAAAGAAATAGTGCATACATTTTTGTACATGTGCTGTCGTAGCAAATGCAATAATGACCTCAGGTATTTGATGATTGGCCTAATTTCAGCATTAATGTTGTGGCACTGTGACTTTCTGACAGTTACAGAGTTACATATTCTCACAGCGTTACTATTGGACATAAACTCACTTTTTTCAAACTGTAAATCCAAAATATTTATTTGGAGCGCATTGTAGTCAGTTGTGTAAACGTCATGAAAACCATTACTTTTTTAAAAGGCATAATCTGAATGCATGCTCTCATCAAATGTTGTATTTTATATTATTTTAGCATCAGTATAAAGATGATTAAATTTCAACTTTCATTTCTAGGGACAGGAGACGTCAGACAGAGACGTGGGAGAAAGACGGCATTCTTCTAATGGAGATATACAAGTATGGGATTCTGAATTAATTATTGAATCAATTGATTTTTTTGCTTAATCTGTAGATAAAAGTAGTATAAGTGTACTTTTTATGGGTTGCACCTTTAAGGATATTCCAAAAGCTACATAGAGTTAGGTATATTCTGCTAAATATTACCCTAACCTAAAAACCTTTAGGTTACAAGGAAGGAGCTGCAATCACATGCAAATATCATACAGTGCAAAAGAGCATTTTATTAATTGTATTGGGCATTTAGCCCTTTAAAAACAGCTGTTTTGGGAGGAGCTGATAATAACACATTTTTCCAAAAATGTATATCCTCTGGTAGATTTGAGCTAGATTCATTCAACACTATCAAAATGGCTAAGATAATGGCAATAATATAATTAATATCTTTTAAGGGTGAAATGTATTCCACCAAGTATGTATTTAACTACTTTAAAAAATAATTGTTTTTCAATCTTGGGATAACTGCGGCTTTTATTGTGAAAGTCACAGCCGGAAGCAGCCATGCTAGCGTTGATGCTAGTGATAGGTGATTTTCGGAGCCGCTGCAGCTCAGCAGATGAGTGAAGGACCAGGCAGGCGACAACACTCAAACTTCCCCTAACTTCTCCGGGACCACCCAGCGACTGTTCGGACTCTCTTCACCGCGAACATGGCACCGTTCACTGTCCGCCGCCGTCACGTTAAACGACTTTCAACGGTTTAGGAGCGGAAGTTGAGGGAAGGGGGAAGTTGCGAGGAGCAGTTAGAGGAGAGAATTAAGCCCCTGTAAAGTTATCTTTCCTTAAGCCAAGTTCAGGTGAAACAAAAACAAAAAGAAAGAAAATCCCGCCTTTGTGGAGGTCGCGTGTCCGTGGAGTGGTTAGAGGGCATGGACACCCACGTCAAAGAGGGACAACTGTATGTACAGCATCAAAAGTTTGGAAAGGTAAGAAAAGACAGTTATTTCTGTGGTGCAGTTGTGGCGGTGACAGAATTGACCTAAAAGGAAGGAAAATAAAACCAATAATAACCATTCAATTATTAATTTATTGTTATTATTTATTCATTTATTTGGTGTATTTTAATAAACACTTTCTGTTGGGCCATGGACTTTATAGCCTTTGGTGTTACAACGAGCTTTTATACAGCTTGTGTATAAAAATGTGTTGTTGTTTACACATTTCATACACATGAACACAATGTTTACGTTAATGATATTGCAATTAAAATACATTTAAAACACTGAAACCAAAGATAAACCAAGTTCAACAATAGTATGCAGGCGATAACGCACTCAAAGTACACCACAGCCAATAACTTTATAAAAACTTTATAACATTACATGTACAAGAATGCACATGTTTTAATTATTAAAACAATAAACAATAAAAACAAGTGAAAGATACTTGTCAGACCCACAAAAGGTCTTTCCAGGATAAAGTGTGACACGATCACAGCATCTGTTATGGTCATTTTATGATTTTTTTTTTCTTTAGGTCAAGGAGACTTTAATCCCATCAAACTCTTGCAGTCTCATAAAAACACATGTGAATCCCTGCTCATCTCAAGCAGAAAGTAAACATTTTTTGCATCACAGAAACCAAATAGAACACATATTGGTGTAATCGGTGTCTTCAAAGTCAAAAGCTACAGTGGATGCAGAGAGAGAGGTTCAGGAGAAATTCACTGGCATTGTTATGATGTGGTGCTTTGGAGTAAACCTGCTGTGCATGTGTGTTTGTGTGTGTGTGTGTGCATGTGTGATGGAGTTTATGTGATGATAAAAACCCTGGTACATTGCATGCAAAAATGCATGAAAGGAAAATGAACACAAGTGGTTTATTTTAGTAAATGAAGGCAGGGAGATACTTTGAAGGTTGGTATTTGGTTGTGGGTTTCACAACACCAGATAGATAGATAGATAGATAGATAGTCTGGCCATTACACCAACAGGGACTAAAATGACCTATTAAAATACAGTACTTGGTTGTTGATCCCTTTTTTGCATTGCTAACAGCTTCCACACTTCCTGGAAGACTTTCCTCAAGATTTTAGAACTGTTTCTGTGGGAATTTGTTCTCATTCATTCATAGAGCATTTACTGGCTCAGGCACTGGTGTTGGACGAGATGACCTGGCTCACATTCTCTGTTCCTGTTCATCCCAAAGGTGCTCGATGGGGTTTAGATCAGGGCTCTGGGGTCGGTTTCGGCTGCAACAGAAACTGCGACAAAAACACACAAACTAGTGCCTCATTAGAGTCAGTTAATTAAAGATATTACTTCAGTACTTCCTGCATGACCGTGGTGCAGACTCCGTCTGGAACGGGTTGTGATTTCGGCTCACGATCGGTCGCCAAGTACACCAGATTCCTCTGTCAAATATTTGAGATTTCCTTGCTAAATGTCGGAGATTCACGTCATGTTTTCATGATATTTAAGTCTTTTTAACTGATCTACGCCAGAGCAGGTAATCATAAAAGCACCAGATCCCTGATGGATAGTACCTGGTAGTACATGTTGTATCATGCAAAAGCACCATTACTGACTTACTTCCTCACCAACATTCGATAACTCTTGTGATACAGCAACATGGTAGTAATCAAATAACAAACTTCCCTATTATTAAATATGGAGATGAAAAAATACACAGTAAATGGGAGAATATTCTCCATTGTAGGACTGAACAGTTTATTGTTTTCAAATCAAAATTTTGATGTCGATTTGATGTTGAAGTCTCCAGCTTGTGTTGAACTTTTAACACAGTAATTATTGACCAGAAAGTAATATTGCAAATCAAATCAGTAATTGCCCTTTTTTTAGTCATCAGCTTTGGCTGATTATTATTTACAAATGACACATTATTGGTCTCAGAGTTAAAACATCATTTGTTTCCCATATAAAAATGTAGACCTCATTCATGTATTTAATGTTTATATACTTGCTCTGCATTGAAACTTGCAATTTTTGGATTATTTGTTATCATTTACCGGTTTAAATAGAAAACTGGCTAAATATAGGGGCCAAAAAATGAATTGGCATCCTTTATTGCTCGTCAGATTCCCTAATTTCTAAATATTGTTCTCGATAATAATAAAAAACCCATATTGGACGATCTCTGCTTTATAGCTTTACCAAAATAAGACATAAACATTAGAAGGAAGCGTGATTTTAACCAGAACAGCAGGGACTGATCGAGCTGTAAGTTGAACTGAGTTCAGTTTTATTAACATGAATTATCTAAACTCTGTGGTCGCTCTTTTCAATATAACAGGACACACAGTGTTTAAAATAACGGTGGGAGTGTCAGAGCATGGCCTTAATGTAGCCTTGCCTCTTGTTTTCCGAGAATTGCTGGACTCATTTAATCTTTTTCAGCTTTGTAAAGAGAGCGTCTTTGTCTCTTAGTCGGTCTCTGTCTGGTCATATGACACGGACCAACAAAACATTCTGGCCCTGCTTCCTGTCCTGAAATCACCACTGCACAATGCATATTCATTCTCACGACACACAGTTCCACCGCCTTTTATCAAGTGTTTTCAGTAGAAAGTGAGAAAATTAAAGAAAAATGTATGTGGCAAGAGCTGGAGCTAGATTTGAAAAAATGAATTCATTAAAGAAACGCATAGAACAGGAAGCTGTGCGTTGCTGCTGGCTGATCTGAAAGTGTTGAAACTGGAGTGAGGCTAGTATGGTGAATTATGCAATCGTCAGTGGATGTACACACACAGTCATATATGGGCTCGCTCCCACGTGTCTGGTCGGAAAGTGTGACTCAAGAGCGAAGCGGCAACCTCCGAACACAGATTCTGCTTCAAATCTCTCTCCAACTGCTGCTTTGTGAAATGCCATTGCTGCAGAAAACTGTTGTGCGCGACGTAACATAGTTTTGGAACCAGTGGTCAAAGTGATTGATGAATAAAAGTCGACAACAATATGAAAAGTTAAATAACCAGCTCCTGTCGCCTCATGTTAGGATAAAGTGAAGACGTTTATTTATTATCTCATGTTCTTGGCAGCATTTTGTCCGTGTGTGTGTGTGTGTGTGTGAGCAGCATAAATCACAAAGAAAAGGAGGGATTATTATCATGAGATATTCAGGGGATTTATGGCCCCTGGAAGAACTGATTCAGTTTAAGTGCTGAGTGAGTTAACACTGTGTGGCCTTGGTGGAGGTTTTGCTGTCTTCCTGCTTTCTATAGTGCATCAATGAAAATGAAGAGCGGGGTCATTTAGGCCTTTGGGATGACCCAAATAAAAGCTGGCCACTAATGCATGTTGCAGCCTGTTTATACAATAATATACACATTTGAAGTGCATGTAAAGCAATATCTCTTCTGATTTTGGTCACATGAAAAAAGTGTGACTAACCACCTTGGCACAAAAGTTGCAAATTATTTTAAAATGAGGTTTAAATTCATGTAAAATTCAGCAACACACTTGAATTTCTCTCAGGCTAACACGTTTACATCATACATCAGGTTTTAACAAGTCTGGTTTTAGTCAGACTAACGAGAGCTATTTTCCTGTTATGTAATAACACCGATACCAATATTATTCAAATACAGTCATTTTAAGATCATTTATGAACTATGAAGCATTTCAGTCATTTCAAAGACATAATTCTCTGAATGTGTTACAAATACTGTTCTCACAAAAGTAGGGAATAAACAGTGCAAACATGACTCAGCTAATGCTTTTGCAAATATATATATATATATATATATCAAAAAGTGTTTGGTGTAATATGCAACAATATTAGTTCACAAAAAATCTAACAAACTAAGAAAAAAAGGCAAAATGAATCTACTATTAATAATAATAAAAAACACATATATATACATTACAACTTGATATTGCAGGGCTGTGAGTTTTAGACCGCTGCTACAAGCAGTTTTAAGTTATATAGAGATCCAGAAAGTCTGTATCGAGTGGATCACAATATAAAATGATGGTGACATTAGTGCTGTTGCTGTCAGTGAATGCATCTGTTTTTCTGCCACACACATTTACAGCCAACTTTATAGTTCACCTGCACCTCTCAGCTACATCAGTCAGTCAGAAGTCTTGACTTACAACTCCTTAATGGATCGTCATTTCTCCAAAACGCTCCTCAGAAATGTAATCATGTCATTTTTAAAGAGTACGTAGACATATGCAGGGAAGTGCGTAAGAGGAGCGGTGGGGTTTTGTAATTGGATGATCATGTTACATGTCCATGATACAGTAATTCTTACTCATTGTCAGTTCTATAACCAGATCTTATTCTCAATTAGTCATTGTGACTTTCTTTAAACAAAGGTCTTTAATAGAACGATTAAAAAAAAGGATTTTCACAGCTACCTAATTTCCATGTGTAATTGTACTGATATGAAAACGAATGTGTCACTGCAGCCTTGATAACTGTGTTTAGTTTGTGTGGTGTCGATGATGTCATTCTAAGGAAACTGCTGGTGGACTCGTAGGACAGTTAAGTCTATCGTGAGGACACAATGATCCATTTCTCATTTTCACATGCTAATCTTTTTGATGATAGCGTCGTGCACTTGACCTCTGTCCTCCTCAAGTCAGTGCAGGAACGTTTCATGACTGTTGTTGTTAATCTGTTTCATTTTGTTTGTTCTCTTTCCCACAATCATTTCCCCTTCTTATCAAAATTGATTTTACATTTCTGGCAATTGGCAAACTAGAATTAAGAGATTGGCCATAAATGCGATTGTTGATTAATTATTTAGGCACATTTTTAATGACTATAATCACAAGTGTGAATGGTTCCTCCTTTAATTTTTTTTAGCTGGGGCTGTAAAATCATTCATATTTATATATATCTTTTTTATTTTTATTTATTGTCTTTAATATTAGTATAACAAAGGTAACATGTTGACATCATATTTTATACACTGTGCAAACACAATTGAGACATAATCTCAAATGTCATTTAAATGGATGTTATCGACTGCTACAAAACTTTTTTATCATGCCATATCCCCAAAAATGTCACTTTTTTTGACTATAATAATATTTTTCAACCAAATTTCTCGAGAAATCAATCAGGTTAAATTCATCAATGATCAAATAATCCTTATCCGCCCCTGTACATGCAGTTTATTTTAGTGGGATTTTATTTTCTTAGCCCTCTGCTCAAGAAGAAGAGTATTGATAACCCCCTTCCATCTAAGTCCATGCAGCTCAGTTTCCCACAGTATCAGAACACTCAATCCTAATCTGGATTGACACCAAAATCCATTCATTTCTACCTCGAGTCATCACCTACATCGCCAGAAAATGTGATTGAAATCCATGTTTATATTTTTGAGCTGTGCTGTGTCTGTGAAGGCATCTGATCTGCTGCCTGTCGTCTCCTCACGCAACATCGCCTTGTTGCTGTGAGCTCGCACAGTAGCCTTCTGTGTTGATGTCACTTAACCAAATCTGTATCTTTATTTACTCTTCTTTAACCAGTTAACCAAGGAGCTTCTGCCTCATTAGGACCAGGTTTTGCTCTCCACGACAGTTCAGTGTCAATGTTTGTACCAGAAAACGTCCCAAAGAGGTGACACATACACACACGTTGTTCTTCTGTGACCAGTGGAACACGTTTGAGCAGTTTAGATCATCAGCGTCATCATGACCGATAAAGACACAAACTCATAGATAGTGTCATAATGTTACCTATGATTACAGATAGTGGACTGACTTTAAGAACTTGCAGCTTCTAAAAGGTGAATTCACAAAGTTCTCCTGTTGCAGTGTTGTGCTCTGTACTGTTTGTTTAGTCTAGAAGAATTTGAGTGAGCATCTGAAACCCAAATACAATTTGTTTGTGATGTGATGACAGGATAAACAAATGCAGCACAAATGCTACAAAGTATGTAGGTTCTTTTTTGAAAACCATACTGTTGATTATGTTTGACATTCTACATAAATGTTTAAATTTAGAATGACAAAAGATGTAATTCCTCTCCAAAGTCAACCTTTTTCTCCTTGGTTGTCATCTCGGCAACACTCTAGGTGTTTATTTTGGTCCAATTATTTTTGTTTTAATGAATGTAAAGCTGTGTTGATCCTCCTGTCATTCTTTTAGCTTTTTAGCTCCCACTTATCATGTTTATATGTACATTTCACAGTCACTTGTAGGTCAGAATGGCAGTGTATTGTTTTGGCAGAGACACACAAGCGCAACACATGTGCGTGTGTCACACACAGCTAACTGTGTTGTGTTCTTATGAACAGGCAGGACATCAGGGAGGAAGTCTCCCTCCCTCCCTCTCTGCATGCCTGTCATCCTTTTTGCATAATTTTCCACTCTGTGTATTAGTGGATGATAACGGCCTGTTGCCTTATATGGAACAACAGTTACACACACACACAGGTTTGTGCAGCTATTCTTCTCAGGACGCCGTGTTGGCTTCCTGTCATTAGGACGACCATAACCATACCATAATGCTTAAATCTAACCGCAACTCAACCACGATTCAACGCAAACGAGGTTCTGCCTCATACGGACCAGGTTTTCCTAAAGAGGCAACAACTACAAGTGTTTACACACGTATTGCAACACAACAGTGGATGGTGTGTGTGTGTGTGTGTGTGTGTGTGTGTGTGCTGCACAAATACACAAGTGAATAGACTAAATAGTGTCTATTTGTGTGTGTGTGTGTGTATTTGTGCTCAGCAGCAGATGGTCTTGAACGTAGCGGGGGAAAATGAAAGACAATACATACAAACAGATGCACACACACACACACACACACACACACACACACACACACACACACACACACACACACTGAACACACACCTGGCTGCAGCAAAAAGGAAGCAAAATGAATCCCGGGTGATGACAATCCCACACATTTCCTGTCCTGTTCTGGCAGTTGGCGCATGTGTGAGTTTGACATTAATGCATGTTCTGCTCTTACAGACTTACACTTCTTTTTCTTCTTTCAAAGCTTAGTTGTATCATGGACAGTTGTATCAGGAGAGAACGCTCGTGAATCACATGTTAAAATGGACTCACACGACTCCTGTTGAAAGGCAATGGCAGCTGTTTCCTACTCTGCTGCATTTAAGAGAGGGCCAGATTACATATTTTACTCCACTACATCTATTTAAAGTGTTATTTTTTACCAAGTAAACAGAAAATAACATGCTCCTCTGTAACAGAGACAGTGTTTATTGTTCAAACATGACATTTTTCAATAGGCTGCATAGTTTTCAGTATTGTAACGGTAATATAAAGCTGTGTTTCTTAAATGCTGCAAATGACAACGTCCTTGAATGTCTTGTTTTTGTCCACAAACCAAAATGATTGAGTTTGAATGATTTCTTTGTTTATGTGGAGCAAAGAAACGAAGAAAATATTCACATTTAAGAAGCTGAAACAATCAGAAATCTCGTTTTTAATCATGAAAAAAGCTTTAATCTATTAATCGTTTCAGCTCTACAAACTATTACGGCCTGATTCAAAGTATAAACGCAAAACAAATGTTTGCATAATATCACCTTATATTAGTTTAAATAAGTAATATTACCAAGAGATATGAAACAATCAACTATGTGTTCACTAAATTATGAGACAAATGCTGGAAACTCATTATTTCATTGTTTCAAATGACTCGTATAGAGTTGTTATGTAATATTTAAGACATTTTCGAACAGATATATTTCACTGAATTGACATCTGTTATAGGTCGCGTTGGATTTTTAGATGAACTGGACGATAGCCGTCGTCTTCTTTTTTCGATTTTATCTGACGAGCAGAAACACAACAGAGGGTCAGTGATCACAGAGCGTTTAGTCAGAGTTGTTCTTCTCTGTCGGCTGGATTTTCCCTTCTGGTTTGAATGATTTTTAAACTGCTGACCTTCCTGTCACAAGCTCGACTCTGCATGTAGGGGGAAACACACACAAACACACATACACACATATCCAGAGGGTATAAGGGATGACGGGGACTTCCCAAATAAGTACATTTCTGGTATCTTCAGCACGTTTTCCATTCTCAGATGTATGTCACTTTCTGCGATGACTGTACATAATCATATATTCAGCGTGTCATCATCACGTCCAACGTCTGTAACACATCTGCGTTTGTCCGATTGTTCAGTGTTTGTGTGTCATTGTCGTGTTATTTTGTTTGCTCATTGTTTGCGGTGTCCTCAGGAACTCCGTCAAACAAAACAAACTATTCACAATGTGTTGTTTTTACGAGTTGGCGGGATCAGAAGACTCGATTGAGTCGGTTAAATTCAAATAAAGAAATCCAGTGCGTCACATTTAGGATATTGGCAGATGTTATGTTTGTTTAAGTGTATATTCGCTCTAAAATACATGTATTTGCGTTCAGAATGAGACTTCTATATGCGCTTTAGGCATGAGATTAACTTTATGGAGGCTGCCATCTTATGCCTACATGTTTCCTTGTAGAGCAGAAACGATTAATCGATTACTAAATTAATCGTCAACTATTTTGATCATCGGTTAATTGGTTTGAAGCTTTTTTTTAATGATTAAAACAAGATTTCTGATTATTTTAGCTTCTTTAATGTGAATATTTTCTTCGTTTCTTTGCTCCACATAACAAAGTAAACATTTTCTAACATTTTATGGAACAAACGATTAAGCGAGAAAATAATCATTAGTTGCAGCTCGACTACAGTGGGCTGAATAACAATAATGATAATGATAATGATAATGATAATAATAAACCGGCCAGTGTTTGTTTTTTTGTTTCGGGAAGCTTAACTACATAATGTACTACCAATGTAGAAAAAAACAAGAAATAGTAGAAGAGAGTGTTGCGAAAGAGTCCATAAGTCATTTTTGGTAAGTGAAGGCCACCGTAGTTCCCTAGAGCATCTAGGAAAGGTGAGCTTTTTGTTTTGTATCATCAGATGTCACGTATTCTTACACAAAGGACTTTAACGTAAGTGCTATGTCAGTGAAAACGTGTAATCCCAATAGCTACACCATATCACAACCTGGTGATTAAATGGAGAGGAAACAATGGCGTGTGTGTGTGTGTGTGTGTGTGTGTGTAACTGATCTGAGTCAAATTTCAGCAGATTTATCACCACACTCCTCCCACATTATATGCACCAGTCAGCAGAGTAGAGCAGAGGCAAGAGAAAGACCCGGATATGAAGTTTTGACTCACTTGTTCTGTAGAACTTAAACATTACGGGTTTTATTTTCCCCCCTTTTATCCATTTTTGATGATTTCAGGTCAGTTCTACATTCATCGTATTCCCTGCTGCTGAATCACCTTTTCATTTCTTTTGTAACTTGAACGATACGAGATACGTGGTCCACGATGCCGATAATATCACCATACAACCGTTCTCTGCTAATCAGTATGTTGCAAGACAATCATATCGCGATACATCACGTTATCTGTCTGACTGAAGAAAACAAAACGCCCGTTAAGGGTTAAAAGTGCAGGATTTCTCTATTTATGCTATTATCTCACTGTAAATTCCCTCTTCGGCCAGGTAGCTTCCGCCTAAGTTACCCTCATTCATTTGAGCAGCCCCACCTTGAGGAGCCCATGAAGTAGCGACACCTAGAGCGACTTAATTTGTTAATTAAAATATCGATATTTGTCCAGGTGTATTGATTATTGTATTGCACAAGGTAGGACGACGATATATCACCAAATCGATATTTTGACCTTCCCCTACTTGATATAATATTTGTTGCATAAGGTTTTGCATCATTTATTGACTTCATCCCCGTGTTCGTCTTGAAATAATTACTCACTCTAACACTTCTTTATTTTCTCAGAAATGGAAGAAGAACTGGTTCGTCCTGTACCCCGCCAGCCAAAATGGCATCGCCCGCCTCGAGTTCTACGACGCGCCCTCGGGCGGAGGGGGCGGAGTCGGCGGAGGCTCGGGCGGCGGCACCAACGAGAAAACGAGAAAGCTGGACAAGAAGATAATCCGCCTGTCCGAGTGCATTTCCATCCTGCCGGCGCTGACCGAGAGCTGTCCCAAAGACAACATGGCCGCCTTCTGCGTGGAAACCAACGACAAGACCCACGTGTTTGCTGCGGAGAAGAACGCCGCCAAGGACTGGATGGATACCATGTGTGACATTGCATTTCAGGTATCAATCTGTTCTTTTTTTAATTCTCCTTCTGCTTTCAGGTATTTGGATGTGTGTGTGTGCAGAATGTTGTTTTAGGAAGCAATGTTTACATTAAATACAAAAAAACCCCTCAATTTAGAAGGAACAAACTGAATAGCTGTCGCTTTATATTTAGTTTTCAACATTGTTTGCGTATAAATGGACCTCATGTGACAAAGCAGGCCACAAGTTCTATTGTAGTTTCCTTTCACACATACAAATGAAGAGCAGCTAGATATATACACTAACGTTCAAAAGTTTGGGGTCACCTGTACACGTTTTTGTGTTTTCCATTAAAAGTCACACTTTTATTCAGCAAAAGAGTTGCAAGATGAATAGAAAATATAGTCAAGACATTATAACTAAGGATTTTTAACCAGCAAAACTGTTTTCAGCTGTGCTAACACTATCACCGCACAAGGGTTTTCTAATCATCCAATAGCCTTCTAACGCCATTAGCAAACACAATGTACCATTAGAACACTGGAAATGGGCCTCTATACACCTATGTACATATTCCATTAAAAACCACGTTTGCAGCAAGAATAGTCGTTTACCACATAAATAATGTATAGTGTGTAGAGTGTATTTCTGATTCATTTAATGTCATTGAAAAAAAAAAAAAGGGCTTTTCCTTCAAAAATAAGGACATTTCTAATGATCCTAAACGTTTGAACGGCAATTGATAGAAAGAATAAATATATTTAACTTCTTCTCTGTGTGTGTCCCTCAGGGAGGAAGTGCTGCTTCTGCTGCTGCTGACTCTAATGGAGGACCCCAGGACATGCAAATGTCAGAAAACCTCATCTACTACTCCAGAGAGGAAGGTAAAAACAAAGACAACACTCAGGTCTTACATCATCCGATCACCTCTAGAAAAGAAAAAAACAAGTATTTCAGTGTCAGGGATGATTTGGAACGAACAGAATTCAAGTTAACGTCAGCAATTTTCCAACACCCTGCTCACAGTGAACGAGTTCTGGGTGAACATTCAGCGAACCGAGGCGTCTGAGCGCTGCGGTCTGGCAGGAAGCTACTGGCTGAAAGCAGAGAGCGACATTTTGATCTTGAAGGAGCCCAAGACCAAGAGGAACATTCTGGTGTGGCCCTACAAGCTGCTGCGGAGATACGGCAGAGACCGGGTTAGTGCCTGCACACGAGCACCGGGGGGACTTACTACTAATACCAGATATGATTGAACTTTGACAAACTTGAACTGTGCTACATTCAGGTGTGGTCTCAGATAGGAAACGCGTGAAAGAAGGTGTTGATGGTGAATGTGGTCAGTGGCTTGATGTCAGAGATCTTTAGTTCGTTACACTCTGGGCTTGTGTTTGTGTCACTGTGATGCGTCAGAGAAGTAGAAGTGGACCTAAAATTGGCTGATGACCTTTTAAAGAGCACTTGTTTGTGCACCTGTGTTTATTTGTGTCACAACCGACACTGATTGTGACACAGTTGAGCAGCATATATATATATTTATTCATGTACACATGTATATGTGAACATGTATATGTATGCTGCTCATACATATACATATACATATACATACATGTTTGTGCACCCGTGCCACAACCGACTGAGCATATATCTATTTATATATACACATATATATATATATGTACATATATATGTGTATATGTATATGTGTATATGTATACACATGTACATATGTATGTGTATATGTATATGTGTATATGTATACACATGTATGTATATACATATATATATATATATGTATATATATATATATATATATATATGTATATATATATATATATATATATATATATATATATATATATATGTGTGTGTGTATATACTGTATATGTGTATAGTGTGTGAAGTGAAAACAGTGAAGTATTCAAATATTCACTGAGAAAACTGAGAAAAGTAAAATCCAGTGGAAAAAAAAAGAGTGCCAAGAAAAATTATAAATGAGTGATGACTGTGCTGAAGTGCAACTGTGACCAGCTTCCATTACTTCAGCCCTGTTTTGGCGTTTCAAACCCATGTGTCGTTATTTATTTGGTCACAAACTTGGACAAACATTCACTGCTAACTTTCCCTTACATCTTCTTCTTCTTCTTTTTTTAAGGTGATGTTTTCGTTCGAGGCGGGCCGGCGCTGCGACTCAGGTCCCGGTAACTTTACCTTCGAGACCAAGCAGGGCAACGAGATCTTCATGCTGGTGGACCAGGCCATCCAGTCACAGAAGGTGCTGGCTGAGGATCGCCACCTCAGCGGCGACCCAGAATGCCCTGCGTCGCTGCTGCACATACGCAGCCCTGGCGCCGTGACGGGAAGCGGCGACAGCAGCAGCTCCAGCAGTCGAGAGGCAGACGGAGACTCGGGCGGCAGCAAACCGGGCTCTGCTGACGGAGTGCTGGGGAAGAGAGAGGTGGGAGACGGAGGAGGAGGAGGAGGAGGAGGAGGAAGAGGGCAAGGAGGTGGAGCAGCAGCAGCAGGAGGACTTAAAGGTAGATGTTTACCTGAACCACCAGCCATGTTAGGAGTTCTGGGAGGAGGCGGGACTCCTCCGCGATCGCCCAGAGGGCAGGCAGCAGCGAAAGGTCAGTCTGATGAGCACGCACATCTTTATTCTGAGCCAGCTGACTCGGTGCGTCTGCCTCTGTACACCACAGACTGCCTCTACTCTGACCCGGTGGACAGCATCAAGGGGCAAAAACAAACCAGTAATCCGTCCAACCCTCCAGTGCCCACGCCGCGGCTCAGACCGGTCGGGGACGAGGCCAATGCAGGTGGCGTTCATGTGGATCAGCCCAACCACAGGAAGCCACCAGACCTGTTCTCACATGTGTATGATCAGATCAGCATGGAGCTCAACCAGAAAACCAGCGTTCTGAGTTTGAACGGGGGAGGAAGAGGTGATAAAATTAAAAAGCGACCGCCAGCGGGAAAAGCAGAGTCTCTTGCTCTTCTTCCAGATCACATATACGATGAACCGGAGGGCTGCGCAAGCTTGCCCGTCACTATAGGGATGACTATTTACAGTGAGTCGCGTTTGGAGCCTCACAGTCAGAGAAAGCAGGAAGAGGCCACAGCCTTGTCAGGCTCGGAGGGTTATTACAACACCGCGTCCCAAGGAAAGTCGCCCGAGCCCCACAGGCAGTCGCCGCCGCAGCTCGGCCCGAGACTCGCGCCGCAGCAACCGCCGGCGCCAAAGGGACGCAAACCGGTCACCGCTCCCAAACCGGGAAGGGACATTTTGGGGCGGAAGGAGCCGGTGCCGCTGCCCCCTGGAAAACACGGAGCACCGGGCAGCAACGTGAACAACAACAACAACATTTGGGGAGGGAGCGGTGAAGGAGAGGGGAGGGAGCTGTACAGCAAAGTGTCAAAACAGAAACGCCTGCCTGCAAACTCGTGGTACAGCCAGCACCACCGGGCACCGCTAAGATCGCCAGATATCATTTATGATAACCTGGGAGATATTTGACATCTTTGATTCTCCATGAAGTGAAACATTTATCTACCTAGAAAAAGAGGAGAGAGATTCTGATGGAGCTGGATGCCTTTGTTTTTTGCAAGAATTATGCACATTTTCTGATTTCCATCTTTGGACTGGAATATTTTTCTGGAGATACTCGATTCCAGTTTGAATGGATGGAGAGAAAACCACATTATGGCTGAATTTCATGCAACTATTGTAGGGCCACCCTGTGTGTGTGTGCGCGTGTGCGCGTGTGTGCGTGTGTGTGTGTGTGTGACTGAAAGAAAGAAAGAGGGAGAGTGTTTGCATGGTGAAACCCATAATTGGTGTACAAAGCCACAGTGTGGTTGAAGCCTAGCGCCTCTCTCTCTCTCACACACACACACACACACGCGCACACACACACAGACACACAGTATGGATTTGCCAAAAGGAGTTTGGCCTACAGGCTTCACTTTAACAAGCTGAGAGTTTTTCCCTCTATGAAAAGTCTGCCGTGCTTATGAAGTGACTGGGAAAAAAACTTATATTAAAACAAAACAAAAGATTATATATATTTTTTTTTACTGCTGCTTTTCTGTTTCACTGCAGACTGAGACAATGTGACAATGAGCAGTCATGGTTTGACTGGTTTTGGAGCTGGTTTTTGGTGGCTGTGACTTCACTGTTCTTTTTAACAGTCCCATCTCTGACATATTGACGTACAATATTCTAATAATCCGATCCACTGAATGGAAAGACGTCGTTGCTATAGTTACATCTGGGTCTTGGAATCGGACGCGGTGTACGTGGCTCATAAAGCGGCTATAACTTGGTCACGTTCTGCACAATAATAATATTATTTGAGTCCTTTATGTCCAGAAAACGAACTAACCAGTGTCCTGTAATGTGTCCGCACACATGTATGTGTCAAACAGCTGTGCTGTCTGTAAATGGAGCTAAAAATAAAATGAATGGCTCTGAAAATATGAAGTAAAGAACTGGGCTAAATTCTGCATCACTGCTTCCCCTCTGTGTGTGTGTGTGTGTGTGTGTGTGTGTGTGTGTGTGTTATGTAAACATGAGCCAGTTGTTAGTTTTTGGTGTGTGTGTGTGTGTGTGTGTGTGTTTCGAAAAACGTTTCTGCTCTGGACCAAACAGGACAGTCAAACAGCCTGACCTCATCCTCCTCTTCCCTCCCTCTGCCACACTCATGTTTTTGTTGTTTCAGGCGGTTTCCAACCACTTAATCACGCCGTTAAAGTCCAGCCTCGAGAAAAAAAAAAAAGAAGCCAAACAAAGACTTTCTTTCTTACTTTCCTGTCCTTTTTTGTTTTTTACTTCCTTTTCTCCCACTCTGCTTTAAATGCTGTTGTTGTTTGGTTGCCGTAGAGACGGGTTAATTGGGTTGCTGGTTGGTTTGTGTCGGACATGCTGTGCATTCTAACTGCAGGGATGCTGCAGCGAGGAGGAAGGCGGCAGGACGACGCGGATGATGAGGAGGTGGAGCGCGGCAGATTCAGATTAACCTGAAGCTGAGTACGACGGAGGAGAAAAGAAAAGGGGACATAAACGAGCAGAAAACAGATGCTGACATGACGAATGCTGGCGAGAACGTGAACCTGTCTGTGTCTGGTTGGCTTGCAAACCGGTACAAACTGTTCCCTCCACTTCTTTCTCCTCGCCATCCCTATTTATCCCACTCTTATTATTATTCCTTCTTATGTCTCCACCTGCTGCTGGACTCATTTCTGGACAGGAAACGTCTTTCAAAGCAACTGAATCGCAAGAATCAGGCAGGGAAAAACAAAACTTCTGTCTTTGTCGTTAAACTCTGGGTGAACCGAGAGAAGAAGAAAAACACAGTGACAGACCGGGGTACAGTTTTCATGTCACCATTTATCGCTTTATTATGGTCCGTTACTTCCTTGTTGGCATTTCTGATACAAGTTGTTAACACTGACCCATAGACTGTATATAAAAAGTGGACATTGTCCTGCGGTTTGCTTGTGAAAGCCAACAAGGAAGCAAGAATATATTGAGTAGCCACCAGATGGTCCATTTGAAAGGATAAAATAGTAAGACATTAAAGGCGCCATATGTTAGAATGTGGCCACAAACGGTTACTACACTCTAATTCAAAATACCGAGGTCTTTTAGGTTTGAATCATGATTTCAAGCCATAAACATGATTTGCAGGTTCGCAAATGATTTTTTTTTTAATGCAAATATTTTGGCTGTACTGTTGTTGTTGGCGAGTTTGTATGTGACATCTGTGAACTTTGGGTCCCATGGTGCTGGTCAAATTGTGAATTTCCAGGCTTCAAAGCATTCAAATTATTATTTCAGGGTGAAAACATTAAATTGGTGACTATTATATAGTGTATAGTATACATCAAATGTACAAAAGGTATTATATAGTCAGGTCTGATAGTTTTGCTTGACCGAGCCACTTCCATGATTTTATTTTTATTTTTTTGGAATCAAGACGAGATGCACTTATTTCCTGTGGTTGCCTGGCAACCCCACAGTAATGACAAGGCTCAGATAGTCATCTTCTGGTCGTTGCGATGTCACATTTATTTAACCCACATTTATCGCTCTCTTTTCTTTTCTTCACAGACGGTGGACGACGTCCTTCGGTTTGAGCGTGACTTGAGTTCCAGATGTAAATATGAACACAATAATGACATACTTGGAGGTTTTTTTGTAAAAACAAGCCTTTCAGTGTCAGCTGCTCTTTTGCTTTCTCTCACCTCCTCTCCTTCCTTCCTTCGTCACATTTCCCTCCTCATCTGATCTGACCTTTACCACAACTGCCTGGTGTGTGTGTGTGTGTGTGTGTGTGTGTGTGTGACAGTTATCATTAAGTCTGTGTGAAAATGGTCCAGCTTGTTCATCACTGCTGCTGCCATCACATCACCATGTGTGTGTGTGTGTGTGCGTAGCTTCATAGTGAAAGCGTGTCACACACCTCACTTCACAGTTTCACATCAACCCGCCGTGAGTTTTCTCAGGCTCTGGAGAAAAACGTTAAATATCAGCAGAGCACAAAATGTTACCAACAGTGGGGTTTATTTTGAGAAAAAGCCAGTATCAGTCGATGCCCGTGACCTTAAAAAAACACAGTTCTCTGGCTACGTGTGTGTGTGTGTGTGTGAGAGAATGCATGCTATTTTTGGCCTCATGACTGTGCTTGGCCAGACATCTCAGACTGTGTTGTGTTTGAGGTTTCTGCATTTCTACACACACACACACACACACACACACACACACACACACACACACACACACACACACACACACACACACACACACACACACACACACACACACACACACACACACACACACACACACACACACACACACACACACACACACACACACACAGACATATTTGACCACTAACTTTTTTAAAGGTCACATCAGACACCGGCGACTACAAATAGCACTGAAACTAGACATCAGAAGTGTGTTTTTTGTGTAAGATATAGTTTGTAACTCATGCATCTGTAAAACATAATAATAATAATTAAAATCTCTTACTTATCCTGGACTTTAATGAATAGATGAATGCACCTGTAGACCTTTGGTGCACATACAGCAGCTGAGCTGTTAACACCACATTTCCACATATCCACTTACCCACCACTTAATAAAGCTGAAGTCATGTGTAAATATCCACTTCTTCTAACTGTGGACACACCTGAAACCACTCACTTTTATTTTCTATCTCTGCGTAGGCAAACCTCAGTCAGTCATGTGACTTAGAAAAATGTGCACACAATTCTTGACGGACAATATCGAGAAGCAACGTTTCAAAAATCGACATTATTTCGGGACTTATCCGTGTTTAAGTTCTGCAGCGGCTTTGTTGACCAGCTGATCTCCGATGATTTATGATTCCCATGTAAGAAAAGACGACCTTTCAGGTTTCTGGCAGATGTACAGGATCATAATTCAGGTCCTGTAGCCGCTGAACTTCACCTCCTCACTTCCTCCTCACAACGATGCACTTCCTCTTTCTGTTCTTACTCACAGAGGCTTTTGTTGTGAGGGAGCTGCCCTGTAACTTAGTGTATGAACTGGGACTCTTGGTCTATTGTCTTCTTGTCCTTCACTGTGTGTGTGTGTGTGTGTGTGTGTTTGTGTGTGTGTGTGTACAGTGGTCGAGTCCAGCGATGACAATCACAGGAAAGAGACAGTGTATTTCCGTTCATGAGACAGATAGAGAGTTTAGGCCAATGTTTTTTTCTTTCTGTTCTGGAGATTGCACCAAAAGTAGGAAATGGAACAGTGCTGCATTAAGCAGGAAGTGGCAGCACTAATATTATCCTGAGTCAGAGAGACGCTGTATTATTATGCTTTTTGAGACGGGCAGACGACGTGGATGGAAATAAAGAACGTTAAAAAAAAAAAAAAGGGAAACTATTTTCGTAAAATCCATATAAATACACAAAGTTTATCAGACTGCGATTACGATCATACACATGAAGTGTCTGCAGTGTAAGATCATTTCTGTGCCCCCGGACAACAGTGAATCAGACGTCAGGAGACTGGCTGTCTCCTGTGCTGTTGTAACTCATTGCTTTGTCTACGTTCAGCGATAACAAGACACAGTTTATGATATAAACATGGTGCTGGGTTAAAGGTCCAGTGTGTGATATTTTTTATGTGGACTTATGTGGAGGAGTTCGGTTGTCATGGAGACTCACATCACCTGGTTCACCCACGCGTGTGTTTTATTTACCCCCAAACTTCCACAAGACTTTGTCCACACTTACATTTAATTTTTTATTTCTTTAAACACAGGAAGTCTTTCCTCCTCTTTTAGGCCTTCAGTTGTGTTGATGAGGTAGGTTTGGTCTCTGTGGTCATGTGACCTGGTTTTGTGGTGGTGTTACCTCCTGTGGAAGTGTGGGGAGGTTTGTTAATGAGGTGCTGGTGCGTTGCTATGTTTTCCAAAACTGTGTTTGCCGTACTTATTTAAATGCAGGGAGGAAGTATCATGTTTGCAATATTCTGCTTTTGTGTGTGTGTGTCTGTGAAACTATGTGTTAGTCCCCTTGCAGTACGTTAGCTAAACCTAAAAAGGACAGTGAAAGTGGGCTGCAGTCTCTCCCCTCTCCACAGCATTTGGTAATGGTTGTTTTGATTGTCTATAAACTTCTTTAAATAGAGTTTATTAAACAAATGTATGTGATAAATGTTTGTGATCTATCTTCCCCGGTTCAGTCTTGAAATGAGTTGTGTGTCTTTGTGTCCCGATATTGTTGGATGTTTTGTAACTTGATACAATTGCTGTCCCCCATTTTTCCTTTCACCCCAACCTGTCGAGGCAGAGGGCCACGTCTGAATATGATGTCATAACAAAGCGGTTTCTTTAATAGACAATATTACATGAATAGTGTTCATTTTACTTGAATGGTGCTTGTGTGTGTGTCACGCGATGGTTTATGCTATCAGGGAAATTTTGAACTTTCCAACGGTTTCTGAAAGCATCGGTTGGCTATTTACGGTAATTTCACTCGCGTTGTTTCAGGAAGCCGGCGAATCGAGGAGAGAGTGGAAAGAACACCTGGACATAGTTTGTTTTTTTGGCCTGTTTTTGCACGTTGCGAGACAAAGACTCAAAATATGGTGTTCGTGTACTACTACGGTGTATTTTTCTAAATTAAACTTTTTGTTTTCCCCCATTTTAAGTAGTTAAAATGGCATTTTAACACGCAGTACGTCATAAATAACTGCCAGATAGTGGAAGTTAGTCTGGAAAAATGGGAAAAAACACTTAGTTAGCCCCATTTTGAGAGTCAGGTGGACAAGATAAGAGTCGACTCTATCAGTAAAAACACTTCTACAGTATCTTTTTTAAAACAAATTTATTAACGAACACTTAATAAACACATAATTTAGTTAAAACATGAACAGAAACATATCTCAGGCAACAGTGAACAGCAGAATTGGCTGCAAACGCTTCAAAAACTTGCAGAAGAACAACGCTGAGTAAAGCAGCGCTCGTCTCTGAATGAGTGTTCGACCACAAAGAATCACACTTTTGTCTCTGCCGGCCGCGTCCAGTTCATCCTTCGGAGCGGTGACATTTAACGCGGCGTGTGTTCGATGGTGTCGGGGTTAAACGGAGGAACTCTGGCTTTGACCTTTCTCTGGGGACAGAGAAGCTGCTGTGGCTCTATGTGAACAAATCTATGAAATTCGAACACGTTGACTCAACAAAAAGGAAAGTACTGAGCGAGACAGAGAGTGGAAAGGACAGAGGGAGAGAGAGAAAGAAAGAGAAGTGGGTAGAATGTCAGTGGGTAGTTTTGGACGTCCACTTGAATAATTCTCTGTGGAGACAAAAGAGTCGTTGTGGTTTTAATTCGTGAATGCGGAAGTCCTGCAACATCACAGCGTCGTGAAGTCATTTGCCACTGGGTGGACCCTAATGTTATAAGGTTCAACAAGGGGGTGGAATGGCGGGAAAGTGATTAAATATGAGCGCGTGTGAATGACATTATTTGATGAGGAATACATTAATAATGGCAATGACATATATTCGTCAACGGCCAATATCTACGAACAAGCATGAATCATTGACAACGTGCTGGAAATGAAGCTAATGATGTCACTGCATGTACTTGAAGTCTGGTTTCCATGACGTCCATGACGCTGACTTTCATTAATTTGCAGTAAACTTACTCAGAACACAGAAATGTTCCTCTATGGGCAGAAAAGTCCACATATTGCGAGCGTGTCGACAGATTTAGGTCCTCACGACACGAGGAAACCCTCGGTTTTGACTACAGGTCCTGACACAATCAGTGTTTATGCCACCAAAGTCCTACAGAGGAAACAAACACACCATGTTCTCTTCTTTTTCAGAACATGCTGTTGTTGTTTTTTTGTTTTTTCCATACGTTTTTATCTTTTCTCTGTTCTCCTTCCATCCACCCCCACCTCTCTGCCTTTCAACCCCCAGAGAGAGAGTCTTCTGTGGGGGTGCTGCAGAGCAAGAGAGGCCTCTCTGTCTGCGGTTCTTGCTCTCATTAAAACACTGAAGCTGTGTTCAGACTGGGACTTAAGGGCAACATGGACAAAGAATTTGCAAGTGTGTGTGTTTCTCTATAATTCATTGTGGTATTAAAGCTGCTGTACGCCTGCTTTAATATGTCACCCACCTTTTCCTCTTATTTCTCTTCCTTTCATCTATTTTTTTTTTCCACTTCCAGGCTTCTTTGTCCCACTGTTCTCCTTCTTTTCATCTTTTCTCCGGGCACTTTATTGTTTATTGGTGTGTTGTTTTATTTATATTTTTCTGCCTCAGCAAACTAAAGATGGCAGTGATTTGTAACTCCTCAGACACACACGCACACACACATTAAGCCTAATCACCGGTCTCTGTTGTGAAGTTTGTGAGCAATCAGGCAACTCACAAAAACCTTTTAAAGGCTCACACGGTAATTTAATTTGCACATAAATGTTCACGACACACACACACACACACTGTGAACACACACACACACACACTTTGTTTGTGTTGCTCTCTGGGCGGCTGCAGCTCTTTCATTCTCTCTTTTGTCTCGAGTTATTCGCACAGCACGAACGTTTGGTAGTTAGACTTTAACAAGTGTGTGTGTGTGTGTGTGTGCTTGTATTTATTACCTCTTTAGGACGTTTTCTGGCATAAACACTGATCTTGTCAGGACCAGTCGCCCTTGTGGAAAGCAAAAACCTGGTCTTAATGAGGCAGAACCTCACTTTCTTCAAACTCACCCTTCTATTGTCCTCACTAGATAACCATGGAGTCCTCATCATCATCATCATCATCATCATCTTCTGGGGCATGGCGCCTTCGACTGTTGTTGCTGAGGAACGTCAGCACTGGACGAGAGGCCTTAGCAGGAGGAGGCATCAGAGAGGAGGAGGATGAGGACGGCATCGGGGCCACGGTAGCTCTGATCTTACTGTTTGTTCCCAGTTGACGACTCGGGTTTTGTGGCTAAATGGAGACACGCATTACAGTTCAAGAGAATAAGTATGTGAATACATTTTGTAAACACTTGTTTAATGCCACCAACAATGTCATAGAACGTCAAGTTAGTAAGGGGAATTAAAGCTGCAGTGCGTCACTTTTTAATAGAAACAAAAATGTCCATTACTTTAATTCAATTTGGCAAATGAGTTCACCCAATGTTCATTAATCAGCTCCACGTGACTGTTTCTTTGTTTAGATCCCGCCCTCACCTGGCGACATGTTCACGCTGCACACAGGAAGTGATTCGTTTTATATCAACACAGACGAAGGTAAGAGCAACATTGTGTTAGTAAAGCAAGCAGACGGCAAACGTTATCACGCACGTCCATGCACTATCAGCGTATACGCGCACAAACGCTCCTTCATACCCCATTTTTACCAGTCAAAAATGTTTAATTTCAGCTTTAAATGTTGTTAAATTCTGCGTCAAATAACTCTGCAGGTGGGTTTTTATCGGCTTAGTCTCTAATCGGCATCAGTGGGAACGTAAGACTCAGGTGAACGTGCTCATTTCTTCTTAGTTTGTGCTGTTTTTTTGACAGAAATGCACCATTTCCTGCACAACGCGATACCCGATAATTCACAATACGATATTATCACGATATTTAAGTCATGATACGGTACTGTTTTAGGCTAATCCACAAAACGTTTAATGTTCATTAGTTAAAAAAACGATATGCTAAAACCCCACATCTAGTTAGCTTAAATATTAGCATAAATGTTTGTAGCGTCAATTTTTCAACTTTGGGAGCGCTCTATTATTATTATTTTTGTAAAATTGGATGTTCAAAAAGATTGCTTTAAAGAGAGAGTGAAGTAAAATATTCAAAATGGTAACCACTGTAACATTATCACTGAGGTCGTGGTGTCATAGTTCATGCATGGGTGCAGGGGTGGGGGAAAAAACACCACACTGGAAGTGGAAATGTTGTTAATCACATTTTTTTTTAAATGTTTTATATGGGTTTAAAAATCCCAAATATACCCAAAAATCTTATTGTGAAAGAGCACACACAGTGTAAATGTTTGCTCTGCTCTGTAAAGACCAAACATTAACAAACAAATGTTACATACTGCAGCTTTAACTAAACAAATAAAACAGTAGAGGGGAGTTTTATTGTTGGTAAATTAGATTCCTGAAATAGACAGAAGATAAAAAAGAGAGAATTAAGCAACAAAAGAACAGGAAAAAATGAACAGGGCATTCACTGTTCATGTAGGCGAACATGTACGTGAAGTTAAAATTTACCAGAAAGAACAGAACACAATGCGTCATCCTCACAGCACAGAAGAACATTTTCTCTCTGTGCTTCGCCGCCGTAGTGAACTATTTGCATGTTATCAGTCTTATCAGCGTTGATGAGTCACTGTGCCAACAGCGACACGCTCACAGGTCACAATAGGCTTCAGTAAATGGACAGGAAATGACACTGATCTTTCAGAGTAAGACGCTCCAAAAGCATGCAAACCAAAATGATCAAACCAGTGTTGCTTTACACTATAATCAAAGTCAAATAATTATACAGTTTATATACTTTAAGATTTTCTGCTGAAATATCTCATCGATCAAGTTTGTCTGTAAGATTTATGTGATATTTTTTAATGTGGCTGTATGACTTTCATGCTCTGGCAGCTCATGTGGAGGCGGACATGTGTGATTATCTTGACTCCTCCCAGAGGTCACATAAAGATAACAAGTGCTAAAAGACAAGTGTTGAAACACTGTTTGAAGTGAGATGATCTCAAACAGACCATCAGCTGCTGTCTCTCTCTCTCTGCTGGTCTGAGTCACAGCACAGGAGTTTCCTCCCTAAATCATATAAAGTCAACATGTATTTATTAAGAGCAGACTTGTATTGTGTCTCTGTGTATTTATCGTGAGCTGTCGACTATACGTAGCAGGTGCTGCCATCTTGTGAGCAATGTCAGAAATGATGATGTACAAATAAATAAATCTGGTACACAAACCTGGTTTATGATCATGTTGCTGTTTCTGTGCTTGCATACATCATCAGCACT
This sequence comes from Microchirus variegatus, assembly GCF_963457635.1. Lineage (NCBI taxonomy): Eukaryota > Metazoa > Chordata > Actinopteri > Pleuronectiformes > Soleidae > Microchirus > Microchirus variegatus. The sequence goes on from NC_139803.1 coordinate 36,487,745, forward strand.
TCATGACCTTCACACTGTTGTTAAAAAGCTGTGTGGGTTTTACCTGCCGGGCCTGTCTGCTGCCTGTGGTTTTAGCCCCCTCTGGTGGTTGAGACTGCTCTCTGGGCACAGCTGCTGGCTGGAGCCTGGATGAAGAAGGTGATGATGATGAATATGATGAGGGAGGAGGATGATGATGATGTGGTGTGCTGACCTGTATGGGTATCGTGGCTGTGAGATGAGGCCTCTGCTCTTGAGGTGCTGGTACAGGTTGCTGGTCAGGGACAGGGGGTTGAAGACAAAGTCCTCGTCCAGCTGAGTAAGACAACGCTGACGGAGACAGAAAAAACCACATAGTCGTGGATCAATCAGACCAGAATGTCTGAATGATGAGATTGCTGTTGTGTTGTAGTGTGGAGCGAGTGGCTGACATGTGATAAGTAATAAGATATTCCTTTATTTGTCCCACACAGGGACATCTGCAGTGTTACAGGAGCCAAAAATCACAAAATAAGAGTATTAATACAATTTAAAATCACTGTAGATACTAGTTATTGGTTCATTTGATGGCATAGACCTGCACTGGATAGCATTACTAATCGTTTCTGTCATTTTTATTGTTGTTGATGTTCTTACTCTGCCTCTGTTTTATGCTTCTTCCTTCATCTGAAAACAGGCTCCGTCAGGCAATACTATCAGACGTGCCCGAGGGAGCGCTTGTGTGTATACAGCGGCGGCACAGTGGTGAGCGTTTATCCTGACACTGACCCTCAACAAAGCCTAAGCAGTATGGCAAATGAGAATTGCTTGATCTCTTTCTGCTTCCTGAACGCGTCTGTGTTCCTAACTAACTTGTATGGTCTGCATGGCGTCAGGTACAGGGTCCTGAGGTGAGACGGGCATGGAGCAGGGCAGCAGCAGCTCTCTGGACACCACGGCCTTCAGGAGGAGCGAGAGAGACGTGGACGACTGGAGGACGTAGTGAGAGTACACGCCTGTGTTTGTACAAACATACACACACTGAATGAATGAGTGTTTACTCAATATACGCTAATAATGTCTAACACACACCCTCTGTACACACACACACACACACACACACACACACCTGAGCCTCCAGCAGCAAACCCCTGCACAGGCTCCACCTGCAGCAGCAGGAACAAGTCACGACTCTGAAAACAGAGGGGCAGTCATGTGATCTGGACTAGTTTCAGGGATAGTTTCTAAATCATTAAGAGGAAACCTGTCCACACACACACACACACACACACACACACACACACACACACACACACACACACACACCCTGAGTGTGTGACACAGAGCATGGAATAAATTGTTGTTGGTCTCCATTTCTTCCCAGTCCAGCTGCCAGCAGGTGGTGGGGCGGATCACTAACGGCAGGCCGTACAACACGCTCTCACACAATCCGTCTGCACGCAGAACCCTGCAGTACACACATGTATGCACACACACACACACATACAGATCGGTCAGTGGTGTAGACTCAACGACTGATGTTTCACTGCAAGCTGAACATTTTTTTAAAAGACACAACTTCCTAATTCTCGTACCTCGCTAACCCAGCAGTGTATTTTATTCTAACTGTGTCGAACCTCTGCTGCATTTAGGTATTTCACTTCCTCTCTACTTTCTAGAAACAGGATATGGTTTTGACACATACAGTAACTGGTACACACCCAAAAATCATATACCATAATAACGATACTGGTGCACATATAGACATGCTCTTATATGTTGAGGAGTTTTTACATTTACTACCTGTACTCGAAAAGTCTGTTTTATAATCACTTCTTTTGTTCTTTTTTTGGTTTCCCACCATTGAAAGAAAATTCTGCCCTGGAGCTTTTTTTTTAAGTGGCATCACATGATGACTTCAGCAGAACAAAGCAGCCTCTGATGTGATGGGAGAGTTTGATCTAAGAACTGCAGAATGGCACCATTCATAGACTATTACACTTCACACATGATCAGTCTCCCTCTGAAATGGAAAATCTGCATTTTCAGTTATGCAGTCTTCATTTTTTTTGTGTTATTCACAAAGCCAAACCCTTCTTGGCATCTTCGTCGACTAGTAGTTGTGTCACAGTAAAAGAAAATAATGGATTTGCTACAGTAAGAAAAGACCAAGTACGTCTTACTTGATTACTTTCAGTGTCTGTGGTGGCTGGCCCTGATTGGCCGAGGCCTTAGTGACGGGCAGGAAGTCCCTGACGCTCTCAGTCTTCACTCCCAGGTTGGGCGTGAGAGCGATGAGTGCAGGGCTGATCAGACGCTCCTGCATATCACACTTCACACACACTGCACGGGGAAACATGTTAGGTTGTGTTAAAAAAAACAACATATTGTCATATTATAACTAAGTCTCAAAACAGCGTGGGGTAGTCGTGAATAACCTGCAGTGGGACTGTCTGTTGGGCTCGGCAGCAGCAGGTGCAGATGCTCTCTGTCGCCTCCCTGCTCTTGAAGCCACGCCTTCAACGTCGTCTCCACGGCGAACACGCTGTTCTCCACTCGCAGCAGCTCCACCTCTGTCGCCAACATCAGACTCTCTGCAGACAGACACGCAAAGACGTGGATATTTGAATATAGGTAGTGTTAGAAAGAAGATTCATGTCAGAAAGAACCCCCCTAAAATAATTAAATGTTGCTCTCTGGCCACTAGATGGAAGCAGCATCTAATAAATTGTCCTCAGCAGCAGGACTTTAATGAATGTGTTGACCCCGGAGTCTTTGGATCATCAGACACTTCTTAAACTTGTCTTGATGACGAGGTCTGACACTGATTTCCTGAAGAAAATAAGCGGGACTATATTTTTGGCAAAAGCAGCCGACGACAGCTCTGCTATGGTTTATTATAGTCAATGAATGTAAATCTCTGCCTGTTTTTCTTTCATTGTCTCTGCCAGCGCTTAATCCCAGAGGACAGGATGAACTGAGCCTGCTCTCCTCTCTCCTCCTGATTTACACTTCATCACACACTGAAAATGACCCAGTGGACCTGCTCTACCCTCTTCTTCTGCTCCAGTCTTCCAGTGTCCATTTATTAGTTTGGACTACACACTGACCTTAAGAACTCCCCTCTTATCTCCTATTCCCTCTGCCTGGTGTTTAATAGTTAATGACCCATCACTAGAAAACTAATGAGACTAAAAGGAGAGGAGAGGAGCAGGAGGGACCGCAGGAAGTGAGAGAGGACACAGATGGAGGAGAGGCGGACAGAAATGGCGATAGATTTCGGAGACGACGCGGAGGAGATGGATGGAGAGTTGGCAAAGTATTTAAACTCTCTCCAAGTCAGAAACTTTTAATTCTTTAGAAGTTAATGCTCTTCTTTTTCCTCTGTCAGAGGGAGATACTGAAGTAAAGCAATTTTTTTGATTCCGGGCGAAAAGTTCTCATGTAGAAATAAGTATAATTCATCTGAGGGCGAAAGAGTCATGATTGCCTCATTCTTGGTGATGGATGTTGCCGTGCTGGGTGACTGCAAGAAGGATCAAGGCAGAGAGTGACAGAGAATGTCTAGTAATGTTGACACTTTAGCTTAACAGCTTCCTCAAAATCCTCTGCTTTCATTTCTGACACGTCACAGCGCTACATTAAAGAACAGGAAAAGGAAAGGCTGCAAACGGAGGAGAGAAAAGCCTGCATTCATTCACATTGTCCCAAAAAGAATGAGAAAGATAGAGGAAGAAAATAAATAAAAGCTGGGGCCAAAAAAAGAAAAAGAAATAGTCTTTATAGAAATAGTCATGAGAGAGAAGAGACAACTCCCTCATACGGACAAAGATGGAGGAAAAAGGCTGTGGCAAATCGATAGTCTTTTTCTTCAATAATGCCTGTCTGGGGAATAGGAATAGTAAGAACCAGAGACAGAGTGAGTGTGTGTGTGAGAGAGAGAGAGAGAGAGAGAATCATGGAAACTGGTTAGTAGAGAAAAGAGGAGAAGAAAGCATAAATTATAGAAAGAGCAAGAGGAGAGAGAGTGGAGGAGGGTTGGAGGCAGGATGAGATAGAAAAAGGAGATGGATGGGAGTAAAGGATGGTGGACCACACTGTCAGAGAGGCTTGTACTTAGACCACAGTGTGTGTGTGTGTGCGTGAGAAAAAGCCGTTAACCCTGACGTGAACTGAAGTAATGATGCTGTCTCTTTCCAGAAAGCTTATCTGTGTTCAGGAGGGATTTGTTTACCATGTTAAATCCTCCTGCCTCCTCCTGCTCAGTCTTTACAGAGTTCATTAAGTGTGTGTTTACTGTAGGTATGCAAAAAAAAAGAAAGAAAAAAAATTCAATTATGTTTTATCATTGCCCCCCTCCCAACTTTATTTCTTCATGCTCTGTTTCCTTTCTTTCTGCTCTGTGAATCTGTTAAATTATAGGAGGCCGATCTGGTGACTCTGGCTGTGCACCTGAATCATATTGGCGATGACGTGTCATTCCCGTGTGTGTGTGTCGGTGAATATGTCAGAAGATAAAGTGTGACACACATGCTGAGGTAAGGAGGCACGGGTCGAAGTGGCTGCTGATGGTGTCAAACATGAAGATTGCAGGTCACATATCTCGTAGTAAAGATAGAAGCGTGCGTCAGCTATATAAGATGTTTAAAAAAAGCTCGATTTTACTGCAGCCTCACACAGCATGATGGTGTTATTTTAACTGCAGGACTATGTAGCTGGTGTTGCTGAATCATCACATCCTTGGGAAAAACACACACGCTGGTGTAAAGAATATCTGCTAATGTCTGTTTACTTTTGCAAACCTTCTGGCTCCAGGTTAATGACCTAAAACCTTTTTCCCCATCCGGGAAGATTCCCTTACATTTCCAGATGTTGATGCACAATTAAGAGACATTAACATCAACATAGTGGTGCTGCTGCTGCTGCCACACACACACAGGTCTGCACAGCTAGTCTTCTTAGGACACTGCATTGACTTTCATTCATTTGGACAACCATAAACAACGGCTTTATATATATAACCATTTAATGACTAACCCTAATCCTGACTAAGCCACAATTCAAATCTTAGCCCTAAACTTAACCGCTTCCCCAGAAATGAGGTTTCTGTCTCTTTAGGACCAGGTTTTGGTCTTTATGAGGACTACTGGTCCTGACAAGGTCAGTGTTTCTGCCAGAAAGTTCCTATGAACGCACACGCGCACACACACACAAATAACTTTGAAACTACTTGATGAAAAATAGATGAAAAATGTAATGACTTCACTTCAGCTCTGATTTCCCTGAAGACACTTTTCTTTTCTTTTTGTTAAATGAATGATATAATCTGTCACCAGAGGCTGAGTTGGTTAGTTAACACCTTTGACACAGGGGTAGAGCTTGCTACGTTTTTTTTTTTTTGTTGAAAATTTGCATTCAAATGAATATTGTACTATAGTTTCCATACTTTAAAAATGCTTCCATACTGTTTTAAAATACAGAATAAGAGCGACAACTTTCTGTGGATCTGTTTGTTTCTGTCTCTGTGACCAGATAGAAATCATCTTTGCAAAAATACTATGACCTAACACATACAAACATCTAGATTTGTGTAACCCTACACTCTTTAGTTTGTCTTCCTCTTATTGACCATCTCTGCTCTAGTTCTCCCTCTGCTCCACCACTGGCCCACGCCCAGTAATGCTTCCTCTAATTCCGTGCATTAGGAAGAGTGCATCATCCTCGTGACCATCGACCAAAGTAACATTAGCTTGGGTGTGGAAGCCGGCGACTCTGCGAGCTAATGCGCGTCCTAAAAGAGGAAGCAGAGCAACTGCACTGAACCCCCATTTTCATTCAGATACAGATTTAGGTTTTTTTACAGGTTTAACCAGACTCACATAATGGCTGCTGCGCACTCTAATGGTGGGAATCCTCACGAAAGCCTCTGACAATTAGTCTAATTCCAGAATGATCACGCTAATGTAGGAGTACTTTTATGTTTCTGTGTCACGCCATGAATACTTAAGACCGCTCTTCCATCATTTTCTTGGGTTAGAAGTACTCAATCTGAGTTTGAGCCCTTTATAATCCATATTAATGTATTTCTAAGAACCTGAGTTTTCATTTAAATAACATGCGGGTTCATTTCTTTGACTATATCATGTCTGTCAGAGACACAAATAGAGATATTAGACGGGTAACTGAGCTCTCTGTTATATTTTTGGTTGCGACGTCAATTTTGATAGTACAGTACTGACAGAGTCTTTGCATATAGATAGCTTATATTGTTCAACGTAAGACTGACGTATTGTGTACCCGTAACTGGGGTCTTGTTTTGGTTGCAACTGAAATAAATGAATAGATAATCTGGCGTAGAACAAACAGCAATAATGCGACTTTGGCACCAATCTGTCATTTGCGTGTGGTGATGAGAGAAAAACTGTATTGACAACCTAAAGCAGCCTCCTGACACAAACCTCACAGAGTGCACTTATACACAGTACATGAAGTAAACACAGCCTGTGGAATTTCCCTGTCACATATTGAGCGACACCGATAACACTCGCTGTCCTTGTCAGTCAGCGTCGTCTGTGTGTGCATTAATGATGAATAGAGCATTGATGTCGTTTCAGACTGGGACAAATAGGACATTGATCATCTGGTCTGAAACACAGGACCCCGACACACTAGCGACAGTGTGACCTAATTGCCTCGCAGCCTCTTCTGTTAAAGCCGTGTGCTCATGGAGGCTTTTAAAGCAGATGGACACTTAAAAAAAAAAAGGACAAAAGGACAAGGGAGGCGAGGAGGGCCAGCGACCACACAGTTATCTGTCTGTAATTGCTGGAGATGATAAAGAGAGAACAAGCTGTGAGTCAAATAGGTAAGAGGAGGTCATACAAAGTAGACATCCTTTAGGTCTTAAGTCAGAGATGGTACATACAAAGAGGGAGAATGAGCCTTCTCGTTCAAGTCTGACACTTGAGTGTATGATTGACAGCTGATATCAGCCTATTTGCAAGAGCAATGATGACACCTTTAGACTAGTAAATCATCAGCGACGTCATCAAGTGTGACACAAGTTGGCAAAATAAAAAGATGAACTGCATTTGTTCTATATCCCACATCCTACATACCAATATTGTGTTTATGTTTTGCCGCCATCTTGCGTTTTCATTGACTGTCCAGCAGCACACACACGCACACCGTGACACTGTCGTCCTAAATATTCACAAGCTATCGATCTTCACCCGCCATAGCAAAGGCCGTCTTTAAACCTCTCTCACACTACGGCAAACGATCGCTGTTTTATGAGCAAACAATCAAATCAAATCGTTGTGTTTTTATTACCTTTGGCATTTCTCCATCTGGACAGCACCCGCTGCAATTGTACAGTGTATACTGTAGGCTTTAGAGTCAATGAAGACAAAAAAGAAAGTTGATGGCTGCAGAATACTCATAAAATATAGAGAAAAAGGGTAAAATTCAATATTAGACTCATTAAAATAGATGGTACAGACGGCCATGTTTTTTACTAGGTAATTAAAGAGTAACATGAGCAAATGTGATTTGAGAATACGCTTTAGTTGTGTGGGAATTAGGGGTACATATATGTATATATATATATGTATGTATATGAATATTTATGTTGGCGATATCATTTGCGCTATTATCGTCATTGTATTTTAACGATGTGTATATTGACAATATTGAGTCTGTAAATTACTTTTTTTTTGGCAAAACTGACAGTCCTAATAGGTCTGTACAGTGTATTGTTATTTTTCTACAGTTAAAGTTTAAATACAATAAATAAGAGTTGTTTCCTTTAATGTTGTGTCCATTGATATAATCTGTATAATTCACATTTCAAAGGACAGCGGCTAAATATTGATATATCGTCAAAATAGATATTATTTTTTGCCAGTATAGGAATTTAACTTTTGTGGGCCAGCTCTTCAACAATGCAGAAAGTGTCAGCAGCACTTCAACAAGATAGATGATGAAAGGATTGATAGAAAAAAAAACATTATTCTATTTAATCTGTGCACCTTAATGTAGTCTGTGCAGTCAGAGGACAGGCTTCACTGGTCAACCACGACACCCACAATTCAGATACGATTCCCAGGCCTCCATTGCAGAGGGAGGTGATGAAAGCAGAGGAGGGATGTGAATGAGCTCTATAGTGGCAGAGAGCGGCAGGTAGTCAAAGAAGGAGAGAGCGAAAACAATACTCACTGGGAGTTTAATAGGCCGGTGAAGCTCTCCAAGGAGTACCCCCACCAGTCCTTTTTTGTTTTTTCTTTTCTTTGCTTTCCACCTGTTGTTCTCTGCAGCCTGAGAAGACTGCAAATGAAGAGGAAAAAATTCAAATTTCCTGTAAGCTGCAACCACAGGTTACACCTGCGGTTGCCAACTATAAAGTTGAATCAGGTTGCAATGAAGAACTATGATGTTTGTTTACTGGCTAATCGACTTGTCCCAGTATATAAGCAATAGTACTGAATTTAAGTCATTTATTGACTGACGTATGCCAATATGCTCCTCTTCAGCGTGATTAGGCAAATTCCAGTTTATCTTCCTGCTAGAGTGTGGGCCTGAGAGGTTTCATGTCCTGTTGTGATGAGTGATGCTATAGTCTATCTGTATGATCACCTGCTGCTCTGCTGACGTCAAAGCAGCAGATGTGTGAACAGCTTGACCTTGGCAGCGTCCGTGTCCCTGGGTGGCAGCGTGACAAACGTGCACTCCTGATTTCCATGTAATCCTCCATATTTATTAACAAATACACACACACACATTAAAAAAAAAATCATGTGTGAATGTGAGAGAGTGAGTTCTGAAATCGCTGTCGTTGGGTTGGGCGTGCACTCTTGTGTCAGCAAGTCTGGGTGGGGTTTCCTCGCACACTCACTTTCACTAACCACACACTAAAGTGAACAAGCTGAGTGTGATGGAAAATGAAGCTTCTGAAAGAGACAGCAGGAGAGAGAGCAGAGAGGCAGAGAGGCAGAGGGCGACCCGGGGTTGAGTGGCTGCAGGTGTGTGGCATAAATAAATGGCGTTTATTGACATTCTAAGGGAGCTCAGTTCAAAATTACCTTCAGAATCACTAGGACTGTGTATTGGCAAGAATCTGGCTATTCAGATTCTGATACCGGGGAGGTGATCCAATTTATTGTCCATTGTTTTCACTTTAAGCAAGGTGATGCACCAAATTGTTATTGTTTTTCCACCCCAAAAAGTCAGCTTTAGTAAAACTCTTAAAAACCTGCTGCCTGCAAGTGGTTAGCGATTTCGATACAACACAAAACTACTGTCAACTTCAGCACGTCAGAGAACTGCGCTATGAAATATTGCGACATTTTAGTGAAGTGATACAATAATTGGAAACTACAGATGGTGTTTAACCTTCTAATGTCAGACTTAAGCCACAACTAGCAGCGCGCTAACTCTGGTGCAATTATATCTAATTGTGCGCTGACTGTCCCTGCAAAAATAAACCACAAAAAGTAGAGTAAAATTGTGTTTTTACAGCTTTAAATACAATAAAAGGCTACAGGCAGTATTCAATTCACTTAGCTTGGCATAGAGACAGTAACATAATGGGAAACTGCCAGACTGGCTTTGTCCAAAACTCACAAAATCAACCTACTGGCACCTCGAAAACTCATGAATACATGATATCTTTACTACATAACAGCTACAGTACAATTGTCCATTGTCACAGGGGGAATGTGCTGGACTATTTTCTACCAATTTTCAAACGTGATTTTTTATTTCTCGCTAACAAAAACCCAGCGTGTATAAATGTCTTTTGAAGGCTGAGCAGTCGAAGGCTTTAACTGCGTTTGACATGAGGTAGCACGGGGACACTTTTCCTCACTGTTTATTCATTTGTGAGCATTTACTCTGTCAAACAATCTTTGGAAAAAAAAGCTACAAGGTCTTTGCATTTAGAATAAGCTTTGTGGAGAGAATGACAAGTGAAAACTGATGGAAGTTTCACATTATTTTTGTAATACACGTGAAGTTAGGCTCATTTAGAGTCTTCAGGATGGACTTCTCCTACCCTTTCATATTTCTGGGCTGTTGGCCAGTGTATTATAATCCTCTCAAGCGGGCACACCATTTCCGAGTCATTATTCTCATGATTCGAAATGGACTATTGATATGTATACTAATCCAAGTGCAGCTGCGTGTGTGTGGGGTGTCACAACAGTTTAAGGGTTGTGAAGGAGGCGGCAAATATAGGCAGTGAGTGAGGAAAATGAAACACAAAGAAAGAGCATCGCATACTCTGACGGTGGCAGATGAAAAAGGAATGGAGTGCATACTGCAGGCAGATACGATTACACAATTACAGAACACCCACAATCTTGGCAACATGGACTGTAGATATTCAGCTGTGACCTGCTGCACAGTCTGAAGCCTGACAACTGTGTTGTTTACTGTTTATGCATTGTCATCTACACGGCCTTCATGTACTAATTTAACACAATATTTCAATTGAGGTTTTAAGTGCGTGGGTTAAACAATACAAACATTTGAAAGTGATCCAGTGTGCTGCTGTGAAAGTAGGTTTTTCATGAATGGAGTCTCGTTTTAAAAGCAGATCTATACTTTATGGACAAAAAAATAAACAGTGGATAAGGCTGACGAGTCGAATAAATCTGAGAGTAATACATCATACATTTAAGGTTATACAGAAGAGATGCGGCGATAGCGAGATAAAAGCAGAGAGGAAATTGGATACTTTACTGGAAGTGAGAGAAAGAAATCCAGAAAGAAAAACATATAGGAGTTTCTTTTCATTCTTTCATTCTTTTTCTCTCTCCAGCTTTCCGACATAGAGATGACAAGAAAGAGATGACGAGGGAGAAACTAAGTAATTAAGGAAGTGCAGAAAGAAGAGAAGGATAGGGCTGCTACGCTTTGATGAGGTTCATCTGTGAAGTTGAGTATGATTAAAAGAAGATTGAAACGTATGTGGGTACTCTATCTCTGTCACACACACACACACAGACACACACACTGAGGAGACATAGTGGTGAGTGAGTCAGTGCAGAGTATACTCAGACACATAAACACACACGTTCTTCATGAGAGTTGTTCATAGGTAAAGAAAATAACTCAGAAAACATCTGACAAAAACAAAATAAATAAAAAAAGGATGGAAAATGGTATTGTTTTTAACTAGTATGGTTGCTTTAAGAACACGTTAAGTTTACTTTTTGTTTACATTGGCATACATAATATTGTGCAATATTGTTCTGAGGTGGCATTCCTATTATATCAAAATCTAATTCAGTTAAAAGGTAAAATCATAGGTAAAATCATAATAAAGAGGAAATAGAGGAGATGTGCTTTTCACACATTTTGTTGTATACTCAATCTACCTTCATAAATAAGTAAGTAAGTTTAAATCTCTGCACAATAGCTGTATAAAGACGCGGTTGAGTTTCCTCCCTGACTGTAAGAACCCGCACACCTCTTAAAGCAGCGATAAAAGAAGGAGAGGAAATAATATTTACCTCCTGGCTCAGAGCTGAACGAGTGAAGCAGTGCAGGAGGTTATTGGTGTGAGACAGACAGGTGGAGGGTGGAGGAAGAATAATACACCACCTCCATAAAACTGCACAAAGACCATCGCTTGAAAACTGGATTCAGGAGCTAAATATGTGTGGAAGAAATGACGACGATGATGAATGATGAATGTTAAGCAGCATGGGACAAGCTCCTTATTATGGAACAACTCTGACAAAGACAGGGTTAGAAAGGGTTAAAAATACTAAATCATTAAGGTCAATTGTACAGTATCCACAGGGGGATGTAGCTCAGTGGTAGAGCGCGTGCTTCGCATGTATGAGGTCCTGGGTTCAATCCCCAGCATCTCCATTTGTTATAACATTACAACAGAGGGAACAAGACAAATAGAAACTGTTCTAATGCACAGCAGTAAGTAGATTATTGATAACGCTTTTGGGATTACACACCATGAAATCTCCTCCAGCTCACTGTCATACAGTTTGGGTTTAAGCCGGCTCAGGGAGATGACAAGACCCAGGTGTTTACAGGAGACAGTGAGACACCATTAATCTCCCAGTGTAGCAGCTTCAGCTGCAGTGTTTGTATGTCGTCATAGCTATATTTCATAGGCATCTTGACCACTGACACAGAAATAACAAAGAAAGATGGAGGATGTCAAAGGACACGTAGGTCACAGGGATTTGAAATAATGGTTTGAAAATGAATCAGATTTCAAATGGGAAATTCAGACAGGAAGCCGATTACTGATAGCTAATCTTTGTGCCGCAGATCGCACTGAGACCATAACTTCAATATGGACACAGAGATTGATGCTTCCCCTCTTTGCTTTGTGAATTCTCGTCGCACACACAGGCACACAGCAACAGCAGATGGAGAGACAGACGCGGACAGAGCGGCGTCAAAGTCATATTTCTCTCGTCTGGAGGGATGGAAGCATTAAACTGTTAAGACTGGCTGGAGCTTTCTTTGGCCCGGAGAAATCGTGATGGATCCAATTCATCCAACAAAAATGTCCGCTGCTTCCTCTCAGCTGGCAGATCCCCATTGTCAGACTCTTAGATTTTCTATGTCACAGAGTTTATGTCCTTCACCAACCGACACCAAACTCACGAGCTGTTACTAACAAAGATGGCTGACTGTTATTGTGGTTTTCTCAAAGGAAAGACACATTTAATTGAAAACAGCGACTGTTAATATCGTCTATCATCTTGGGCCTGTGTATATGAAGAGTAGTGGAGAAGTGAAAATACAAATAAACTCTATTCTGTGGGTTATTCAGTGGCTGAGTGATTCAATCCCTGCTATTTCTAAATGATAACAGCCTCTCAAATGTCATGGTAAAATATCCATGTTTGACCTTGTTGAAAATAAACTCCAGTGTGTCTTTATCCCAGTTTTGAATACGGTCAAACAACAGTCTTCATGATCCTTCACTAAATGCAGGCCCACTGAACTCAGTTTCCCATCCCACCTGGACCCAACCCCTCAAAAGCTATTGGTTACCAATGTGCCCATGTGACCAGACCAGGAAAGCCTCAGCTTCACCCTTCACTGCAGCAGGAGCTCATGATCTCCATGTGCTGCCACCTGAGCCGAGCTAAATGGAGAAGGAACCTCGAGCAACAGAAGCCTACATGGTAATGATTTGCTTCGTATTCACTTCACCTTATTGTCATGTCTCATATAACAACCAACAAACAAACACACAGCAGCACTGTCAACTTTCCTTTAGTTTGTGTTCTTTAAATCAGTTATTCCACTGACTGGAAGTGAAAGTCAGTGTGGGAATGAAAATGGCTTCTTGGGTTACCGCCAGCACTACTGTCAGCTTCAGGTGATGTCACCCACTCTCCTTGTCCTTAATCATGCAGAGGACATCTGCTACTGATATGTACGCTACTGTTTGGTCCTCTTTGTTTTTGTTCTCCGCACTTGTCAACATCTTTTTATACTCATCTGTGTCTCTTTCCCTTCTGTTTCTGTTCCTTATGACCCTCCCTTCTTCTCTGCCTCTACCCCTTTCATCCTCCTGCCTTCATGTTGAAATACTTAATTTCCTCTGAATCAAGCTTTGACTCGGTTTCATGAGAGAGAATAATGAAAGTGAGGCTCTTCTGCACGAGGGTGTAGGAGGCTAGATCTTGGCCAGATGCCCAATGTGAAGTAAGGAACCATTTTTTTTTTGTTTTGTCTGCAAAAGATACACTTTGTCTGACTTTATGACCCATGGAAAAATGACTGCTGTTTTGCAGAAAATGTGTCTTTGTGTTAAAATTACAAAGAAAATCATACTGAGAATAGAGGATTTTCTCTCAAGAAATATTATGCAAAAAACCAACGCAATCTATTTTCTGTCTCATCAATCAAACAATATAGATCGATATTTGTAGGAACTACTGCATCTAGTGTAGAAATCACTCTGACCAAAAACCACTGGAGCCATCATCATCATCCCTCCATGTCTCATTCTGTGTTCTGCCTCTTGCTCTGTGACCTCTCTATCTTCTCCCTGGTGCTCAGTGGCACAATTACAGACCATAACCCGTACCATCACAAGTGCTCAACCTCAGACCGTATCCTCACTTTGACCTAAACCTAGTCCTCTGCCACTATAATCAAGCCTTAACTTTTAACAATCTCTTTTGCACAAGTGTAGACTAACCGAAATATCCACACAATGCCCGTCTTGAGTGTGCAGCTCGATTTGACACAGACTTCCCTGAAGATAAAATGTGAAAACAGTTAAGACTTTTCCTTTTTTTTCTCAAAACAGATACTCCGCCCAATTCCTATGATATACTGCACTCCATGGAGCGACTCAGTGAGACACGCACGTCTAAAATAAATAGTCTGGTGTTAAGTAAGATGTATTTGCCTCTCTCTCTGTTTCTCTCTCTCACAGAACATTCCCACCCAGCATCTTAAACACACGGATGACATTAAGATTCCACAACGCGCCCAGATTCCGGAGTATTCCCAGAGTCAACAGTGCTTCCTAAATTTTATGTATGAGGGTTGATGAATCAGTTACACGTTTCTTTTTTTTTACCTTAAAAACTGAACAGGAACAAGAACAGAGTATATTATAAGTCATTCAGTAAACGTGACATAAAAGTACATTTATCTTTTCTGAACTCAGCTGCACATTCTCTCGTGTTGTACGCGTTTATCCACTTCCCACTCTCAACTCTCAGAGGTTACGTGTTACAAAAAACGATTTAGAACATTTTTGAACATCCAGGAAGTGTGAGTAGAATTCACACTGGCCAGACAGACGGTTAAACTCCTTATCTTTTGATTTAAGGCCTGCTTCAGCTTTCATCCAAATGAACTCTGAGGTCACTGTAGTTCTTGGAAGCGGTTCTGACCCCGTTCCCTTTTCTTGTCTCGCAGACTCTCTATCCAAAATCACGAGATTTACTGTTAGAAATAAATGTCACAGACTAATTGTCAAAGAGTGCCTTCATGACTCCGTGGTGCCTATTTTAGGCCTGATTGTTCTTTTGTCAGCTCTTTTTAAATTAGCATTTCTACAGGCAAATTAGTAAAGGAGAATTTAAATGGTCTGTGTTATGTCATTACATTTTTTAGTTGTTACAGTATATTTAAAGGAGAAAATATTTCTCATTTCTGTAAAGATTCAGTGGTAGAGCACACAACTGTAGCGTCGTTCTTGTTTTCTCCACTTCAGACAGAACTTTTAAATAAACGGTGTTATGCGGGACGTTTTTCAGTGGTTTGTATGAGTGTTAAAGAAAGTGATAAAGCACTCATGAGTTCCAAACATTCCAAACATGTCACAAAAATCACTCGAGTAGAAGATTATGATGGGGGAAACGGGGATACAGGTTGGATTGCATAAGTGACATGATTGTGTCAGGTGATTTCAGACTCACACAAATGTTAGTTTCCAAAACTTCTAAGAAAACGAGCTGCAGCCATTTTGCCCACTGACGCGGTCACTCCTCATCCCTGTGAAATAACACATTCCATTGGTGCATAAACACCCTCCTCTCTTTAACTTTTTCTTCCTCCTCCTCCTCCCTCTCTCTGTGTGTGTGTGTTGCTTTCTCACTTCCCAGTTCTCCCCTTTTTCATTTCCATCCCGTCGTCGCAGCACTCTCTACTTACTCAGACGACACCGCTCACCACTCGACTTCATATAATTACAAAGAATTGTATGTCATTATGAAGTCCCTGTGAGGACTGGCAGACGTGACATATGTCTCCAGTGTTGACAGCAGATATGTGGCAAACGGTAGCAGGAATACAGTGCAATAAACGGGTCAAAGCTGATTTAGAAAACATGGAGGATGAGTATGTGGAAAGTAGCGGGACATAAATAACACAACACCATCTAGTCGTATTAATGCTTCTCCACATGTACGTACAGTATGTCTCCTACCTTCAGCATCAGTATATGTGGTTTCAGGTGATGGAGCATCCTGTCCCCAGTCTCCTACGCTGCTGATCTGCACGACCAGGAGTCGCTTGAGTGACACCAGGTCGGCGTCTTTGAGCCCAGTCTCCAGCTGGCGGACAATCCCAGGCCCTGGCTGGCTGGTCACCACAGTAATCTGGGGAATAAGGTAAATGAAAATGTCTCTGTACAACTGCACTAAACAACATCTATCACTTTAAATAGTGTTATTATTGGGCCTCAGTGCTGTCTGTTCCTGCCCACAGCTTTTCCCGAGAAGCCAATGTTTGAATTGTTCCAGCTGGTGATGAAAGTTATGATACATGTTGTCATTATCTGCAAAAGTACAGGCCACAGAATCACCGCAACAAAGCATACTTCTGGTCTGACTGTTATGTCGCTGTGTTTAGATCCGTGGCATGCACTAAATCACACTCACTAAATTAAATACACACATGTCAGATTTGCAATCCTGGGCCAGTAACACTCACTTCATGAGGAAACTACACCTCTACTAGCAAACATCATTTTTTTGCCAGACTTGTATAACTATGTATAGCAGTATAGCAAATGGGCTATCTGCAAAAGAGGTATATTAAGTCATAAAATTATCATAATGTGTCTTCGGAGATTAAGGAAACTTCATTAAATTGAAAAACTGGCTTCACTAATCACAATCGTGCAGCTATAGTCTCCTCGCAGTTTTAATAGCAAAGCTCATAGTCTCTCAGCATATACTCAGTGATGTGCAGCTATGCACCGGCAATGCCAACCCGTTACCAAACCTAAAAAGCTTCACTGCTATGTAAAATGAGGATTTACAGTGGAGATGTTTTCGAATATACACTGCTGAAAACGGAAAGGTTTTTGTGGAAAGGGAAATAAAACATTGATTTTCAGCCAAGGTGAGCTAATGCACTCTCTCTCGCACCCTATTTAATGATATTTTTCAATTCTAGTGTTTTTTACACTACTGTTGCTGTTCTCATCTTTTCTCATGATGATTCTCTGCAGCTGTTGGCTGCTGCTGCGTCCAATGTCTGCCAGTTGCTGACATGCAAAAAGTAACCAAACCTAGTTTCAATCTAAATAAAACTGAAACAGACAGTTATGTGTGTGCAGGTGCTTGAATTCCGTGTAACCCCGGTTATAAATGTGGCTCATTATTTCTGTCTTCAATCAACAAATGCTCTACAGTGTTTTGAATTGGGATTACAGTAGCAGTTTTAAAAGCTTACATTTGGCCCACCTAAATCTAAGCACTTAATCCACGAGTCTAAGTGAATATTTGTGCCAAACTGAGAGGATTCTCTTGAGACATTCTTGAGATAATGCACCATCAAATCTCGCAATCACTGTAGCGTTCTCAAAAAATGGGACAGAGAGACAGACGACCCAAAAAGCCCTTCTTTACCTGCCTTCTTGCTACATTAACTGTAATTATATCTCTATCTGAGCTGTAATTACCCAACAAGTCATGACACAAATGAGCTGTAACACACTGTAAAACATTTTCTTTTACCAATTTACCATTGCTAATGAAGGGTTTTGTGCAGAGCATCCATGCAAAAGACTTAAAATATAAGCACTGCTTATGGCTGAGGGAGGACAAGGAAGGACAGAGATTAAATTAGTTATGGTAGAAAACAGATAACACAAGTACTGAACCACATGTGATCATTGATGGGTTCTGCTCTCTGCTTCCTGCTGTTTAGCCAAAGCTACTGCTGTTTTGCAGAAAAAAAATGTGTTGCCGAGGGCTGACCCTCATCATCATCAAGGCATGCACACGCACACATGATGTGTATATGAATGAAAAGCAACACAGTGTGCCATGTCTCTGTTTTGTGTCTCTGTAGCTTCTATTGGAGCTATTCATATCTGCTGCTGTCGAAAACAGTGGCTCTTGGTATAATCATCTGCCCAGAGCTTCTAATAAAGCTGGCTGGATTTGACAGATCCTTGTCAACAAACCAGAGCTTTATATCCGGAGGACATGTTGTTCAAATTCAACAAAAAGGCCAGTGACTGTCTCATTTCTCAGCTGTCCAATTTTCATATTTAACAGGGGCTGCTTTCGGTAATGTCAGCTAATAGTCCTCTTTATTGTCATTTCCTGAGACAAAAATGTGCTTGTGCGTGCCCCATGATTTGATCCTGTAACTGGATTATTTGCCTGCACGTGGTACACTCTGTATTACATAACAAGTTGCTGCAATTAACTGGTATCTATGATCTTTAATTTATGTCAACATTCTGATCCACTTTCATTAAAATGAGACAATGTACATTAGTGGGAAGCTAATTACACCATGATTTCTAGACTGTGCCAAAACAGGTGCAACATGAAAAGGAATAGGATTTAAATAAACAAACTTGCCACTTTCTAATGACAGCTGATTGGATGTTTTATCAAAAAGTATCCAGCAAGTATTGGCAGCAGATGAGTAGAGCTCATTTCCTGCATTTGAAATGTACATGAGCTGGTTTTAATTGGCCATTCTGATCATTGTGAAGAGTTGTCAAACACGTTAAAGCTTTTGAAAACACGCTAATGGGATTCATAATTCATAAAGTGAATTGCACAGAGAGCTATTGAACAGGCATTAATGGAGCCTGCCTATATCGTATGAAAAGATGTTCTCGGCCGTGTTCAGGCAGATGCAGTTTTTGTCTCTGCTGTTTCCGGCTGTCGCTCAGCAGTTTATATATTGCGGTTCAATCCCCACATCTGTCTCCACATCTATATGACAAACTGCTGCTATTGTCCTCAGGAATAATGGTTGCTGAATACGTAGAAGCTTTATGACATGTTTATATCCGCTAAGTCACTCGAGTATCTCTATTTCTGTGCAACAATTTTGTGACTTTACAACTTCTGTTGACGCTCACCTCCACAGATAAGATGTTGCTGGTCTGGTTTCCAGTACAGATGTGTCTGACGTACTGTTTAAACTGCTGCAGACTGTCCAGCACTGCCTGTCGCAGCAGCTCGCCTCCTCTGGCTGCTCCTTTGATACAGCCTTCTCCTGGGATAGACCTCAGCTCCTCGACACAGGAATGTAGCCTGGCCAAGTTGCCACGGACCTGCTAAAAATAGAGAGGGACGAGAAGAGGAGAGGGAATAAAAGTGAGAGATAAGGGTGGGTGACAGAAACAGCAAAGGGGGGAAGATATAAGAGAAAGCCATTAAAGGGAAGTGACAAATTGCTTTCCATTGCTTTAAAATGTACTTTATCTTTATCTGTCTCACCACAAATGGCAATACACATTCCTGCTGCCTGCTGACAGCATACAGGCTGAGGAGTGGTATCCTACAGGGTCCATCCAGATTACAGGCAAGGGACAAGAAGTTATCCAGAGCATCGCAGAGCACGGTGCAAGTGTCTGACCACCACGGTGGCAGTGCCTCCACAATCAGGATCCTGGCTGGTTGCCTCCGGAATGAGGAGGACCAGAAAACAAAGCTGCCAGAGTTGGGCGAAGCAGCTGGTCTCTTTCTGCTGTCCATGCTGTCCTGAAAACGAGAAATACAAGATACAATAACTGTAACACTCTGAGTTTGAGAAAATTGAAGAAACTGGTCAAACATTCTCATTATTTGACATTAATGTGTTGTCAACAATGACTTCTAATAGTTTGTTTTGTCTGGTGATCAAGGTCGGCTTTTTTCATTCAACATATTAAATTTTGGGGGGGAAAAAAGACTCCTACTGAACTCTTAACCTTTCAAAATGTGTACTTATTTTCCCTTTTACAGCTTCAAATGCATCATCAGATGGAAAAGTCATCCGTGTAGCCGTCAAAAGGAAAAACTTATTCACAGGATGTGGCCAGAGCGACGGAGAAGGTAAAACCCCACACTCTTCACTGAATCAGTCACTCAGTCATGTGACACCCTGTCATTAATAATCTGCCTCTTTGTGTCTGGTCAACGGCATCATAATTAGAGAGAGGAAACTCCCTATTTAGAAACATAACTGCCCACCTACTGTGACACACATCAGTACTACTAGTCATTTCCACACCTAAATGAGCAAGAACAGACATGAACCACGGCGTATGACAAAACCACCGAAACAGGAAACAAGGCAACATATACCATGATGAAGGTTTTGGGGGCTTTTATTCCACCAAAGCTGACACAAATAAAATATGCAGACCAGTGTACTAGGAATCTAAATCAATCAAAAAAGGGCAGTTTAACAATAATTGATTGGAACAACATTGCAAAAAACTTACTCATTGCTGCTTTGATGTACATACATTTGATTTTATATAACTGCAAATTTAATATCTCTGAGTTAGACAAAATATACAGTCTGAAGAGGTCACATTAGCCTCATGAAAATGGAAATCTCATACCTAAACTGTATATTTTCCCTGGTCCCAACTTACTTTCCAACAGGAAAGCTTTTTCAAACAGTTTGCATGGAACTTGAGTGGAAAATAGAATAAACACAAGTGAAAGGCTTTAATCAGCCAGTGTCCAAGGGTCTGAGTTCTGAAGCCTAAGGGCCTACGCAGGACAATTTTGTTTACAATTGTAGACAAATGTATTTAAATGTGGATGGAATATTTCAGCTTTCTGTCATCATAATGCCAGGAGGCCTGCGTCATGTCACTTGTCAGGGTTTAAATGCACACAATACTGCCACACACTTATAGACAGACACTTGCACAATATCAACCTAATGGTCTGCTGACGTCTCCAACTTGCACAATAATCCAGTTTCATAGAAAACACCTGAAAGTCTGGGCTGCTCCAGTTAAAAGACCATTGAAAAATCAAAAGCAGAGCTTTAAAGACTCCATCCACGATCTGAAATACACTCCTCTGAAACCCTGCTCTCTTCTGATCTTCACAGGCGAAGGCTATTTTACCTGTAACAATCAACATAAAGGGCATTGTGTATGACATTGTGTGTTTGCCATCTGATCTCATGGCCTTATAATCTGTCTTTGGTTCTGTTCATTTTCAATCCTCCTTACCGCTCAGATCACACACCTTTGTTCTGGCATCATCTCTTACACCACCATCTATTTTAAAAATGTAAACATTTAGTAATACTGAGTGATCTATTACCATTAAATAAAATGCTATACATGTTTGAAACATAGCAGTGTACATAATAACAGAGGAATGGGGGACAAAGTCAGAATTAGTAAAAAAAGAAAAAGAAAAAAGAAAAAAAGGGTTACCATGTCCAACTGTTGTACCAGTTTTTGCTTGTGTTATTTTAATTTTCTAGCTGACCTTTGCTAGCTAAAATGACATTTAGCCAAAATAGCTACCTGTTACCTTAGATGAAGTTCCTCTTCTTTAGTTGGCCTCTGCTGGAACAATGATGGAAAAGTACTAAATACTTTTACTGTTTTTGAAAGTATCAGAGGGATTAAAAAAACAAAAATAAAAATATAAACAGAAGCTATTAACAGGTTGTTGCTAACACAGCTAACTCCTCTATTAGCTGTGTGGCACCAGGACAAAACACCAGATTGACTGTCATAGATTGTCTATCGGAAAGATGGTTCACTGAATACTTTTTACGACTGAAGATATTCAAATCTAAATATGTAGTGCAAGCTTATTAAGTTTATTGTTTATTTAAGGGACAACAGACAAATTGTTTCAGAGTTAGCTAATAGCTAATTTGCATCTGCAAACACACAACAATCAGGACAACATAAGAATAGTACATAAGAATACATTATTGTTTCATTAATTTCTATCACAGAGACGGGCATTATTTCCTCTTAGGGCAACCTTTGTGACACTGTAATGTATGGGCAGTAGGGAACTTCATAACAACACCATTTTTTATTTTAAGGGCATCCATAAGAAAATAAGTTACTCATGGGGCACTGCATCGCTTTTCTCCACGAGAAAGGCACTGCTTTAGAAACAGCTTTATTGATATTTTTCTTTAGAGGTCATGCGAATGACAGCCAGTAGAGCACTTCCTCGTGTTTTTACCACTCTAGAGGTAACTAGTGTGCATGTGTTTTTGTCCATTTGTCTGGGAGGCGATTGTCCACCCCCGTGCACACCACTGTGTCTGTGTGCATGAGACTCGCATGAACTTTCACATGTGCTTATGAGAGACGAGATGAGGTGTATGTATTCTAGGCATGAAAATAAAAAAAACTTCTGCCAACTCTCTGAACCTCGCAAAACCATTTCCAGATCCATTTGCAGAAGTCCAGATTTAGTGGCATGTGTGTGCGTCTCTCTCTTTCTCTCTCACTCCTTTTGCACAGATGCACACTTTAAAATATGTACACACAAAAAAATGAAATGCACAAATGCTCTCTAATTCAGTTGCAATAAGCACACATACTTCTAGGTCAACAGGAGCTTTGCCACAGTGCACTAATCCCCAATGCCCATTTAATTTATTCAGGGGGGATTTGGTGAAAACTTTGCCCACAAGTTTCTGCACACTAGTTGCTTTTTTCAGTCATGTGAGTTTCTTGAACCTTTGGGGCTTTTGAGTCGAGTTACTCACTGTGTGATTGGGGGATACGTTGGTTGCTGCCTTTAGACGTTTCAGATTAACGCTCTTGTGTTAACAGCGGCATGAAATTAAGAAATGTCCTCACTACATCGTGATGGTTTTAGTTGCATGTAAGTCGAACATTGAATAATCAAATTATTTTTCTTGCGAAACCCACTCATCCTCTCTGTTGTGGTTCTGCAGTAAGTCAAGTCGATGAGTAATATTGCATCTCTGCGTCAACAGCTCTACACATTGTCTTGTGGTTTTAGAAATGGATGAAGTCGAGACGGTTTCTTCCTTTTTCTAGTTTTGGTGCTACAGATAACCTAAACAGCTGCTGGCGTTAGTTTGGTTTTCTGACCTTCTTGCTGAACTTTCTTGGCAGAAAACCAGTGTTTTACTGTTTAGTGGGGAATTTGAGCATGAAATGTATTTTATTTTATTTATCCCTTATTTTGCCAGGAAGGTCCCATTGAAATACAAGTTATCTTCTTCCAGTGAGTCCTGGAAATCTGAGCAGGAATTCTGTGCAAAACCAAAGGCGTGCTTCAGCATGTTAACAACAGTCAACAGTGCGGTGCTTTTGCACAACAAGCTGGTTTAGAGGTAAACACGATTGTGAAAATTGCTTGTTTCCAGTATTGGCACAACATAGTTGTCACACTGTCTGACTTCCACACTTTTAACATAACTTTACTCCATGAGAACACACACAGACCGTTATTACACAGCTTACATTGTAACAAACCACTCTGCCTAGCGAGGTGATATAGTTTCACTGAACATAATCACAACAGATTGGTTCTACAGGTGTGAACGCAAACTCCTACAAACAGTTTCATCTCTAAAAAACCTTCCTGCGAACCCTGACAGCAGCTATATACTTTCATTTTGAATTATGTGCAGGTGATGCCATTGAAATATCAATATAACATGTTTAATCGGTCATTTTAATTCTGCTGTGGCTCAGGACAAAACCAAATCCATGTTGTTCTTTTGTCCACACAAGACCCAGTTTAGAGACGGGGCTCTTTGGAGACGTTTATTGTTATTATGGATGATTATTATTGTTCATCTCAGACACACACACACACACACGTAAGTTGAGTTTTTCTTCTACTTTTGATGGAGAACAGCAACTCTGTGTGTGTGTAGCGTTACAGTAAATGATGGGTGCAGAGCAGAGGTCTTGCAGGTGGCTATAATACAGTACACTACATATACTGCTTTCAGCTGAATCAGTTACAACTTGCACACACTTTGCATTAGTCTTTATGACCGCATCATTCCATGGCCTGTATTTCCAGATCCAGTTTTTTTTTAGTAAAATGCAGTTTTTCAGCGATTGCTGCTTCCTACTCAGTGCTGCCTTGAAATCACTTGTAGTAAAAAGCTGCAAATATAGGTTGTCTTGGCCTTTTACAGGCACAAATTACTACATCTGTGAAATATTACTCCTCATGTGAATTAAATCAAGGCAGAAATGTTCCCGTCTCAAGATTATATGCTGTAATCAGTTTTTCACTTGTCAAAGACAGAATGATTACATTCGATCAAAAACAGACTGAGTGGGTCACAGTGCGTGAAATATAACCTTCGTGATTTGAAATTAAGTCACTTTCAGGTAGAATCAACCTTTCATTCACGAGGTAGGAGGAGTAATCAGGTGCATACTTCAGCAGCTACAGTTTAGGACGCTAAAGGAGTGTGAGGCCTGATTAGCACAGGTGTTACTGATTACATCAAAGCTGATCTGATCGTTAATGTGATTATTTACACCTGTGATTTTTCAGAAAGGCCCAGAAGCAGATCTTCATTATCATGGACGCTACGTGTGCTGTGTTTTTCATCAACACGGGAACGTTTAAAGCGAAATATCTGGATTATCAGCGGCTGTTTCACTCAACTTGGGGAAAAATTACTCTTACGGTGAACGTTTTCTGGACACAGACACAGGAACCCGCACTAAGGTAAGACCACATTGACATTGTGTAAATTGATGTTAATTTTTTTCCATATGACATTCAGCTGTGACAAAGGTGCCAACAGTAAGAGACTAGTCTGGGTCTGTTCTGTGACATTTCAATAAATTATTGAGCCTCGAGTACCTCTCAAGGCTTTTATGGTCTAATGTCTTGGTCACTGCTGATATAAATCAGCTCTGATGTTTTTTTCAGATAACGGTAAAAGCTTCCTTCATCTTGTTTGTTTGTCGGAGGCCATTCATATCTTTGCCCTTCTGGTTGATGCTCATTTCCCTTATTTATCCATATTTCCCTTATTTAACCTGTACTTTATGAACAACATAGTCAAATGATGCTGGCGTGTCCTGTCTGTATAATCTGTACAATCTAAAAATCTAGTAAATCTAAACATTTTATATTATTTTACATTCACGTTCTGGCATCTTTTATATCTTCCAGCTGTTTGCATCAAGGGTTCTCCCACTGCTCAGCATCACATGGCACTGACACTGTAATTTCAATCTCATTTCGTTGAGATTAAGTCATTTTTACATTTTCTTTTCTTTTCTTCCGGTGAGATGGTTCTTTAAGAGCAGTTAACTCTGCTGGTCTCCACCTGTCTTATCTCTTGTGTAACTCATACCGTTGAAGCTCGGCTAAATATAATTATCCATCACATATCAATCTGTAATCTAATTTGTTATTGAAAGCCTGGGGACATTTCCCTCTCTAATGAGATGATGTATGAGGAGATTAAGCTTGTCTGCTCTGCCAGGGAGTCAGGAGTCTGCACAGCATCACCATAACCTTTATCATCAGTCACTTCCCAGTGGTTTTCTTTTTTTTTTTTTTAGCTTGGCTTAGCCGGAGCTCTATCAAAGTTTTACAGTCTTTGCGTCAGCCGCGTGAGGAAATGGCAGAGGAAACAGATTGTCTGCCCAAGTAATAGAAGCCTCTGATGATCTTGTGACTGCAGCCTCATCAATAAGTCAGTGTTTCTAATGGACCACATGAACAGCACAGTGATGTTCTCTGGAGGAAGACTCTGTGCAGAGTGTCCTCATAAACACGGATGACTCATCTTTAACGGAAAACCCACATCTCTAGGGTTAATGTCGTGAGCTATACATGACGTGATTCTGGTCGGGTCACATCCTGGTAGTCATGTGATCTCGTCAGTCGTTTCAGTTGATAGCGATGCTCGAATATTATTTCATTATTATTATTTTTTTTTGTTAATTCTATTGAAAGAAATGCATCAGAATTAGCAAAAACAAGCTCAATGGGTGTTTTAACACAAATGCTTTAATGCATCGTTTGAAAATAAAGCTGTATAATTATGTGAAAATAAAAATCTGAATAAGTGAAGCCATGATACCATCTGCTCGTGTCACAAAACCAAATTTGAATGATAATAATAGTAATAATTGTAGGTGTAATATTAATAATTTATGCTTTCCATAGTAGTTTCAGTTCATTATTGATTATGAGTTGGATTAATATTAATATTGGTATATTAGTATATTTTAATATTAATATTAGTTTTGATTTAATGTCATGTTTTTCCGCGATTTAACTCCACGATAAGTCTATCAGTAGATATATGTACGCTTTTCCTTTTGCGATTTTTGTCGAATCAATCTAAAAGCATGAACTACTGTCAGCCATAAACTCTGGACACAAATGGGTTTTATTGGAAAACCTACAATAATAATACATTTTATATAAAGGTGCCCTTCAATCATGACTTCATCTCAAAATGTCATCAGGCACTGATAAAAGCAAAGAGGTCACTCTTTCTCTCTTATCTTATATATATATAGATATATAATGTGATGTCATGAAGCTCATCCTGCTCATCTCTGTTGAGGGACAGTATGGACACTATAGCTCTAACACTTACAGCGCTGCATCTGTGCCTCTTTAACAATCCACGCCATTGTTGCTCTTTGTTCCCATGACTCAGACGGCGAACAGGCATCAGCCTATAGATGGTGCCAGCTGTGGTGGTCTCACACTACACTAACGACCGTGACACTCTATTGTGGTCCACAATGATCTTCATCTGGATTTCTATATTTAGCTTTCATAGTGGGATATTATTATGCTGTCTGAAGACCATAACCTGAAGCCTTTTTCATCAGAAGCGCTGCAGCTCTTGCTATAATATTACACTTTGCATACAGGGGACAGATTTTATGGCATACTTTATATGTACACATGTCCGTGCTGTATAAGCAGACAGCCATCGCTCGCTCTCTCGCCTTCCCTCATGTAAATGAGGTGAAGGGTTGACAGTGGGGCCGTGTACATCATGGTAACGATGTCACTGCTCTGCCTATGACTTTACGTCATATTCCGTTATGTTTTCCTCCAGCCGGTACAACGACCAGGTCACTGTCTGTTTATTCATATCTAGACTGTTTTTGTAAACAAAATTCATGGATCTCAGTTGTCTTGATTCTTACGTGTATTTGCATGGCCTGCCAAATCTGCAGTATTTTTAACCAGATGCTACATTTACAGTATGCCCACACAGTTAGAACATTTTTGTCACAAAAAAAAAAATCCTTTCTTAAGATTAAACAGAGCAGATGTTTGGAGATGAACATGAACGGATGCTCATGTCAGGAGGAAGCTGAAGCGTTTTCTGTTTCATTCGTAGCCAGTTTGAAGATTTGTACATAATGAAAGAAATCCAAAAAATGCAGCAGCGTGTGCCAAACTACCATGAAATTAAAAATATTTATATATTTAAATGACGCATAAATGCTATATGTAAAGCTTTGCTCGAGATAGAAGACAAGCTCGAGATAGGTGACAAGCTGCCATAGCGGAAACCCACTCACGACTGATGACATTTACTTTGTTGCTGCACTGTGATCTTCACACTTACCTTCCTGTCTAATGAAGGCATAATAATAATAATAATAATATGAAGCTATAATGCAAAAGTCATTTTTATGGTTGGAGGCAGAGTCTCCTCTGTCTGTCAGTCTTTGATTTTCCCATTTTTCATAAAATAGCATCTCTAATAATCTCGTAATTGCTTCTTTTTTTTTTTACTATACTTGTACTCTTTTTGTAGTGTGTCCCAAGTAGAGTATTTTACATGTTTTTTTTTTAGGGATCTCATATCATAATTTTTTTTTCAGACCTCACCATATCTTATCCCAGTATCCTGTAATCATTTGGCAGGACCAAAATATATGTGTGTGGTCTGTGTCCATGTGTCCACAAGATCTGCAACATGGCTGTTGGTTGGATACCAATTCTTTCCTAATCTTTGGAGTGATAAAAAAAATCTGATCACATTTTTCCAATTGAATTCTGTCCAAATCCTGGATCTATAGTGGCCGTGCACTGCGTTTTACAAATATTAAATCATTCTTCCCCAGTTATTTGTGCCTTCAATTACATTTCCTTTAATAAACAGAGAAGAAGTCTCTCTGCGTGACATCAAACCTTTATATAAAGCTGAGATTATTCTATATGCTCTCAACAATTATGTTAGTTGTATTAGTTTATTTTATTTTTTTTTAAATCTCCTTCTCAAAATAATCCCTTATATCAGGGGTGTCAAACTCATTTTCACTGAGGGCCACATCAGCATAATGGTTACCCTCAAAGGGCCAGATGTAACTGTCATACAGAATAAATGTAACTAAATGTAACCAAATATAATGTAAAATAAAGGTAACTACTATTCGTAACATATTGCTAAATAACTTTCTGTATTTATTACTTATTCAATTTCACTCGTCGCATGATGCATATACAATGATACACTGCCGTCACTTTGCGGGTAACACAATCGCAATGCATTGTGGGAAATGTAGTTTATGGTCAACGCACGCCTTAAAGTAGCATAGACCTATTTTAACACAGATTTTTAAGACCAATTAATCACTCGCGGGCCACATAAAATTACGTGGCAGGCCACATCTGGCCCCCGGGCCTTGAGTTTAACATATGTGCCTTATAGTTCATGTTCATCTAATCCAAATTCCTCCTTTCATTTTTCATTGTACATTGTACAACTGAGATTCATGTACAAAGTCAGAGTTTTTCTGTGACGTGACATGTACACTGGAAAAGGGATTTTTGTAACATATAACAGGTCTTTGGAAACCAAACATGGTCCAATATGATCAGCACATCTGGACTTGATAAACGACAACTTGTAGTAGGAAATGAAACGTATTAGGCCTGTTATCTTTCAAACACGATCTGTTTTCGTACTCTGAACCTCCTTTAATATATATTCTGGAACCATTTCTATGGCTTTATCTTCCACGCGAGTGTTGCAGGGACCAGGATCTAAAAACTATCAACACTTAACAGCAACTTTACACCAGTGTCGTTTTCTATACCACGTCGCTATACATTTAAGTTCTTTTCCCTCCCGTCATAGTGCCTTACACTGAAATGTGGAGTGATGTTGAGCAGGATCATTATCCATTTTTTCTCCCTTCATCCCTCCAAGTGACCTGATTTCCTTCATTTCCACCCCCGTCCTCTGCTCCTTCCCTTCACTCTTAAGAACTCTTGTGAATCAAGGTGCTCTGACAGTTGCTCTGGAATGACAGCTTTTTTTCTTTTCTTTTCTTTTTTTTTTACCCTAATCCTTAGACTTGTTGTCATGGAAATTAGGTTCTCCACACAGAACCATTCAGTGCCCCACACATGAAAGATGAATTTGAGTTTTTCACTCAGTGTGTGTGTGTGTGTGTGTTTGAGGGAGGCCAGCAGGCAGATTTCAGCAGTTAATCACTCTTTCTGTCTTTTCACCACAAGAGGAAAAAGGCAATGATGAAAAAGGAAGCTGAAGTGTTGAATGGAGTCAGGGAAGGTAGGAGTTGTGCCCGGTTGTTTAATTTATCGTGGCAGGATTGCATTCGATGACAGGGCCAGTGAGTTTGTCTAATTGCTTTGGGCTAAAAACCGCTCAATCCACAAAGAAAAACTAGGCTAAGAGCTTAGACATCTTAAAATAGACAGAGCTGAATGCCTTGTTCTCCTTGGTTTGGATGTGACTTGGCCAGTTTTGATAATCCTGCTGGAAAATATGGTGAGTGAGTGCTGGGGAGATAAGGAGTAATTCTCCAGATCTCTTCTTCATTTCCATCAACAGTTTGGGATGTGTGTTTTTTCCCTTGGGTGGTTTTCCACACTGAAGTGTTGTAGACTTTATTCAAATGAAAGGAGTGGTGCTCTCCTCCAATGACAGATGCATGTGTCCTGTCTGTCACCACTTTAACAACAAGGAGAGATGGACGTGGAACAGAGTTTGGGAAGGTTTTACTGTCTGACATGTAATGACAGAGGACTGATGACTGAGAAAGTCACAGTGCATGACAACTATGTCGAAAGTTATTCCTCTGAATTATATCACATAACGAGATCGAGAGACTTCTGTTTCATCATTTTCAAGTTTGGGTTGAAGTAAATTAGCAGTTGTAATGGATCTGGAGTTCATTAACATTCATTAGTTTATGATTCATTTAGTCAGTCTGATTGTTTTCAGGCTGTTACTTGTAATTTATACCGACTGTTTTGTGTCATATTTCTTGTTTCAATATGTGCATGGTACTGTCAGTACCAGTGTCCCAGTCATATCTATGATATTGTTGTTTATTCCACCTTTAGTAAAGAAAACCAAACCACTCAACTGTGGTGCAGAGGAAAGAACTGAACGGATTTACATTATGTTCCTCTTTATTATTCTGTTGATGTTGGTTTTGTGCTTGATTAACAATGGCGTATGTTATAATAGAGTACATTATGTAGCAGACTCCTCATTGTTAATCAAGCTTTGAGAGGTTCAAAAGGTCCGTTTCTATAGAAACCAAAACCAAAATGAAGGGTGCACTTGATTGGATGTGAAGTTGTTCCAGTCGTTAAAGGAGAACCAATGTGGTATTTTGTCTTACTATGAAGAACATGTTTCTTTTTTGCACTACAAAGGACAACTGCAGAAAGCCAAATAATCCAATATATTTCACTTATATCCCATTCTCACTGGTCAAACTACTGTTTAATCTCAGGTTAAGGATCTTCACGCTGCAGCATTTACACTCATTTTTGTGAGGAATACTGAGGCTTCAATGTGACATATTGACTATTTAACTGCTGTGTGAGAGGTGAGAGTCTGTGTCCATGCATGTAAGGGCCTTAATCGAACACTCCTGTGACGTATTATTGAATCGGACTGAACTCACACCGAGCAACAACAATCACATGGAGCTGAACCATGGAACAGTTCTGATAACTCAGACAGTGTTGTCTTGTTTGGGTGAAAGTACTGATGCCCGAGGCTCAAGTCAAATACAACTAGTTTCAAAACTTGTGAATCTCATGTGCTTCATAAGAACACAGACCCCTGCTTCTCTTCGTTCTTAAGGTTATGATGCAGCTGCCTGAACTGATGATGTTTTGAACCTCGCAGCCTTTGCTCTCTTGTCGAGCAGAGACGTGCAGTTTGAACCCTGTCGTTGTGTTTGCTTGTTGCTGGATAACGTATGAGATCATGTGACATAAGGGTGAGGTAGAAAAGGTTTTTGCAAAGTGATTTTTTTATTTTTTTTATAATTTTTTTTTAGAAATGAGCATCTTGTCAACTTTAAACTAATAATGTCAGGGAAGATTGGGATAATGGAAGCTGACGTTCTAATCAGTGCTGTTATCTTCGTAACACTTAATCAGCCAAGCCTATAATCAGGGTGCAGTGACATGAGCTTTCCAGCTCATGTTTTATGGAACGCATTTGTGTCTTGATTGAAGAACGCTCACAACAGAGATTTGACCTTCTAATCTTCTAATGAGGTGATTGTGAAATAAATAATAATTTCATTAGGAGTGCAGTGCCGCTAACTAATTTCAAGATGGAAATTTGATGCAATTAACATTTTCGAGTTGGAACTAGATTAAAATCTGCTTCACATTTGAGTGCACAGTACATCTGTAAAGCTCTATCTATCTGTGTTTAGAATAACTTCCAACCAATCTTTACTATTTCACAAGTCATCACTGGTGTTTACTCAGGTTTCTGTCCTTGTCTTCTATCCAGAACATTTTTGTACAAAGTTGTTCCAGTTGTCTCTCTGTTCTGGGTTGGTTTCACACCAGAGGTTGAAGGGACTGTACATTCTGGCTGTAGTTTCCATGACTCACTGTCTGGCTGTCCGTGTTTCAGGTGTAATGTCAAGTTTGAAGCATGGATTGGCAAATAATGCCAGCCAATCCAAACAATTATTTTCTTTCGTCTGCGTTGCGTTATCAAAAGGGCTTTGAGACATTTTCTGCCATAAACCCTTTGTCAGAACCAGTTGTCTTCATGGGAACCAAAACCTGATCCTTCTAATGAGACAGAAACTAATTTCCGAAGCACTGGTTAGGTTTAGGTCTAAGATTTTAATTGTGGTTCGGTCACGGTTAGGGTTAAGTGTTAAATGATTATGGTTAAGTTTAGGGATAATGGTTTGTTTAGGCTGTCCAAATGAATGGAAGTCAATGCAGAGACCTGAGAAGAGTAGGTGCACAAACCTGTGTGTGTGAAATATAAAGGCTTCTGACAGTGCTGTATTATCTCATCCTCATCCTCTCTCCACATGCTCAAAACACCCAATGCAATAATTAACAATCAGTCTCGCCCTGCTGGCTCCATTCAGTGACATAGTACGCAGAGTGTCTCACACAGCAGAATGAACCATAGCCATAAATGACGGTTTCTTATCGACTTTGTGTGTGTGTGTGTGTGTGTGTGTGTGTGTGTGTGTGTGTGTGTGCCTGGCTGTGAATGGTCTTATCGGCTGTGAGGAATCCTCACTACGGGACAATAAAGCATAACATTCTGTTGTATTTCCTTCGGGGAAAACAGTAGAAATGCGAGATAACGGCGTAACGGTGAGCAAGGATGTGATAGCACAGAAACTGAGGACAAATAGTCACTGTTAGGACAGAAAAACAAGGTTATTAGAATAAATCAGGATTATACAAAGGCGGGAGCATGCAAGATAAGACATATGGAAGAGGCACTTTTGGTACCAAGGTTTCTATTCAGACTCATTTTCACTCTCATTTTAAGAGAGAAGTGAACAAAATAAACTGCTGCGAATCATAAAAGCCTCTCCGTCTCATTTAGTGCAGAAGACAAGGAAATATTATATTAGATGAGCATGCAAGTGGGAAATGCCTTCTGACTGGAGAGGGTTTCAGTCTGGGGAGAGAAAGAGAATCTCACAGACGTGAATCTAGTGTGAAAAGGGCATCCATCCCCGCAGAGCCAGGAGAACACAATAAAACACTCCTCTGAGTCAAGTAGTCAAAGGAAGCCCCGCTGTGAGTGCATGATGCAGCACTTTTCTTTCAAGTGGAATGCATTTGAGCTCTGAACCTGTACAACACGTTAAATTATATATTATATCCTGCAAAAGATTTATAAACAGACTTCAGGGAGGATAGTTAATACATTCAAATATTCAGAGCACCGCTGTGGTTTGCTGTTTTGGTGGAAATTGAAAGATGAATATGATGGAATGTGGGACCCCTGAAACAAATGAACTTATAGTCATCGCCGTCCCCTTTTACTTTACTGGGACAAATGCCGAGGCCTCTCCTGCTGTGAAATACTCTTCCAGCTGCTTAAATCGGCTTCACTCTTTGCGAACAGTGAAAGACCTGAAGCCTCAACTTCGGCGGCCGCCCGCTGTCGAGTTGAAAGCGAGGGTGGCAGAGAATGAGAGGGTGAGCCAGAGTGCACCTGATGAAAAGTATGAAACCATTGGAGAGAGAGTGAAAAGAAAAACGCAGACAAGGACAAGCTGCACCCTCTGGTGCCTTTGTCCTATTGGCCAAGGGTATGACCAGTGCCGGCGGCAACCGATGACATCATTGTGTGAAGCACGGCAGGGGAGGGTGGGGTCTCTGCTCCCTCTTGTCACCCTGGCAACAGGTCCACTTTTGTGTGTGTGTGTGTGTGTGTGTGTGTGTGTGTGTGTGTGTGTGTGTGTGTGTGCGCGTGTGTGCCCGCTCATTAAAGAGTTATGCTGCGACTGCTTCACCTCTGGCAGCGAGTCTGATGACAGTTTTCTTTTATGCTTTCTTTGTGTGTCGCCGTCTCCTCATTTCATTAATTTCTCTAGTGAAGTATGTTTTGTCATTAAAACGATGATTCCAACAAGAATAATCCTCAATGACCTGAATCCTCCTTTTCATTTAGTCCACATTCATCTCCACCTTACGTCCTTACATAGCTCCTTTGTTGCCTCTCTGTTCTGTAGGGTCCATCATAAATGGACTGGTGGTTTGCCAACTTTAAACCGAGCGGAGGACTCACACCAATAAACCCATTGTGAGGGATCAAGAGCAGTGGCAGGCCGATGTATGTGCGTGTGTGTGGGCACAATGGAGAGTGAGAGCGAGTGACATTATTTCTGTCTGTAGAGAATCTGCTTTAAAAAGCAAGAGGGAGGGATATCCTATAGAAGGCAAAGACAGAGAGATGGAGGTCTTTGTGTGAGTGCCCTGTTAAATCAAGCATACAATACCAGCTTTTATAAGAAAGCCTCTCAAGACCCCTGTGATAAGTGGCACACTTCTCTGATCTGAACATGAAAGACCACAAAGAAAGAAAGCAGGAGAAAAGAAGAGGGAGAAATATGTGGAAATGTGGTCTAAAGATGATTTATTTTTCATGTGCTCGACAGGGGACAGAAGGGACAAAAAATATTTTTACTTTCTTGACTTGCACACTTGCGTTATCAGAGCTGGACAACCACAGCACTCAAAGATGTCTTTGCATATTTAATATTTCGACTGATTCCAGATGCAATTTATCCACAGACGGTGATAAGGAAACTAACTAAAGGTCCAATCTGTCTCTGAGCTTCAGGCTTTCAACATATTCTAGTGTTCTTGCTCTGAGGAACGCACACTTTTTAATTAGTTCCAAAAACTGCTGCAAATGACTGTTAGAAAATCGCTGTTTAAACATAAAAAGTACTTGCAATTGGTTAAAAAAAAATTGTAAAATTAACATTATAGTCAAGAGCCTGTGAGAGAACCCTCTTCAATTAAATTTGAGATACATTTTTAACATAATAATAATAATAATAATAATGATAAAGTCCAGCTTTAAAATTTGCAAGAGCAGTTGTCAAAGTATAGGAACATTAAATTCTGTATGATGTATTAAAGGTGCCGTATGTGGCCAAAAACAGTTGCTCCATTCAAATTCAAAATACAGAGGTCTTTTAGGTTTCATTTTCTGACGTAACTGACAACCCGTGGTTGCTCGGCAGCTGAGACTCTACTGACCGCAATGATGGTAGACGGCGGTAGGTGGCGCCACATGCCAAAACATGATTTCAAAACATAAACATGATTTGCAGTCTGTAAATGTTTTTTTTTTTAATGCAAATATTTTGGCTGTACTGTTGTTGTTGGTGAGTTCAGTTTGTTATATGAACATTATTCCTGAGTCTCTGTGACATATTAAGAGGATTTTATGGCCAGTTGCTTTAGATTTATTAAAAAATGCACCTTTAACTAAACTTCTTCACTCTGACCATCTTACATCCACATTTGTCTTGGATAAAAACCTGGTTAGTTAATATCAACGTATACATTTGAAAACAAAATGAGCATCGCTGACAGAAAGACACTGAAAAGAAAGAAAACAAAAACTCTGTGATCCCCCGTGAGCACATCACAGGAAGCCTCTGTCTCCTGTGATATGTGTCGTCTAATAAAGTCTCTTCTGGCCTTTTTCATCCTTGATTTACTTGCTTACACGCTGCTGCTGCTGCTGCTGCCAACAACAGCATATCTTTCTTGTCCTCCTTTCTTCTCCTCTTTTACTCCCCTCACACACTCACCAACCACCAGGCACAAACAGCCTTCTCTTTCAATCCTGACACTCCTGTTTTCTTCTGGTTTGCTCCCACCACTCCTCGCCCTGTGGGAGGTAGAAAGAGATTTATAGAGGATGAAGTGATATCATTGTTGGTGCTTGTCCTCTGAGCGGCCCCTTTGAAACACACACACACACACGAAAGGAGAAATGATGAGCTATCAAACGCATGCAGGTGACTGAAGAAAAACAACAACAAAGCGACACAAATTCACAGGCTACACACACTTAAACACACACAGTTAGACATTAAGTTTTACTCTCTCTTAGCTTTCCCCTGCCTGCTGTCAGCAGAGTTTGTTCCCACGCCATAGGGAGTATGTCTCATGACAGGTCAGCTGTGTTGAAGCGTTGTATTTTGTATCGTAGGAACACCAGGTCTCCTCCTTGGGGCTTAAACCCGTGTTTTGAGGTCATAAAGTCCTGCTGGCAACCGAGAGGATTTGCAGCCCCCCCCCCCCCCCCCCACACACACACACACACACACACATGCATACAGACACTCTCTCACCATCATTTATTTCAGGCACTGTTGGTAAATGGGTTGAATTAGAGCACTGGTTCTCAAACTTTAACACCATTATCACCAACGTTAAAATACAGTCAACAGGAGGCAGATTTAATTATTAATTGATATATTATTTTCATAATCGATGAATCAGTTTTAGTTTTCTAGCTTCAGCGTCTTTAGTGTTTCTTTGCTCCACAAAGAAAACATTAAAACTGAGTCATTTTGGTTTGTGGACAAAACAGGTTTCTTAATGTCATGTTAACACGTTAGTATATACATTGTTCCATGTTATCCACATCTATGTTACGTTCCCTGTTGGGCCACCATTGCCCCGTTTCCATGGCAACAGTCCTCACATGACCTTGACTATGCGTGTGTCATTTATATATGGTTTAATTTTCATCTGCACTGGCTGGGGATAAAACCAGAGCCATTGATCCAATTTGAACCAATAAGAATACGATTAAGACGGAAGGACGGGTGAAAGTGATTCTGTTCAAAGTTAAATACAACAACAACAAAACAGTAATAGGTTTGGATAGACTGCCAGATCATTTTTTTGAATCATTATATGAAACTTTTAAGTCAGTGTGACATTATTCTGCCATATTCATAAAAAAACAATGACGCCTTTATTGTGGAAGATCAAGTGAAAAACAATTCCAACTTCTAACACATATAACGACATTTAGCAATTACAGTTGTATTATTATTATTATTATTATTATTATTATCATTATTATTCTTTATTGCTATGCACAGGGATCACAGCAGTTTTAATAGTGAATCTCACTTGCCCCAGTCCTGTCTCTTAATCTGATTATTTTGAAAAGTGTTTTTTTGGGTGAATCCAGGACGAGGATTAAAGATTTGGATCAAAGGGTTGTTTTCCAAAAACAAGTATTAATTCTGTTTAAATCTCATTGTTGTGCAGCATTGTAACTTCAGTGCAGAAGTGAGCTTCTGGTTCTTGTTGTTTTGGTGCAATTAGACAGATGATGATGAAATGTGCTTATTTGGATTAGATGCATACCTGAAGAGCCCGCTGTTATATGTCTGTGTTTCATGTTGTGAACAGATTAACTTTACGTACAGATACAGTCAAATGTGTTTTCAAA
The DNA here is from genome assembly GCF_963457635.1 of Microchirus variegatus. Taxonomy (NCBI): domain Eukaryota; kingdom Metazoa; phylum Chordata; class Actinopteri; order Pleuronectiformes; family Soleidae; genus Microchirus; species Microchirus variegatus. The sequence continues at coordinate 36,524,657 of NC_139803.1, forward strand.
GCAGTAATTCACACAGTTACCGCAAAGGCCACCGAGGTCAATCACTTGTTGTGCTGCTCGTTTGTGATGCTGCTTCTACTCTTTTACTTCACGGCTAAGTTAACAGGTGTTCAATTGTACAATTTTTCCTCACATTGTCAATATAGGTCACTGGCTTATTTTTCTGATGGATTTAAAGTGGATATAAGGCCAAGTTGTGCTCACAGCGCCGTCTACTGAACAACAGTAACTTAAATGTATCCTTTTTCAGCTAAACTTGAGCTCATTGATGGGAATTGTTGTCTGTCAGTGAATCAGAGTTTACCGTTTGATCCAATTTCCAGGTGGAGAGCTCAGTCTATGTTCACTGCATGATCTTTTGAAGACTTCAATCAAATTCTATCTTATTATGTGAGATTTTCTTTGTGGAGCTGGCAGCAGTCTCTTAATTACATGGAGAGCTTCAGGGGCCATTACTGCACACAGACTCTTATACTGATATAGAATTTTATCTAACCCGTATACACGCAGGGGTAATCAGACTATGAGTCACATTATCCAGGTTAGTCCGACTAAGACTAGCCCGATTTTATCGTACTAACCTGGGTAATGTGACTCATAGTCCGATTACCCCTGCATGTATACACTTAGTCGGAGTGGAGTCGCACTAAATTTTCCTCCCTGGTCTTTTGGCTCTTGCCGGAAATCATACAGCAGCTGCGTCTTTCTTCGATTTTCGGCAAGTTGTCCGGTTGCCTTCTTAGTCAGACTACGGCCTTAGCTTGATTAAGCTGTGTGAGTATTAAAGACACTTCCAGCTTTCATCTCCCTCCCAATGAGAAACAATCATGGCGTGTCATATGTCCACTCTTGAGTTTGAGCGTGTGAAACTACATGCTGTCAAAATCAACAGAGTTATCAGACACAGACGGTCACATCTGGAGGGCACCTTCATCCTCACCACCATCTCCTTGATTAGTCTGACACTTTCGAGCAACAATAACTGTCACTGTTGACAACCCGTTGTTCTGCGCCCCTCGGACAAGGGACGATGACCCTGTTGACTGCTCAGTGAAGTGGTATTTATAGTTCTGCACTCAGACAGACATTCAGTCATTCCGGTATGTAATCAGAAAAAAGTGTGTCCAACACTTTCTGTGAGGCACACGAGGAAATGAAGCGACAGGTTGTCAGGTTGTGGGCGTGCACACAAAAGAGAGGCAAGTTGTGCGCACACTGTGTTTAGATACAGACTCAACTCGACAGGACGCCATAGAATTGCCTTAGCTTGTCAATTTGTGTCTCTGCATGAGTTTGTGGATGCAGCGCAAACCCATCGCTGATACTTGCAGTGTTGCTCTGCAGTGCTGTACTCTATATTGAATATTCAAAATGCCGAGTCAATTTTCCGATAGGTTTTTGGAATGAGAATTATCCTTCCATGTCAGTCTGACAGCAAAGGATTCAGAAGCTATTCACTGGTTAATGTATTTTATTTCATATCTGCAGAAGACACTGATTTCAGACATTGATCAGGTGTATATGAGTCAAATGTTGTTTTTCTTAAAAGTACTCTGATAATCCTTCCTGAATAAGTCCTATACACCCTCCTTATATGCTGCTTGGAGTTTGACAAAAATATCTACACGCAATCACCCAGAATCAAGCTCATGCACGCACGCACACACGCAACCTCCCAAAAAAAGACAAATGTCAGAAAGCATTGATTGCAGCATTGTGAACAGGAGCCCAGAGGCAATTACAGGTTTTTGTTTGTGTCTCGACGAAAATAAAAACTGACATTGTATTTAAAGGTCAAAATGTGTGTGTGTGGCAAAGTATGACAGACAGAAATACAGCAAAGCAGGAGGAAGTAATGTATCTTTACTTTAATTATGAGTTTTACTTTTTTCCCCCAGATTTAACTGTTGTGCAGCCGTGTAAAATGTGTGGTTTGATTACAATAACAATGGTCCTCATCAAAGAAGCACCATGCAGTTTTATAATGAGCAGATTCATTATTAAAGGTCACTAGAGGTCACAAATTCTTACACATTGGCCCTCAAAGTGGGACACAGTGGGATCTTTGTGGCATTCATGAATGTTCTCAACCTTCATATGATAAATGACAGGTGGAGCTTTAAAGCTCATATTTATAAAGTAGAATTTATGTCTGTGTGGAGCTGCACAAAATCCACAATAAGGCGAGGGCACTTTTGGGGTTAAATGCTGTGTTTTATCTAAGAAGAATGGAAAATGCTTTTCTTTTTTCCTGCATAAAGGAAAAATGCAAAATTTTCTGCATTTGAGTTTCTTGTGAAGTATGACATATCCTGGCCAGAATGAACTTTGTTCTTGTTCTTGCTACCTCGAGTGTATATGTACAGGCCTTTAGATGTACAGTATGACATCATCCCACAGTTTGATCTTTCAATTTCAATTACAGTGAAGTGAAATCCTTCCTTTGTTTCCTCTACTTATATAAATTGACTTCCCACTTTAAAAGGATCTTTACTGACGTGCTTGCTATTAGTGTCTATTTTATTAAATCGAAACCATCTGATGTTGGTCTGTGGCATTAGCAAAAGGTACAGGAGGAGCTCTGACACTGTGGGGGAATTTAATCTCCGTCTTAATCTGCCGATTACAGTCCCCTCCAGTGCATGTGCACACACACACACTTTATCAACAGCATCTTTATTATACTGTATGTGACAATCCCCTCTGAGTGATCCTGCCCCCCCCCCCCGAGCTTCATCTCACACGTCACCAGCTGAAATCTGCACACACATACAGTATCACACTGGGTGCACTCTGTGTAATCTGCGATGCAGTCTCCTCGCATAATCATATGTGCAGTTACATGACGACGCACAGCTTTTGACCCAAGGCTGACCCTGTTTAACATAATCATCGATTTTAATGTTAAAATAAAGCTTCAGTCGCGCGCACGCACGCATGCACACACGCAAGCACGCACACACACACACACACGTGCATTCATACAAATTATTAAGATGATTAAGTATTAATCTGTCTCAGTGTCCCTGATAAGACAACTGGAATATGCTGACTTTAATCACATGTCAAATTAATGATACTGGGATTACACAGCTCAACAAATGTTTGTGTGTGTGTGTGTGTGTGTGTTGTGTAATCACATGTAATCTGCAATTATACAAACAGTGTACATGGGACTCATATAATCCCTCTGACATAGTAAAGACAAAGACAGGTAATGTCGTGAAGACTTGACATGATGCCATCATCGGAGCTCCAGATTTTATTGAACAGAAATTAAAACATTAACTGACCTGGAAATTAATGGAATTTAATTTTATTTGGAAAGGTGAAAAACTGGCTGAAACAAAAACATTTTTTTTATGAACGCTGACTGTGGATTATGGATTTATATATGCAAATGTGTTTTTGATTGTACAGAAAAAAGCCTAACCAGGGACAGAGATCGCAAATTAGCCTTGGCTATAAATATATCTATAATCAATGCATCTGTGATGTGTTCATTTTAACTTGGTACAATGCATTTTTTGCATCGTCCCTGGCAAATAAACTAATAAATAAACATTTAGTAATGAAATATATCTCATGTGATAAAGGGAAGATGGGATAATGATAATCATTCATTTTAATTAGTTACATTTTAGTTTAAGAATTTGACAGTTTCATTTTTAGTGGTGTTTTATTCCTCTCAGCATGGTGTACGTACATGCACAGAAGGGAATTGGGATTATAATGGAGAAGTGGGAAATTAACTGATGCCAGTGAGTCTGATGGTGCTTGAGATCAGATCACGATGTCATGATCCTCCTACAGTTCTCACTCTCTCTGTGTGTGTGTGTGTGAACACTTGCCATAGTTAATCCCTGTGAAACTGATAGCTTTTCTATCTCTCTCCCATCTCTCCCTCCTGCCACTATTCATCATTCCTTTATCAGCTTTCAGTTCAGCCTCAGTCTTCATATACTGTAAAGAGGTCACCAGCCTCCAATTCACACATCCACCAACGAACCGGTCAGAGGGAACTTGTGTCAAAGACTCTCATGCTGTCGGCTAAGTTTTACTCATTGTGTTTAACCTCCCAAACCTGCCCAAAGAAATCTTCTGTTTGAAGCGCTTTATTAATAATGTTATATTTGGTTGTTTGCTTGATTGCATGCGAATCACTGTAGTGCGTCTGCACCTTCATGTAAAGATATGTTTTTATTATTCCTGTAACATTGGCTTTTCCTATAACGAGGCTTTTCATCAATAACAAACATGTCTTGACTGAGTTTAGTTATACGATACATTTGAATGTGTGTGTGTGTGTGTGTGTGTGTGTGTGTGTGTGTGTGATTGGGCGCCATCTTGGCTCCAAAGAGCAGCATTGGACTGGAGCCAGGATGGCAGATGGTTGCTTGTCTGCAGGGTTTGGATTCCTACAGGGCCTCTAATACAGCAAACAGACAACTGGGAGGAGGGAAATGCTGATATTTATTGTCTCTCTCTGTCTTTCCTTGTTTCATCTTTCTCCATCACTCCTTATTTGTTTTTTTTCTGACTTTTGAGTCTCTCACTCTTCACAACCATTTAAGCCTTTCCTCCTCATGCTGTCCCTCCTCTTCTCTAATAATAATATTATACAGCTTGAAATTTAGGCTTCAATGATTTCTGTAATTATTTGTTTCTGACCTAAAAAACATATGATCCCTGCTCTCGTTCATGCATTCATTTCTGTATCCCTTTGTCCTTTTTTCCTCTTCTTTTTTTCTCATATTCACTCCTTATTACTACAACTTTTTTGCCTTTGTGGTTTTTCTCTGTCTCTCTCATCCCTCTCATCCTCTCCATCTCTCTGTCATCTCGCTGCATCCCATTCTCCTTTCCATATCGTTTTTTTTCCTCCTCTCCTGGAGCAACAGTATGTGTACACCCGGTTGCCGTGGCAACCTGAGGAGGCCACATGAGCGGGTGGATGAACAAAAGACCCAGAGAGACCCTTTTCCAAAGAGAAGAGAGAGAGAGAGAGAGAGAGAGAGAGAGAGAGAGAGAGAGAGAGAGAGAGAGAAGGAAAATCAGATTTCATTTTTAGGCGAGGGGTTTGTGTGTGTGTGTAAAATGAAATGGAGGAGGGGGGGATGGATGGATAGCGTAGGTGAGGTGAGTTCATAAATGAACGACAGAGAGAGTGAGAGAAGAGGGGGAAGGGAGATGTGGTTAACAAAGCAATAAGAAAAAGAAAAGCCTAAAAATGCAACAGTGCAGCGCATGTAAACCTGCAGCTGTTGCATCATCACGGCCAGAGGAGGTGATGATGAACTGAGGCGCAGTGGAGTTCTCATGTAGATCGCGCTAATGAAACCACGTCGGTTTGAAATGTACGACTGCGGTGATTTGTGTTGAGGGATCCTGAAATATTGCCTTTGAGCCACTGCATTAGGAGGATCTGCTTAAGCAAAGGTTACCGACGTACACGTCTGGTTGTAAGATAAATGTGAGGTCCGTGAAATGAGGAACAAATCCAGAAAGATAAGGAGGATGAAAATGTGTGCGTATGCGTGTTAAAAGTGCACGGTTTTGGTGATTTGTTCATTTATCCACAATCTCCTCTAAGTCAGATTCGAAGATGTGCGGCTTAGAATATTAATCTTAAAGATAATTTAACTGCACATACTTAAGGGAAGAAATCCAATTAAATCTGAGCTGTAAAACGGGCCTATCCCTGCGTAATTGTGAAAACAATCTCTCGAAGTGTGACATCTGACTGAAGTGACAGAAAAACACACACACAAGTGACTGGGAGAGGAAAGTGTGTGTCAGGGAAGGAAAAGGCGTGAGCGACTTACACAAAGTGCCCGTTTTGATAACTTAATATCCACCAACGTATGATATACACTATAATTACATATACAGAGTATAAACCCATCGCTGTGAGCGTATACAGTATATAATTACCCTTTGAATTAATTTGTTTCCTTCAACGATTGTATCTGTAGAGAAAACAACTCCGTGCATCTACAACTACTTTAATGCATCTTCAGCTGCATAACTTGGCTGGTAATCACGTTGTCCTAGTTACTGCTCATTTAGTCTTGTTCGGCTGTAACCTGGCAATAATTATAGGAGCAAAAATATTACACTTGGGGGAAAAATGTCAGATTGACTTCTACTTCAAGCCTTCCTTCCATTATTTGGGCTTGTTGTTTGGATTCATGCATAGAAGAAGAGAGGAGAATCTTCTAGTTCCAGTTTCTCTGACACACACTCTTCATCTCTCTCTCAATCATCCACACAGTCATGACCCTAATTGCTCCCCCGTCAAGTTCATTACACTTTAAAATCTGATTAACAGCCTCGCGAGTGGCAAACGTGCTCATGCGCTCCTGTTTGTCTAAGTAAACATATGGAGTCCTGATCCTTCTCAAAATATACAGATAAGCCCTTCAGGCACTCGTGGAAGAACCGTATTCAATTATCCTGCCTATTAAAAGTTGTCAGGGGTGTGTGTGTGTGTGTGTGTGTGTGTGTGTGTGTGTGTGTGTGTGTGTGTGTGTGTGTGTGTGTGTGTGTGTGTGTGTGTGTGTGTGTGTGTGTGTGTGTGTGTGTGTGTGTGTGTGTGTGTGTGTGTGTGTGTGTGTGTGTGTGTGTGTGTGTGTGTGTTAGCTGAAACAGGACAGCCTTATGCAAATATAATTACACCGATTAAACCACAGAGACAACTCAAGGGGGGGGTTTGCTTGCAAAGACTGGCAGTGGTTATGAACGCTGGTGTGTGTGTGTGTGTGTGCGTGTGCCATAGATGGTTGTAGAGCTGGTTCCACACACACACACACATGCGGCTATGTAGATTTTATGTGCGCATGTGTGGGTGTTGACATTCTGGGAACACTGTTCTCTTTGCACCCTCTCCTCCATCCTCCTCCTCCTCCCCCCATTAGCACCACCACCACCACCACCATCACCATCACCCCATCCCCCAAAGCCTGCCTGCCTCCCTGTCTGTCTGTCTTCAGGGAGTTGAAGGAGCTCAAAGAAGAAGCTTGGGAGTGTTTGGGGGGGGGGGGGAGAGAGATGGAGGAAGGGATGAGGGCATGAGCAGGAATGGAAGCTGAATTTAAAGGAGTGTACAGATGAAAGAGAGACTGACTGAGTGATGCTCAGGAGCAAATTAACAGCCACTTACACACACATACTTGCATGAGTAAAGAGTGAGATTTTTGGAGTGTGTGTGTGTGACCAGTATCATGAATAAAAGCTTTTAAAAGGCTTTTTTTTTTTTTTACCTCTTCATAGTTTTAAATTGCCCTGATGAGATTGATCTTGTTTAACTTGGTTTGTGACCATATTTTAGGGAGCCAACAACTTGTGATTTATGATTCTTTATGACACTTATGCACAGAAATAGATCCAGGCATGCTGAATTATTCATCAATCAGTTGCATCAATTATAAAATACACAATGATCAGCATCAGTTGTGTGTAGATTATTTGAATGGTGGTAAAGTATATAGGTAAAAGCATGACCTTTAATTATTATTTTTTATTTAAATAATTAATTGTCCAAGAATGATCGTTTTATTTATTTTTAAAGGTTATCAATCTACCTCCATGACATATTTACAGCCACTTTTGAGTTTTAATTGATTCATAATCTCATTTGTGTGTGTGTATATATATTTTAGTTGTCCCTACACAGTACCGTGACAATAAATAGGCTATTCTATTCTTTATTATTATAATATAATCTGCCATTTCAAACATGGCTGTTTGCATAGTTAAAACAGTGCCACATTTTAATCCAGATTAAATTTACCTAAAGAAGTTGACGTGACGGACAATGTTCAGAAGAGAGACAAATGCGTGACTCGGCTGATTTAATATTTTCTGACATTTCCTGGTGATTCCCCCCCGATCTCCTAAACAGATTGACAGCCACTAGTTTTTTCCCCAAGGGCTAACACCAGCTGTGAAGTCTGTCAGACTACATTTACCCTTGAGAAACTCAAGCTGCTCATCCAGTCAGAAGAAAAAGAACCGACATTTTTGTGACAAAACTTCTCTCCCTGTCACAGGAGATAAATTGTTCTCAGAGTCCAAGTGTATCTCAAACATGAGTGGCAACTGGATTTGTTTTTCCTCCAGGACTCTAAAGAGTCATGCATGTACAAGCCCACTGTTTCCGTTCATGTGTATTCCATTTAAGAGGTGTTGATTTCTCATTAGGAAATTGTGTTTGTGTCACTTGTGCTTCTTTGGCTAACATCTTCTCTGTTGTGTCTCATATAGGGTCTGCAAGGAATAATTCATTCTACGTCACACAGACCATAACTGACCTCAGTGCACATGCAGACATGGAAAGTAAGTATTGTTTGTTTTTGTTTCTAGAATGAGTCACGTTTGCACACACACCAATTAGTGATAGTGAATTTGTCCTCTGCATTTAACCCATCTTTATTACACACCAGTAGACGACACACAAACAGCTGGGTGCAGGAACAGAGGGCAACAGCAGCAGCTTATCTTTGCCCAGGGAGAAATGGGGGATTGGGTACCTTGCTCAGGGGCACCCCAGCCCTTGACCTGTACCAGGATTGAATCAGCGACCTTCCGGTTACAAGCACAATTCCTTTCCTTTTGGCCATGAGGTGAACAAGGGCTGATAAATGTGGGTAAATATCAAATTGGAATCTATGAATTTGTGATTTAACATTTAAAGTCAGGCTTAAGTATCTGACTTCTACCCACTTTACCATGTGTGGATTTAGTTCTCAGCAAACTTCCTCTCCTCTCCTCTCCTCTAAGCAGATGCTCGGGAGGGAAAAATGCCACTCTTCTTCTCCTCCCTCCTGTGCGTCTGTCACTCCTTTTCTCGCCCCTTTAAATTCCCTCTGATTTTCCCTTCCGTCTGTAAATCTCAAAGTGAAGAAAATGCTGTCATGTCTGCAGACGTCCAGCTGCAGCCATCACTCCCTCCCTCCACAAACCTGTTCTCCCCCCTGATGATATTATTAATCCATATTCATGATTCATGATTATTGAACCATGTCCTTTATTAACTGACATGATGTAAGTGTGTTCCCTCATCAACATTTCATTCATCTTCCATTCAAGCATTTTCCCTTTTCCATGAACCTATAACAAAGCTTCCATTTATTCCTCCACCTTATTCCACCCCCACTCCATGCTTCTCTGCTTTCTTCAGTCTCAACCCCCTTCTCTTCACCTCCTTCGTTTCATCTCCTCCTCCTGTTTTTCTGTTTGCTTAAGGACAGGACAGGAGAAAAATTATATAAAATACAGTACATAACACCTGTGTTTCATTTAATTACATGTGCCTTTAAGGTAGATGGAGTTGGAGGATCCATGTGCATGTAATGTCATTTTTCTAAAGGATACTTATAATGATTATTGATCAGTGATCAGCATCAGTTGTGTGTAGATTATTTGAATGGTGGTAGAGGTAAAAGTATGACCTTTAATTATTACTAATTTTTTTATTTAAATAATTATTTGTCCAAGAATGATGGTTTTATGTATTTTTAAAGGGTATCAATATACCTCCATGACATAATGAACAAGGATCTGTTACAGATATTTGCAAACCTCTTAAGGAATAATTTTAATGAATTTTTGAAATTCATGAAATGATCCATTTGCTCTGATGCACTTTGACAGTGAGCTGACTTTCTTCAGAAAAACAAAAAGTATCTCGGAATTACTTGAAAATGACCATCATAATATTCGGCATCATCCTGAATAAGGATCTGTTGAAAATATTTGCAAACCTCTTAAGGAATAATTTGACTGAATTTTTGAAATTCAGGAAATGATCCATTTGCCCTGATGCACTTTTAATGAACAATTATAACTCCAATTACTGACCTTCATAAAAAAATAGAAATAATACAACAAAACACTCCTGCTGGATGTTAAAACTGCAGATAAACAGACAAAAAACATAGACATTCCAGGTGAAATCATATGATACATTTATTTTAAGAGCATAAAAAACAAACAGACCATGTGTGTGTATAAACACCCTCAATAGATACATTCATACATAATAGAATTTCACCTGAATATGCAGTGCCTTAGGCTGTTTTTTTTCCATAGTTGATCTGCAGTTTTAAAATCTAACAACAGGATCCTGGACGTTTTGTTTTTGTGTATTTTTTAACACCTGTCAGACCATCTGGAGTCAAGCAGCGCTTCCTTCCTCTCTTATAAAACACCCAAAAAGGTGTTATTACTGCTTGTCGAGAGTAAACTGAAAGTACACTATATACTTACAATCTTACTACTACAGAGCCTGATAACTCCTATCTGGTGATGATTGATTATCCATAGAAGGCTTGAGTGATTTCCACTTGATTTGCATCACAACGATCATACAGTAAACCGTCTATGCCCAGCCATATTACCCGTCTATAAACTGGCTAAATTTAGAGACGAAATGTTTAATATTCTCTTCAAAATTCATTTTATTTGATGATTCTGTGTATAATTTTATATTTTACATGCATTTTGCCATCATCAGTGTATTTGTAAGCCAATTTAGTCACATTTAAGTTAATATTATAATAATTATCTCCTCAAAAAATGGCTCTTGGTTTGCTTTTGTTTAAATGTACTCACTTCTGCGCGTCACTTACCACAATACTAAGATTTACCCAAATACATTTAAATATTTATAGTCCCTTTCTCCTGATGTAAATGTTTTCATTGATGCTAACATTTACCCATGTACATCTTTAGGAATAATACTGGGTCTAAGTAGAATGTTTTAGGGAGAGTGTATAAAGAAAGGCGGTGGAAGTGCATTGATTGTCGTCAAGCAGCGGGAGCTGGACTTTGACAGCTGACTTTTGTGCAGCCAAAGCCGCCTTCTTTAAATAATAAATGCTTTGAATATAAAAGACCTTGAACATTTTCCATACAGCAGCTATTCCATCTGAAATGGGAATATTTCATCGCAGAGGAAAACTCAGCCGGTGTCAAAAGCTGCAGTGGCGCTTAACTGTAAAGGATTTTTAATCTGTGCGCTATCAGCCACCCACAGCAGTTTATCATCAACACTGGGAACAAGTGGAAAAGAAAATCTGCAGCAGAATCTGCCACTGTGATATAACTTGAATGTCATGCCTCTTTGAAAATGACGTCCAGAGTATCCACTCATTCCTTTTCCATATAGACAATGATGATACAGATCCTTTCAGAGGTCAAGATTTCGAATTATTAAACAAACAATCGCCTCATAGGATACAGCTTTATAACACGTTCATCCACTCTCTCATAACAGTGACTGTTGTGATTCACTGTGATCGAATGAGGTTAATTACTGACAGTTATAATGAGAAGCACATGATGCTGAAGCCTGTGGAAGCTAAAAACTTGGCATGATAACATGAGATACACAGTGTACTGTAATGGACATAATCCTAAATATAAAAACTTAAACTGCTTTAATTGTGTTTTTGTGCATAACATTTCAAGTGAGTTAACTCAAGTTTTCTCAGTATAGCAGTGTTCAGATCATGTGTTGCTGCACACAGAAAGTGACTGGTGTTGCATCAGATGGAGGCAAAAGCAACACAAAATGGCTGACTGAAAACCCAAGTCTTCTTGTCCCCACCCATCCCTGCACTACTGGTGTGTACACACAACCAGGGTTGATAGTATTGCTTGACAGAGCCTGTTTTCTGATGTATGATGCAGCATAGAATTAATCAACCGAGGCAGAACAATAACATCAACAACAACAAAGGTTACACAGTGCAGCTTTAATTCTCTCGTTGACAAACGAGCCACTGCCTTGACTAATTATTTTTTTATTTTTTTTATTTGAAGTTTTAAACCTGTAAGCTCATGTTTAAATGTGTCTCCTTTTTACACACCGTGGCTCAGTAGACACGTATTAATGTCACAGTGAGCCAAAGAGCTTCACTTTGTTCTGAGCACTTGTTTCTTCATTTAGATCTCAGTGGGGTGTGGGTGGTGGACGTAGTCATACGTGCCCCGCTCTCCTCTTCCCTCTCAGCTTCACCACACACAGTTGGAGTGGGTTAACAGGATTATGGAGACATTTACATGGGGGTCAGGAGGAGAGCCAAATGCACTGACAGTGACTATATTATGGTATGTAGCGGGATAACACTCAACGTGCTGTTATTTAGGTCAGATTGGAAAATTCTTTGATTTGAAAATACATGCACGTAGGGGAGGAACATGTGCTTTGTTGTTAGAGATGGATGGATGGATGGATGGATGAGGGGTGATGTTGTGGGTGTGCTTCCTGATGTTGAATGGTGATCTAAGAAACTGAGTCTGGATCATAAGGGAGTTGATGATGCCATAATCTACTTAATCTTGATTGAGGCCATGGTTGTCTTTACAGACTCAATAATTGATAGCACCATCTGCTGTGGAATCAGTCTCTGCCACACATAAGGAATTAGGTTACAGCAACACTGGATAATAACATTTTACCTTCCTTTGCCATAGCAGAAATTCTATTTTACACTTCCATCACAGTCACAATTGTATGAGTGTGAACATTTGTTCTTCATTTATTTTGTGTGAGGCTCCTCCAGAAATTCAGATTCATCTGCAAATATTGTCTCAAATCTAATGGATATTGTTGATGTTCAATTTTTTAACATAGAATGGAACGTCCCTTGTTTAATTCATTTGTTGGGCCTCACTTCTACAGATCTACTCGGATTGGTTAGAGGGACAAGGATCATTTAAAAAGTGCAGTATCAGATGGAGGCAAAAGGAACATTGAGACGGCTGCAAACAGAAGTGGGATTAAAATCCTTCATTGCAGACAAACTTCAAAAATAGCAATGTCAACTGTTCATCCTTTCATGTCCTGCAGGTAAGGAGTGAAGATGCTGGGAATTGAACCCAGGACTTCATACGTGCAAAGCACACGCTCTACCACTGAGCTACATCCCCTCCTGTCATCACCATGAAGACCATCACAGTGAGTCTAATTATAACGTGTGTGTGTGTGTGTCTGCTGAGGGAGGCTAAAAGTTTTATTAACCCCAACATGACATGGCAGATGTGTGATACACAGCACTTTCATGTTTGCGCATTAGATCACGCCCATGTAAGGTTTTAGTGGCCACAATTGAATTAATCATATTGTGATCTGTTGCTGAAGTTGGCTTAAGTGCTTCTCAAAGTCGAGCACGCGGCCTCATACGCTGAGCATAATGTTCCCTCATATGTCGTATGTTTCATAAAATTGCTCTAGCGCTGCAATATTTTGGTGATTAGGTTTATCAGCGTGTCTTACAAAGCACTTTGTGATCCTTATGATGAAGTAAACGATTTCTGCTTTCGCTCGCACTAAAGAAGAAGCTGCACCACAGATTTGCAGGCTAATTATAGGTCAAATGTGCCCTTAAATCAAACAAGGCTTCTTAATCGAATATGATGGGCGTCTGTGTGTATGCTTATGTGTGTGTGTGTGCGTGTGTCATGTAAATAATTGATTGTTTACCATCATGCATGTGCTTTCATCCTATCATGTGCTAAGACACCACGTATGTAACCTATATGATGATGCAAGATTACTTTGTTTTTCACCGCCAGACACTTGCAAAATCCTGTTGTGTTAATATCACAGCACAGGACTGCTGGGACTTTTTAAGCCATGAATTCAAGCACATAATAAGTGTTTTTTTTATGAGTTTCCCCATGATGCATTTATGATATGCATGGGATATACAGTAACTGAAATATAGCCTGAAGGGATTTAAATAATCACTACATTCTGGGATCAGTCTGTGGTTTTTTTTTTTTATGTCGTCCTGAGAGCAAACCCTTCTATTCTTCCTGTTTATTTATTTATTTTTGCTACCTTCTCGTACCGTGTGGAATCTGCTGCCCGCGGGTTCCCTTTGCTCCACCTTCTATGCTCCTTTTATGACATTGATCCACCTCTGCTGTCTCTCGGGGATCTTTGGAGATCCAGTAAAATGCTCTCTCTGCCTTTGCTTGCCCTGAATGATTCGGTATCATGGTGCACAGCAGCTATCTACCATCTTGACTTTTTATGGATACAGCCAGCCGAAAGACGAGTTGCCTGGCATATACAGTATGTCTCTGGATGATTTGACCAGCATAGATTCCTGCCATAATAGCATTGTTTCCATTGCACAATGTAAGGCGATGTAGCTTTGTTGAGTTTCCTGCTCTGATTCACTGCAGATGAGAATTCATGATGGTGGGTATTGAACCCAGGACCTCATCTATGCAAAGCATAGATCTTAGTATAGAATAAGACCCCTTTCCTACCAAAGAAGAAGAGAATGATCCTACTGCTCCCTCGTATACATTTGGTTAGAGCGGCTCATCAGCTGATAGTTGACTTGTAGGTTCTTTTTGAGGAAGCTCAACTATTTTTTAATTTAATGACCACATACTGCATGTCACACTGACCTTTTTTCTGGAACTGCTGCTCTTTGGTGCGGGTAGAAGGTCACCTGATGTCAGCTGATGGGGATAATAATGAGACAAAACTGCTTGCTCAAAAACCAAACTTTACTAGTATTAACTGCTCCATGATGGGAATAAGTCTCCTGGACACATCCATCATCTGCTCAGGTTAAGAGGTTTCCGCCTCTTAGCTGCTCTTAGCTCGCTCACATGCCTGTAAGGATGTGGTCAGGGGAAAGTAAAATACGTTTGTGCTCTTGTCATTCACTTCATGAATTATTTATCTATGACTTTATACATTTGGGTTGGATTAAAATATCTAATGGAGCCGGAACAATGCGCACACTGGATTATTTAGATGGAATGGAGCAAATTAAATGGTTTAATGTTGGTGTTGATCCAAATCTTCAGTCTTACATCGGGTCAGAGAAGGAGCTCAGACCACCTGCCTCAGTCCTTTCCAGTTCCACCCTCCATAGCACAGCAGAGTCCACGCTTTGGGGATTAGTGGTAAAGGGTTAGGCCTGTTTGTTCCATTTCCTCCACAGCAGAGGTGAGGGATTGTGGGTCAAATCAGCTGGAAACCAAAGCCAAACTGTGAGCAGAAGCATATCACATACGGGTGTGGAATCATTTCTGAGCTTGCTTTGTAATCTGTTTTTGACAAATACACACAGTCTGCACAGGATTTCTGCTTGGTGTGTTTTTATTCCTTCCTTTAGGCTGACAGTTTTATTGATAAAGTAGGACAGACATAAAGTGACAGCAGAAAGTGTGCACACACATGCAGAGAGAGAGAGAGGATGGAGGGTATACTATATCTTGGGTTCAATTAGGAGAATGAAAGCTGTTAGCTAAATGAGTTTGTGTGTGTCTGTGTGTCTTCAGGGCACAAAACACGCCCCAAAACACACACACACAGACATACACTCACAACTGAATCAATCGCCTATACAGCAGCAAATAGTCCAGCCACAGATTTGCTTCATCAATTTCAGAGGTTTTTTTTCCAGTGGACTGAAACGTGGAAGTGTGAGGGACGTTTCAGTCATGTGACGTTTATGTCTGAACGTCCTAGCGCTGAAACAGTTTCCATTACACTCATTTACCTTCAACCTCACTGAAGCATAAAACCTTCAATGCCATTTTTATTTTTTTTGAATATTCCATATTTCCATTCACATGGTTTTATGTAGAAATAGAAAATATATTCCAACTTAAGAATAGAAAATAAAAGATATGTTTTTGTATGTCCAAAAACAAGGTCAGATGCACACATGTGGTCGTCTGCCTGGCCAAAAGCAGATCAAGGAGCAGCCTTCAGAGCTACGTAATTACATTTGCTGGAGGAGGTGTTGGCATGTCAATCTCTTTCTAGCTCTTTCGTCTGTCTGATCTTCTTCTTCATCATCTTCCTCACCCAGTAAAATCCCCCCCAGCTTCAGCCAGTGGTCCCCATCTATTAGTCACACACTCTCTTTGGCCTAACCTACGAACATGCACACACACACTCACACACAGTCGAGTACACTCACAAAAGTGCATTTACAGACGTGACGATGCATAAACAGGCGTGCACACACTGATCAACACACACACATAAACAGAGCAAAGGAGTGCAGGGTCACGGATTGCAGCTTCCTTACGTCAGGGACTGAATATTAATGTGCGGTGACAGATAAGCAGCCGTGGCAATCCCTTTAAGGCAGTGTTCCTCGCTG
This sequence comes from Microchirus variegatus, assembly GCF_963457635.1. Lineage (NCBI taxonomy): Eukaryota > Metazoa > Chordata > Actinopteri > Pleuronectiformes > Soleidae > Microchirus > Microchirus variegatus. The sequence goes on from NC_139803.1 coordinate 36,540,805, forward strand.
GTTGGTGCTCCTGGTTAATTTATGCCAGTCTGAAAAGCCACTTTATGTAAATGTTGTGCTTCACGTTGAAGCCAGCGAAGAGGTTTGAAGGCTTCCATCAATCTTTGTGTCTGTGCATCTCGTTGTTTTTCTTTGTGTCTCTTCTTGTCTTACTGCCTTGTTTACTGGGCCGTTCTGGTTGATCTCTTTAGTGTCCATGTTTTTTTTATAGCCGTTTGTTTTAAGCTTCTTGTATTTTAACGTACATAGGTGCTGCATATAAGATTATTCATATTATAATAATTTTTTGATGGGAACTTCTCCCCCGTTGCCTGTTAACTGACTTATACCAATAGGTGGTGGGTCGGAGTTTTTGTGACAATCTAAAGGATGTGATGATATGGACACTTCTGTATGCCTCAGGTAAACATCCACTGTTCCTGAAGCAGTGAGTAGCAAGTCGGACATGAGTTTTATTTTGCAAAGGAATAGAGTCTGTTCATATCAACAAACCAGCTGCCACCAACATCTAGTCCAATAGTGATATCATAAACTCAAGTATCTACAAATACAGATATCAGTCCGACACAGTGCTTTTAGACCATTTATGAACTACGAAGCTGTTAACGACACATGTGCTCTGAGTCATTTCAAAGACACAATTCTCCAACTGTGGAAACAAATATTTTTCTCCCAAAAAGAAGAAATAAACAGCCCAAACATGACTCAGCTTAAAAGGCTTTTGCTGGTTTTTATTTACTTTTTTACAGTCCGATGCTTGGATGCGATACCCTCACGAGGGGCGCCAAAAATTTCCAACTGGTTTGATTTTCATCTGACCATATGACTGCCGATCTGGAGCTGGTTGTGAGGGGTTAATCCGTGCTCGTTACCCCATATACTACACGATTATGCGGAAATGATTTTGTTAAGCTGACTGACACAAAGCAAAGACTAGAGGGCTGCTGCTTTATCAGCGTCCATGTTGTCTATGAGTGAAATACCACAGTCTCCATTGTCAACATTTTGAGTCCCTCAATAATACAGCTCACTGTTTCTGACCTTTTACCCTGAAGATATTCATACTTTCTGAGTGTCAACACTTCCCCGTTTCATCACACATGAACAGCAGTTGGTCCATCTGATGACCGACCCACCACACACGGATCTGAACCTTCAACCCTGACACTGATATATTTGCTCACCACCCAGAAGTCACGGGTGAAGGCAGGGGTGGAGAGTACTGCTGAGGTGTCCACGGCCCCCAATGGTCTCTGCAGCCATCACAGATGAAGACATCTATTGTGATAGTGAGTGATGTTTTCATCACTTAAAAGTCATTGGCTTGCGTAAAAGATGAGACACGCACAGTGTGAGCTTAATCAGGCTCGATTAGAGATGGCGCCACTCACTTCTTAGCACCGTTTGGCTCTTTCTTTATCATCGCTCCCTCACCTCTGAACCCCGTCCTCCTCCTTCCCCGTCTTCATCTTCCTAATCCTTTAATCCAGGCTCCACTCTGACCCCTCCCTTTTGTACCAGACTCGGGGTACATGTCTGCACCCCCCCTCCCCGTGAAATTGGCCGGTTAGCACCACCAACCATGGAGCGCGATCGACTCCAGGGAGGAGGAAGCGGGAAAGATGGTTTATCCACATTTTTCTTGCTACTGCACAGCTAAAATAATAAATATTAAAAAGGCATGTTGTTCTTTTAGATAACTGTACGTCATCGTCAGGAGTTGTGTTTGTGTACTCGTGTTTTTTGAAGCATCAAAGAAGAAATAGTTTGGAGAATTGAAGAGCACATGGTGGAAAACATCCTCTCCATGATTTATACGCGTGGTTAAAGCCTGGAGTCCTCTGACCTCACATCTACCGTTTAATCATCTTTACTTTGGAAGCCTCCCCCAAAACCCCACCCCAACACACCACCTACCCCAACCCACACGACCGCAATGTAAAATGACTTACAGATGGATTAAGAAACACAGTTTACAAGGAGCAGAGAGACGACTGATTAAAAGTGGAACATTTAACGGGATGACTAAAATGGGGGGGGGGGTAAAAAGTTTAACTATGTGAGACACAGACTCTACAGGCTACTGTAGATGTTCTCTGTTCATGTGCATGAGCAGGAAATATGGATGCAAAATTAATTCTAAAATAGACTGGGAGCCAGTACAGAGATGCCAACACAAGAGGGATATTATGCTCTGGCTTTCATGTTCCAGGTCATCCAGCGCTGTCTTTTTCAAATGAACTGACAAACTAGTGTATGATGATGATAGTGTATGACGAACACCAAATACATTTGTCTCATTCATTTATTAAATTAAGTTTAAAGCTTTTGCAGCTGCTGTTCCTTCACCAAAGACAATCTGCAGGGGCTAAATGTGTATATGTATATATGTATATGTATGTATGTATATATATATATATATATATATATATATATATATATATATATATATATATATATATATATATATATATATATATATACATATATATATTCTAGTGTATTCCAGGTAATTGTTGTTTCAATCTTTATTCCAACAAAAATTATACTAACAATACTAATAATGATCATTCCAAACACTTTCATTTTCCATTGACAGCCACTCCAGAGCACCTGTCCCAGTGACATCATCCTCTCTTACCTGTTGTCCTCTCGCGCTGCCTTTTCCGGAAGGCGGGGCGCGCGACGTTTGGCTCCTGCTCGGTCAGCAGCGCTCGAGCTCCACAGCAGCAGCAGATCGTCCTCGAGTCGGCCACGAGCGAACACATCCGCGTGTGCACCCATACCAGCTCTCCACAGCGCGCGCGCTCAGCGTCTCGTCTTGTTTACGCGTGGATTTAAATGAGCTTTATTTATGTGCTTTGTCATTTTTTTCCCCCGTGGATGTTTCTAAAGTGGAGGCAGGCGGAGGAGGTTTGTTGATACCGGCGGGACAGGCTCAGCGACAAAGTGGAGAGCGAGGCTTCAGCTGGTTCTAAACACACACAGGACATTATTCCTGCGCGACAGGACGTCACTCTTTTTTTTGCACGAGATTGGCGCAGAAATGTGTGTTGAATTCACTGCGATTCACTGCAAAAGCCCACCAGAAAAGTCATTAAACTCCTAGGTTTTCACGATGTCGCTTTTCGTCAGTGGATAATCCAGCGCTCAGTTGCGCTGAGCGGATGCGTGCGCTTCTGTGCGCTTTGTGCAGACTGGAAAAGGAGTAACCTGTAAATAAATAACACAACACACTGAAGAAGCAATAACCGCATTCAGAAGCTGCTTTGTCCAACTTATTTATATTTATAAATATATAAAATATATATTTATCTCTGTATTGGATCGGAGTCCCGCGCGCTTTTCAACTCGTAAACACCAGGACCAGGATCACCAGGATGCATCGCAGCTGAAAGTCCAGGACTTTGGTGTTGAAACCAGATCATACGGATCTCCTCTCCCCCCGCTGAAGCGGGACATGAGCCGAATCAGGATGGTTTCCGGCGGTGCCATGGTGACGGTTCTCCCGGTGCTGTGGCTGCTCTCTGAAGCCTCCTGGGCTGCGACCCTGGGCGGACAGGAAGAGGAGCACAACCTGAGAGGTGAAGGGGAAATAACTACTCAGGAAACCAATCAGTGTGTGTTCCTGTACCTGTTACTTCATTAGGAGCCTTTTCTGGCACTGATGCTGACCTTGTCAGGAGCAGTATAGCCCTCATCTGGGACCAAAACCTGGTCCTAATGAGGCAGGTCCTCTTTTCTGAGCAGCTAGTTAAGTTTAGGTCTAAGATTTGAACTGTGAGTTGTGGTTCGGTTAAGACTAGGTTATTATTATTGTTGAATTATTGTTTTTATTAGTAGTATTTATGTCTGTGTGTGGTCATGCTTTGGCACACACACTCAGAGAAAGCCAGGTTCAAGATTCTGCCTCCTGCCTTTTATTACAGCTTGATAAATAGTGATGCTGGCGAAGCAAGCAGGTGCCAGACTTGTTCTTCTCAATGCCAACAACAAGTGCAGCAGCCTGGACAGAAAACCCGGTGTTGACTGCTGCTGCTGCTGCTGCTGCTGCTTGATCCAGACACGTAGCTGTGTTCACATTTAAAGGGGCAGTTCAACCAAAATTTGCTTTATCCCTGGAGGGACTGGTGCATAATATGTGGAATCTTGTCCTTTCATTTTGATCAGAGCAGGAGAAGGCAGAGGTCAGGATCAGCAGCTCTCTAAGCTGCCCATGAATCAGAGTCTTGCGCTGGGACACTTAAGCTGAGTGGATGTGGGGGCTGAGATGGGGTTTCGGGGCTTTGAAACGATCACAAAAATCACACTTAGCTTTCTTGAAAAGTTGTTTTGTGAGTGACATCCTCAACCATCTTGAAATGTGTTTGGGGGAGAAAAGGGATAAATGGAGACCAGATACAGAGTTGGAGTGAATGGAAGTCCGGCTCGGCTCTCAAACAAGCCCCCTCTTTGTGACCACAAGGGTCTGCAGCACACACTTGAGTGTCCTTGTTTTCTGCAAACTGACCGACTGTCAGTGAAAATGGAAAAATAAGAGGAGACATCCATCACAACAAAATAATTAGATGCTTATGATACAATAGTCCTGCAGAGCTATTAGATGAGTGTTTGGAGACTGGACTGCAGTCTGTGTGTGAGTGTGTCTGTTCATGTTTTCAATGTATTCTCTTTGTTTGCTGCATGATAAATCTCAGCATGAACTCTTCATTTGACCCTATTTTCTTTCTCCTGTGGCTTTGCATCTTTTATTCTCCCTTCAGTATTTTGTGCCTGATTATTACATCTTGGCATTTTGTGTCCATTTCCACCATGTGATGGTGTTTACTTACCAGGTGCAGTAACATTTGGAGGGTGAATCGCTTGTACTCCAGTCGCCTGACTTGCATGACCTCAAAATAAAGCATTTTGAGGCCATGAGGCATGTTGTCAGTTGTTCTGATCGTGACATTGTAGTTTTAATCATCAAATGTAAATGTGACATATTTCTGGAAATCTATAGAACGATGAAAGTAGCTGCAGAAAAATACTAGGTCTAGATCTGACACAGTTTTCTTTTAGAATAACTTAAACTAAATGTTGCTGTTTATCAGACGCAGTATGAACTGCTGAGCCTGTAGCTTCATTAAGGAGAACAAAAATCTATTGCTTTTTTAAAAGACAAATAAATCCCAAACCTTATGCCTTATTTTGTCCACAAACCAAAATCATTCAGCTTTCAGAATTTCTTCATTATATGGAGCTAAGAAACAGGAACACATTCAAATGTGACAAGTTAACACGTTTTATGAGAGACTTGCATCTCAACATGTAAGACAGTCCCCCGTTTGCTGTTGATTTGCTGAATGAACGCAGTGTTTGTAAGTTACATCCATGACTCTGGGTCTGTGTGGCATTATGCAACTGTGGCCTGCGGCACACTGGCCCCACAACAAATGCAGCTAGAGTGAGTGCCAGCAAACTTCAGTGACACAGAGGCAAACATCCAGAGAGCAGGGAGTCGCATTTTTTCTTAACAAGACGATATCAAATCATCAATGCAAATATGCATGACTCTAACAGTAAATACCTGTTCAGTCAAAAGTACATGCAGGGTGTGTGTGTGTGCGCTTCTGTGCTTGTTATGATAACTCTGACGTAGAGCGGTGCAGTTGTTATGAGCAACTATAGTCATGTGCTTCGCGTGTGTTTGTGCTGAGCTCGGTTAAGCATGTACAACCCATGGAAACTCCTGTCAGGTGCAGTTCAGCTGGCAGTGAGTCTGCACATACCGTCTTACTGTGTGACAACACCGGTCGTCGGAGCGAGGCCCGATGGCTTTGCTGTGACGACGGATTATCACGAAATTCAACGCGCCACCGTCAGGCCTCATTGTGTTCATTTGACACTGGAAACAAAATAGACAAAGAAGATTGGACTGTTGATTGTTAACAGTATGCAGTACATCTCTGACATTTCATAGTTTGTTCCTCACAGGCAGAGCTTAGGCCTTGAACCTTGAAGTTATGTGCCTTGAATAGAAATACAGATTTGTATGGATTTAAACATTGTTGTAAATGTATTGGCAAATGTATGTGTATGTGTATATGTGTGATGCGTCTGGTTATGTTGTTGTTATTTGAATGCAAAATAATTTTACATGTATGTCTTCAAGAGTGGCACACTTACACATACATCTGTCAATGTGTTCACAGTAACTGGTGGCTAATTAGACTGATGTGGAATTGTCCCAGCTCTCTGGTTAGGTGTTTGGGGGAAAGTCATAAAAGTGCTTGGCTGAAATTGCGCGGCGCATAATGATGTTACCATTCGAGGTTGGGATTTTAATTTAAAGAAATCCCTAACAAGCCTGTGTGGCTGCTTATAATTGTGCTTTTACTAGAAAACTAACATTCAGTTTAAAAACAGCATTTTACATGTGTATTGAGACATGTTAATATCATGAGACGTATGTTAAAAGTGCTGGTATATTTTGGATAATAACTCAAACTTGAGTGTAAACTTTACATTGTGTGTGTGTGTGTCTGCAGTGATGGGATCAGAGAGTGGCTCTCCTGCCAGCTCCGCTCAGTTTCACTGCTCGAGCAGCTGTTTTAATGCTCCTCACATGAAACTCATTAGGGTGTCGCCACACAAGGGAGGGCCTGGCTCCCAATGGTGCAACGGCTGTGTGGCCCTGTGTCCATGTATGGTGCAGGAGAGACGGAGCTGTGTCTAAGGTGATTTGCTTGGTTGGCTGAAAACTATGCAGGTATATGAGCCTTTTTTGTGTGTTTTTACATAAGGCCACCCAGTGTCCAGCCAGTGTAGCACCTGCACGCTCACCAAAACTGTCATTTCTCTGTGTTTTTAGTCAACAGGAGCTTAACAGAATCTCTATTCAAACAGTTCCACTCCAGTAGCTGTCAAGCATGGAAGTTTTATTACTCTATTGTAGATTTTTGTGTCAGTGCCAACACTTGCACTAGTGTGAAAACTGTGTGTGTTTGTGTGTGTGTGTGGGCAGGAGTCCCATATGAGAAAGATTAGTAGAGCCTGTAAATTACAGTCACAGCCTGGATTTCACTACAGACTGTTCATTGTTGGGCAGGGCTTCACACTTTAACAACAAGGACAAGGAAATGATGATGATGATGATGATGATGATGATGATGATGCAGCCTCTGCTGCTTCTTTGCTGGTACCACACTTCTGTGTCTTGTGGCATTGTGGCCCTTTAAACTTGAGTTTCTGTCTAACGATACCGTTATCAGTTTTTTTTAATAGTCTTTTACACATCTGAGCAGTTTATAAGAGATTTGTGTTGATTCATTTACCACATAGCTTCAACGTCATGTGACACTGGTCTCTAAACGGCATGTTGCATGTGTATTTATGCATATTTAGGGTTTGCCGATCATATACAATCTTTTTTCTCATAGTGATGCACGATGTGAACTGGACATTTTGCCGATATGCAGATATATCGGGAGGGCTTGGGCTGATATGATACCGATATATATATACATCTTTCCTTTTGCTCAACTGCAGAGGTCATATTTTTCATACTCATGTCTCAGCAGATGTGGATATAAAATATCTTCATTGTGCAGAATAAACTGGCACAGGCAAAAATGAATAGCTATAGCTGGCGCTAGCATTATAAGTCAAGGAGGTAGGAGCTTTTTCAGCCTACCATTTTAGTCATTAGTAATTACTGTGTTTGCAAATATCTGATGATACATTTTGAAGCCACTATCTGCTGATATCGTGCTGATAATATTGAGCATCCCTAATATATAATCCAGTGATTTCGGACCAGTTTTGGAACAATTCCAATACTGTTTATCGGCTCATCCCTCGAAAACAAAGACACATTTGGGTTGTTTTTGTAGCCAAACTCTTGCTGGCGGAATTATTTATGCTGTTGACAGAAAATTTGTCATGCGCATTATTTGTTTGGACGATTGCTTGGGTCACTACCATGTTTTCATATCAGAGAAATGCCCGGGGATCAGGTCAGGAAGCGCATAAGCGCTGCTGCACTGTCTGAAGTGAGTCTTGCTTGTGAGAATACATGTGGACTGGAGTAGATTATGTGTTTGGGTTGAGGCTCCATTGTTGTCTCCCACCAGGGAATATGAAGTGGCTTTGTAAAGACAAGAGAACAGTCTTTCCTCTTTTTATTTTACTTCCGGCAAATGTCTCTCTCTCTTTCTCTTTTTACTTTGTTATTCTTTCTCAGCCCCTCATCCTATCCTTCTTCTAAGTGTAGACGAGAGGGCCTGGTGCAGCTGAGTGGTGTCATGGGAATAAAGTACCCCTTTCAGGGCTTCTTTTAGTTGAGTTTGATAACCTTAGGTCTTTATGGCTGTCGCTTGAGAGCATAATGGAAAGTTACATCATTTTAAAAAGGTGCCTTCCTATCTATAATATAGGACGGAGTATTAGGGCCAAAATGGAAGGAAGAAATATTTAACATTTCAATAATAAACTTTTTATATTCTGGTTTGGGCTTCACAAATAAGGAAATACCTTTGGCACAAGAAACTGAGTTTGTTTCCTGCACAGTCACACAGATTTGGAGGAAATCATCTCCTTTGTGGAGATTATAATTTCACAACTTTTTTTTATTATTATTATTCTTGAATGATTAGATTTATTCAGGAAAAGAATAAAAGGAGTAAATTCCCAGCCATCCTCAGCCACCTACAGTAAATATTCTCTCCCTCCTTCACACATTCATCAGTACAGTTCATTAGCTTCCCATACGCCTGCACTCATAAAGCTCTCTCTGTGAAGTCCGGCCACTCTGCGTGATTGTGAGAATGATATTAGCAATGCACACGCACATAGTGGTGAATGCGTTCTCCCACACACTGTTTGTGAATGGTCAGCCCACACAGGCACTCCTGTGACTGGAGCTGCTCACAGATGAGGTCAAACAGAGTCAGATGTCAAGACACACACTAAGTCAACGCAAGCAAGATTCCCATTGATTCCCTTCTCTGCCCTAATTTGGTGTTTCCTCTTCTTCTACTACGTCTACGTCCTTGGTCACATGACAGCTGTGAACAGTTGAAGGTCAGTGACAGGGTAGGCTGAGATTGTAGATGGGCCGCCAACACTGTCCTTCGCCTTCATTCATTGTTTCCTCCTCGTGGTTTTTTCTCCCACTCCCTCGTTCACCATAAATCATGTGAAATGTGCTGCGTCATGACGTCGCGGCTGGTGGAGTATTCTGGAGGGGGCAGCTAGCAGCACACATTACAAACATATTTGGAACTCGTTGGTATTCACTCCCTTGTTTCGTTCCTTATTCGCCTTGAAATGCGTTAAAATCCCATCTTATAGAAAGTAAGATGGAACCACTTATGACGCAGAGAGAACAGGTCGACTTAATCTGTAGAGTTCAGGGTTTACTTTTCTATTTCATTTCAAGTTAAAGCCCCAGTTTGAAGCTTCTATTACCAGAACACTGCAGCATCTCTCTTCTTCCCTGGCCTTTCTCACACAAACACATACATATACTTTCATTTGTGAATGATTTCCTTTAATTAATATCAATTAATGTGGGATTACACCTTGATAGCTGCATGGCCTCTGTGCCTACCATAAAGCTTATAGTTTTACCACATTTGTGTATTACAAAATATGACAGGTACATTTTATTGTGTATTTGTCACTAATAGATTGCTTCATGTTCTGCTGCCAAAGCTGCCTTTATTAGACGGGACAGTCAGTGCGTTTACATGCATGTTAGAAAGTCTGATTTTAGTCAGACTAAGACACTAATTTGCTTTTCTTAACGCCACGCAAACACGTTAGTCAGACTAAAATCGAGCTAGTCTTATTCGGACTAACATACCTGGATAATGCGATTCATAGTCCGACACTTAGTGGCGTTTTGCACATGCACCAACATTTCCATGGCGTAGGTGAGAGTTAACGTTACGGAGAAAACCTACTTTTGGATTGACGAAGACACAAGATTTATGCTTACAATCCATTTCCCCGCCCCCTACAAGGTCAACAGGAAACTGATTACTTTTTTTCTCCACATGTATACTCAAGCAAGTTGTCTGATTGAAGTATCCACAGTCACAGCAGGTCTATAATTTTAAAGTCTTGTTGTATGTGTTAAAATCTCGCATGAGTGTCAGGACTTTGCTTTTAAAAAGCGCTGACTATTGTCTGGGACCACCATCAGTCATCTTAACCAGTATCGATTTTATCATCCACCAACTGAAGGTGATGTAAAGGAGAAAGAGGACGGAGAAAAGATTCAATTTTAAGACTGTGATGAAGGTGAATAGGTTAAAAGAATAAAGCAGAAGAGAGGGTGAAAATAAAAAAGAGGGCAACGAGGTTATAAGAAAAGGAAAAAAACCTGAGCTGATAGGAAGAATCTAATAGTTATTGATGGAATAATACGGAGCAAGAGCGTGTCATTGATTTGTCTCATTCAGGACAGACAGGAGACGAGGGGCGTGGTGGGTGGAGGACGAGGTCAGAGGTCACCGTGTTTGTGTTAATACAGTAACAGCTACCGTTTCAGCTGCTTGTGTCTCTATAGGTCTCATATGCACACAAAGACACAACAGTCCAGTCCTAGTAGAGATTGTGGAATGTTTACTCAGACTGATTGGAAATCTGTCGATGGAGCTGTCGGTCACACTGTGAAATGTGAAAATGTGTGTGTTTTCAAGTCAGAGAGAGCGTCCAGTCATGGGAAGACTGGGTCTAGCGATTTGGTTAATGTGTGTGTGTGTGTGTTAAAGGTGAAAGAAGTTGTGTGGCAAGAGGCAGGAAACACATTTTTTGGTTGGTGGTTTCCACACTCTAGTCAGGTCTGTCTGTGTAGCCCACGCTCACATAGAAGTATATAATAAGCTACATGACCCTTATCATGTTCAGAGCTTCTTTTAAAAGCTGGACATCTCCTCACATCAGTGCTGCACTGTGCCGTATATTGAACTGTCGGCTTGTTCCAGATTTGTGCCTGTTGGCATTTTTTACTGTACAATGATGGTTTCTTGCAGCATGACAAATGTCCTGTAATTTACTGCGTCACTGCTGCTTATAGCAGTATGTATGTTATCACCTTTATGTAAATTCACTTCAATTATTTCACCAGTGAAAGGACAGCATACAGTGACTGAGTGAATTCTTATATTACATTTTACTTCCATATGAAAAAACAGTACCTACTGTGCGATAAAGGCATAACATCATACTCTAAGAAATCTGCAAAGTACTGCATATATTGAAATATGTACATTCAAACTGACACAGACATACTGCCAATGTAAACTGTAAGGAATATTCTTATTACTGTTATTAACACTGAGACAAATTATCCTTTACAGACCTCATACATTTACAGATGTATTAGCCTGCTAATAATACAGTCAATCTATGGGGCAGAGTGATAATTACTCACCAAGCATGTGTGTGTGAAATTTCACCTTTCATCAGAGCTGGACCATCAGGTGGAACCGGCTCACACGTAAACAGGCAGTCTTTGGTTCAACTGGTTTGCAGCGAGAAAAGAAAGACAAAACGTGGGATTAAGTGAATTTACAGATCGATGAAGCTGTGTGTGTGTGTGTGTGTGTGTGTGTGCGTGTGTGTGCGTGTGTGTGTGTGCGTGTGTGTGTGTGTGTGTGTGTGCGTGCGTGTGTGCGTTGCACTCCACTCACATATCCATTTCCTCGTTGTTGCTTTGGCAGACTGTTATATCAAACCAACTCTCTGCTCTCTCCTTACTCTTTTTTTTTTTGTCCGTGCGTGCACGTGTGTTTGAGTGTGTGCGTGTCTTTTGGCAGTGTTGTTTGGCACAGGTCCATGAGGGAGGCCCATTTCTTCCTCACACACACACACACACACACACACACACCCCCCCCACACACACACACACACACTCCTACTTGACAGTAAAGGGCTACCCTACTGTTCTTACTTTGTGCTTATTGATTGCATCTTCGCTGCAGAGTTTCTTTATTATCGCTGTGTGTGTGTGTGTGTGTGTGTGTGTGTGTGAGAGAGATATATATATATAAAAATATATATACTTGTTGAACTCGATTTCTCATCATCGTTTGCTGTTGAGGAAAGCAGTGAAACATTGGGAACGTTAATGGCAGGAAACAGACTGGGGTGAACACAAAGGAAAAAGCTGTCAGCAGCAGCCGCACTCGCACGCACACACACACACACACAGACATGTAATGCACATGCAAATGTGTATAAATAAGCACTTGCATACAAACTATGAATACAATTGATCTCTGTTCTGTTCTTTAAAAATATTTATCTTTTGCTGAACTCTTCTATTAGCTGTAGATGGTACCAGTTTATGTATTAATCTGTGTGTGTGTGTGTACGTGCAAACCTCTCATTAAATTCCCCCGTCTGTGTGAGTGTGTGTCTCTCTCTCCTTACCTTACCGCCCCTTGGTCTCCCCCCTCTGCTCTCCTTATTGTGGTTTCTTTTAATTGGAGTCTGAGGTGGTAATTACAGGGAGGGAGGGAGTCTGGGAGAGGAGGAGGAAGAAGAAGAAGGGGGCAGTATGGGGGGGCGGGGGGCTACGAGGGAAGAAACAGCAGGGTTGTGATGAAAGAGCTGCAGCGGGGATGAGAGATGGGAAACACCATTTCACAAGTAGCAGTTGTTAAGAAGTGACCAAAAGATAATTTTCTCAAACGATCCTTGTCTGCGTTCACACAGGTTTTGCGTACCGCTTCTTTAACTCTGCTCAGTAAAGCTCTGCACAAAGCGTTAAGTCTTTCACACTAAAATGAACACGTATACCTAAGATTCTTGAATTCCAGATGAGCCCAGTTTTTTCTACTTTAGACCATCATTTAAACTTGAAAAAGCAGAAGATGCATATGCGTCACAGCGTTGCACCAGAAATGACACAGGGATTTACATCGCTGCTAAAAGTGAAACAGACGAAGATGACATTAGGTCTTGAGATCCGATGAGGTCCGAAGCTGATAAAAAGCTGCATATGTTGCAGTCATTTGATCTGAGACTAAATGCTGATTAAACATATTTCCCACTGATAAACAAACCTGTTAACCCTGGGAATAAACAGATTGAATGAATGGTGTATTTGTTTGGACTGTATAATCCGAGTTCATCAACATCTATAGTATTAAACCTCCCTTTTAAAATAAAACACTGCACTTTTAGTTGATGTTTTTCCTCATCCTGACACGTCACATGTGTCTTCATTTGTCTTATGTGTCTTCCAGAGGTTGTGCCGTGTGGTACATGAGCTACAGTAGCTGCCCCCCTCCTCTCCTGCTGTCTGGGACACACAGACATATATTGTTAAAGGCCAGCCATGCTGTAGGGATACATTAATGCTGATCCACATTATCATAATTGAGGTGTCTGCTAAGCCTGTATATGTGCTTTGTGCATGTGTGTGTGTGTGTCCAAAGGGAATACAAAAAGAGAAGGGGGGTTCGAGCCAGACTGACACTAGACTTTCATCTTTTAGTGAAACATTACAGTGGTGGACCTGAAATGATGGACTGGAAATGTGTGTGTATGAGAGAGAGAAGCCAGGAGAGCCTCCTAAAAGCATCATCACACTGATCTAGAATCGTGTCAACATCACAAAGCACTCTTTCCCTTCAGCTTCACAGACTTGGATGGTGGCATCACGGTGAGGAGACAATGACTGAGCCTTTGTTTTGAGTAGAAGTGAGCGCTAGATCAAAAGAGCTCAGACACTCAGTCGCTGTGCACTTAGAAAACACAAAAGACGTTGTTTTGTGTCGCTTTGCCAGAATGAAGACCTATTGAACCCTGTAATGTCTGCCTTGTTCCGTCGCTGGGGAAGCAGGTGATCCACTTTATCTTACGTAATCTGTGAAGTGAAACGGTTAATTATAACTTTAAATCACAGCGGAATCTGTGTGACATCATTCTACGGCGTGGTGCAGTCAGATGGCAGCATGACATCACAGCAGCCTGGCATCTTGGACGATCTCATCAGCTTAAGTGCTTTTAAGTAACGGCGCCCTTGTCCACATGGGACAGAGTGAATCCCAGCCGTCCACCGTAGAGATTAGATTAATATCATGCTGCCTGATACCTAACAAAGGCACTGCATGAAATACTATAGATATATTAATGTATATAATGTATATATATACTATATACCTGCAGAAACCCTGGCTAGAAGGTTTTTTTTTCATAATTACCTCACTGTTTTATAAAGAAAGTACATACTATAGTTCCAGGTGTGAACAATTTTGTAAAATCTCTTTAGTAAATCACTAAAAATCATCGGAACTATCTGAAACATCATCATCACACTCATCATATTGTCAGCTAAATTGCGGTAGTGGGAAAATACGTGGTTTTCACAGCTCCTCCTTTCCTGCGAACTGCTTCAGCTGTCGAGCACCAGACCGATCTGTGGCAGATCTGTGGTCGCCTCAAGCTGATGTTCAAATCAACGGACAGATTGTTCCTCTTTGAAAAATGCAATATTTTGCTGCAACACATTAGTTCCTTTAATGTAAATCAAACTGTTTTTCAAGCCATTGACAATACCAAAAGTATATTTTCATGATATGTTTAAGATTGTCTGATAACATCTTCTATAGACGTTCAAAATGCAGCAAACACGAAAGCTTTTACTCCTCCATTTTCTTGTCGAGTCATTCTAGTTTTAAAGACTTGATCCGGGTTTACACTGACAGTTAGGGGGACTGCGTTAGAGCCTGTACCACTGGGGGGAAGTGATTGAAAAGCCTTAAGGTTTTTTTAAGCCACCAAGAGATGATGTTGGCTTATCCCACTCAAACATATGGGTTAGGTCAAACTGTGTGTGTGTGTGTGTGTGTGTGTGTGTGCGTGTGTGTGTGCGCGCTAATCTGCTCATATGCATGTATGTTGTAACTTAAAGTACTTTGATGATGAGTCTCTTGTTTGTCTTTGTCTGTCATGGAGTTACCGTTAGAAACAGTGATAGTGAGTGAATGAACTGCTTGACCGTCTCACTGCGCCCATGTGTGTCCTGTCCATTAGTGCAAGCAGGATGTGTGTGTGTGTGTGTGTGTGTGTGTGTGTGTGTGTGTGTGTGTGTGTGTGTGTGTGTGTGTGTGTGTGTGTGTGTGCGTGTGCGTGTGCGTGTGCGTGTGTGTGTGTAGGAAGTCGGCCTTAGTCAGGTGACCTAGTTACACACATGTCAGAGAACACAACAACAGGCAGCAACACTGTGAGGCTCTCTCAGTTAAGACTGTTTGTGTTACTCGCTTCAAGATCTCTGTGTTGATGAATGGTTAACACTATTAAAGGTAGCGTTGGACATCCTGGAAAAAAACAGTTTGAAATGCAACTAGATTTTGAATTTAAAAGTCCAATCCCTCTTTCTTCAGACTTCCCTCCGAAGCTCCGCCTCCAGAGCGCAGTAATGCACAACGAACACGGATTCACGAGCACTGCGCAGCATCGATATCTTTCGGTACTTTTCCATGACTTTTTAGGATACTTGGATGCCGAAAAACAACAAATCCTCTAAAAAGATCACAAAGACATAAACGCTTACATCTTTCGTTTGCGACCAACACCTGTTGTCGGCTCCTTTTCTGCCATAACGTTGCTGGAACTTTTTTTTTTATGCATCACGATCCATTTAATCAATTCAGACCGTTCAATTTGATTAGAAGTTTAGGCCTGTAAAAAAGTTAGTTTTTTGCAGGCCTGTCTGTTCCACTATTGATTTTCTTTTTTATTTCTGTGACAGTGCATTCATTCATTGGTTACGATCTCGTGTGAAGAGGATTTTAACCAATACAGTGAAAAATGCTCCAGAACAATGAGCTTTTATGTAGTTAGCTGTGCAAACGGCCATGTTTGTACCGTTTGTCTCTTTTTGCATGGAACACCCTGACAGAAATACACATACTGCGTCTCTGCAGTTGCTGTGAAAGCCACTGAAACTGGCGTGCGGTGCACACACACGATGCTGCGTTCGTTCAGCTGCAAAGACTGATCCATTAATAGCCTCTATACATGTCAGTGAACACACTGTTTGTGGTGAAAAGAGGTAGAGAGACGAGGCTGATGTTATACACAGATTCAAGAGCCAAAGCTAATAAATAGTACGGGATAGTGAGTTTAAGGTCATCACAGCGCCGTGTTCTTTTGGTTGTCTGGTGTACTGGTCCTTTATCTTCAGTATGAGTGTACTGAGAGCTCCAGGACATGTAGAACATCAGCCTCTTGGTTTGTTTGGTTTAGTCAGCCTGGCTGCTTTGCATTATGAATGAGGAGTGTGTTTGCATGTCGTCATTGTTGTGCAAACAAAGATGCTCATAGACGCATGGGAGGACACGGAGCAAGAATGAGACGGAACAGTTTTACACATCGAATAACATCAAGCGCAGCTTACTGCAGTATTTTAATTGTCACCGTTGCACTTGACTGGAGATTTTTGTACATGAAGTTATCTCATTCTACTGTTGCCTAAATATCAGAGTCTAAATATTAGACACAACCGCAGTAATCATGCAACAACAAGAAGTTTAGCCGAATGAGATGATGCATTTGAATAGAATAAAATTAGAAAATAAAAATGTAACATATAAAAGATGTACACAGAAACACAGAATGTGCACATCAGGTGCAGTTGTTATTGTCATTATTATTATTATTATTTAAATATGGTTTGCGTTAAAATGTACGGTGGAGTATTAGGGCCAAACTGAAGAGAATAAAAAAAATGTATCTTTCGAGAATAAAGTCGTAATATTACAAGAATAAGGTTTATTTTTTTATCATTACTTAATGTATCATTATTAAATAGCAGCAGCACACAGATGTAACCAGGGTTTCTTTCACCATCTTTTACAAAGTCCAAATAATGCGCTGCTGATGTGACAAAAAGTATTTATTTATTTGTGAAGCTCCAATCAGAATGTAACTCCGCGTAAATATGACTAATAAATCTGCCTTTGTTAACATTATTATAACATAGATAGGAACTGAGGGACAGAAAGTGAGAGTGTTAACTTTCTGGATAAGTCAATTATTCACTCTTCTCCTTTTTACAGTCTGTTGTTAGTGCAGTGAGGTGTGTGCTGAAGTGTCTGTCCCACATGTCAAGAGTTTTAGGGTTAAAATTGGTTTTAGGTTTAGAATTGGATTAAGGTTCAATGTCAGGTGTGTGTGTGTGTCAGTTTTGAAGAGCCATTATGAAGGATTTTACACGGACCTTTATGTGTTGTGTTGCTTGTGTATATGGGTGTGTGTGTGTGTGTGTGTGTGCGCGTGTGTGTGCGTGCGTGCGTGTGCGTGTGTGGCCTGCGTGGCCGACCCCAGCCATTGTCAAGCAGTCAGTGCAGTTATATTGGCCTCGTAGCTATCGCCAACTGATAAAGATGTCAAACAACATGCACTGCTAATGTTATGAAAATAACTAGGTCGACTACAGAGGAAAGTGCCTGTAACAGACCATTTATTTCAGTATTGGTCAGTATTTGTGTACTGTAGCGGTGTTAAAAAAAAAAAGTGTACTTTAAAAAACTTTAATCCTGCACAGTTAACTAAAGCATGTGCAAACAAATACAGAAATTGATCAGCTGGTTGAAGTTCAGTGAAAAGTCGTTATATGAACAAAGCTTTCCTTGTTAGACCAATCACACACACACGCACACGCGCACACACACACAAAGGGATTGCTGCATTTGCCAGGAATTAGCTAAGGATCATCAATCTTGCTATGAAGCAGACTGACCATGTTTACCTTTACACACACACACACACACACACACACACACACACACAAACAATTGTGCAAGCTGGCAGGGCCCAAGAAATAAACCGAAGAAAGATTTCCCCCTCTGCTTTAAAAAATGTTCTTTAAAAAACTAAACTACAAACTCCCCTCCTCCTTTTGTTTCCCATCTGTCAGAAGTGGTTAAGCTCCTCCCATCAGGGTGTCCACATTGTGTGTGTGTCCACAAATGGAAGGAAATGTGTGTGTGCTCTCACGTGTACATAACAATCAGACACAGATCTTGTTTTTGGTGAATGTGTAAGTGTGTGTACTGCGTGTTATGTAAGAGTGTGCTGTGCACAAACATAAAAACAAAACAAATCAGAGCTGCCGTATGACTGTTTTGAGTGGTGGACATGGATTGTGAAAGTGGGAGTTGGTCATTATTAGGTCAGCACACCACTGTTTTTGTGTTATTGTGGAGACAGAAGGGAGAGTTGAGAATATCATGGAGGGGATCATACATGCAATGGGCAAAGAGAGAGCTTTTAATCAGCAGGAGGAAATGCAGGTTGATTGCAGGGGAGGGGACAAGAAGAGAAACAAAGGCAGGAAGTCAAAACTGTTGTGTCCTGTTGACCAATGGCGTTCTGAAAGAGAGATGATAGCCCCCCTCTACCGCCCTGACTCTCTCTCTCTCCTTCTGACTGTATCTGCCTTTGGGTTAAATCAAGCAAATAGTTGGTCCCACCCACTCCGGGGGAGATTTGTCATCAGCAGGCATTAATCTGTGTGACAGAGGATTATTAGATGAGAGTGACCACCCCTGCTGGCTCACACAATGGATGGAGCCAGCCTTGTTAGAGAGAGATGATGCTGAGGGGAGCGAGAAATGAAGATATAACATCAAGAGACGACTTTACTTTATTTGTAATCGCTCTGACATCACAGGAAATGAAAAGAACAGGAGAGATTTAACGTCTTTACTTGCTGGGTCAACATCCGCCAGACAGCTGCTGCTGCTCATGTCAATATCATAAAACATGTGCATCACTCGGTCGCACATGAATGACTGGTCTTAAGTGCTGATTATGTAACGACGCAGCAGTACAGTGTGTCCTCAGGCTCAGGGTGGCTGAAATGAGTCTCATCTTCTCAATACTTTATAACGTCCTGACTTCTGCGTCTGCTGTTTTGTCCTTTTGGAGTAACGTGCCGTGCTTCCCGCAGTCTCGGGGGTGACGTGCATTGTTGCTGACTCATGATTATCATTTGTGCTTAGTCAGAGAAAGAGCAGGTGTATCTGTGGCACCATAGTCGGTATGTTTTACATGCACAGTTACAGTAAGTCCAGCCACAAAAGTTGCTTTAATAAGCCGATTAACTGGACTCCAGAGTGTGTCTGCATCTATTCGACAGCTGGTGATACACCTAGTAACAAATGACAGTTAGGGGAAATGTTGTGGAGTAAAAGTTGCTAGAAATACAAATATCAAAGTACAGTACACTACACATGCATGAAGTACAGTATTAAGTACTTTGTTATGAAAAGAAAGCTGACCTAATTTTCCTGTTACTCAACAAACACACACACACACAGTTGTCGAGCAGGTCCAGCAGGTGTGTGAGACTGGCAGGGAAGTGAGAGGCTGGATGCCACCTGGGGATAAGGGTTCTTACAGCTTTCTTACAACAGCTTGTAATGTGAGCATATACAGTGTGAGTGTATGAGAATGTCTTGCTGCTTCATTATGTTCTCTCATAACTGTAGCATATCAGATTTTACTTTAACATATTTGTACGGTTTTATTTTTTGCGATAAAATGACCTCATCATTCTGATACAAAACAGATTTTGCAGATTTTCGCCTTATCTTTCTCTTGAAGGGACACTGGTGCCCTAATCAGCCATTCCTTTATATTTTTCTCCTTTCTTCCTATAACTATAGAAGATGTTCTCATCACAAGACGTAAACTTAAGTGGTCAGCATCTTGCAGCAGCAGAAAACACAACTTTAGGGTGGCCTATTCAAACAATATATACTGTAGTGCATGGTCTGAAGTGTGTGCATTAGGGTGTGTTCATCTCCATTTTTGCTCGTTGCACAGCATGTAATTATTTTCAGTTATTTATTAAAAAAGACTTATGTACTGTTTGTGTCTGCACTAAAGCTCTTTGGCCTCAGCTTTTATTGTGATGTCCTTTCCATTGCCACTGGTTCAGGACCAAAACATGAAGCAAAACCATGCACTTCTGTTCACTGACCTGCAGCCACATGACCACTTGGACCTCAGGTTCAGTTTTGGTTCCTGTTGAATATGGAAATGATCCAAAGCTCTCTTTCACAACATGAACAGCAGAGTGAAGTTAATAAAGCATATTAAACAAACAAACACACACACACTCATTGACACCCAGCTCTGCATTTTGTGTGTGTGTGTGTACGTCTCCATTGTATTGGAGATCAGGAAGGAAAAACCCCGCCTCTTTATTTTTCCCCGTGTCGCCCAGAGTGATGATGACGTCACAGAGGAGCAGGGCATCGTGGGAAATGGCCTTTATGACCTCGGCACATGAAGAGCCACATAGAAGCATACACATCCAAAACCCTGTGTGTGTGATGAAATCATGTGAGGGAGCTAAAACTCATTTTTACACACAGGCAATATGTCTATGTCATTACAATTTGGTTTTGTGCAGGTGTGCGTGTGTTTTATCCTGGTGTGGGTGGGCTGGATGAGAGAGAGGCACATATAAATGGATGAAGGCAACCTCTGACATGATTAATGACCAGACAAGTGAGCGTTTTTGATCATAATTATTGTGCAGCTCTCGCAGTAACATATCCTGTAATATAGCGCAGGAACGTACATACACATGCTGTCAGAAGTTGAAGTTAAGTGGAACACTTGTGTATTTTACCATTACCATATGAGTGTGGGGCAGGGAAGTATAAGTTAATGTGTTCTTCACAGCTGAAACCTGCCTTCCAAATAGCACACGTGCATGTTTGTGTGGTAAATATGGTCGTTTGCATCTTTCCCACTTCCTCTCTGAAAGTGATTATTTTAAATGTCAAAGCTTCATTATCTTGACTCTGCAGGCAAATGTGTGTGTGTGTGTGTGTGTGTGTGTGTGTGTGTGTGTGTGTGTGTGTGTGTGTGTGTGTGTGTGTGTGTGTGTGTGTGTGTGTGTGTGTGTGTGTGTGTGTGTGTGTGTGTGTGTGTGTGTGTGTGTGTGTGTGTGTGTGTGTGTGTGTGTGTGTGTCACATCAGTATCTCACACAGAGGGATCAAGCAGACATGTCCTTAAAGGGTGTTGGAGACAAACAGTGTCTTGGGTATTATTATTCGGCTCCCTCACACACACATACATTCTTGTGTCAAACATTTATCCAAAGAGTGGGAGCACACTGTGCAGACTGACCATGTGCAGTGAACACGAGCAGTAAATGAAACAACCCCCTCACCCTGCACCCTCCCACATGTGAGGAGAGGAGGAGTATTGATTGCTGGTCAAGCATTAATCATGAAAAGGCGTTAATCTATTGATTACAAAGGTGCAGTTTGAGTTTGTGCTTTGAACATATACAGTGCTGTTTGTCCTCAGCCTTCAGTTCATAGTATAGCGACACACATTTTGTCACTTTATATCATTCAGAACATCTGGTTCTGATTTATTTGCTTCCTATGACAAATGATACATTAAAACATGACATTTTAGGAAGTTTGGGAACACAATATTTATAAAAGTGAATCTTATTCGCTACAAACTGTGACCAGCAGCTACTGTGTAGTAGCTGTGAGTTGGCTGAACTTCACGTCACCCCATTACTCTCCATCACTGTAAATGTTTCACATAAACTATCAGCCTCAGCCTTTGACTCCCTCTGTCTCCCTCTGTGTCAAAATGCTCTAAATACTTTCACCATCACGTAGTTGTTCAAATTGTTAAATGTTTCAGTGCATCCAGACTGTGTGTGTAATGTAAGTCTATGTCTTTAAAAGGATAGCTGCACAGACCGCTGTGTGTGTGTGTGTGCGTGCGTGCGTGCGTGTGTGTTATGTGAGAATTCTTTGCTTTCTCACCTGTCTTAGATTACCTTCTCTAGAAGATAATGGCTCATCATGGATGCTCATGCCTGTCACCTGCCATTGTCTTGAACCACACACACACACACACACACACACACACACACACACACACACACACACACACACACACACACACACACACACACACACACACACACACACACAGCGGTCTGTGAGAAAGCTTGGTTTGATGTGCACATATTTAGAATGCAGGCACTTATTTCTAGTTTTGCTTATTTGTCTGTGCTAATGCAAGCTACTGCACGACCGTGAGACCCACACGTGCCTTTAAAACTGAGACTGACACCTCACGACCATACTCCAGATTTTTTCAAGCTGATGAGAAGATGAGACTTGTGGAAATGTCACGTTACTGTGACCCTGTTCCAGTTTGAGTTGCATTTTAGTTTGGACAGGCAGAAGTGGAATCCAGACTCCCCATGTTCACTTCCTGATCCAGGTCTTATCAGTCACATCACATCCATCCCCTGATTCATTACACTCCGATCACACCACTCTTTTACCAGAACGAAAAATCACATCAGCGTCGATGACCTGTGGGGAATGAAACGTAGACAAGGAATTTGAAGTGTTGTCTTTGCTGGCAGCCGTTCAACCTTTTCTTATTAATCTTACAGTACTTGTGACTACATGTGCAAAAGGTGAGCCGTTATAAGGACAATCAGTCCCACGTCACACAAGTGTTTGTGAACGGTCATATCATGGATGTGTGCTGAGGCTATTTCTGATACAGAGCTGCACTTTTAAAACAGCAGTTTAAAGGCAACATTACATTTTCTTTTATACAGCAAAGCAGATTCTAGGTGATGTACAGGAACACTGGACAAACAACACAGAGACAGATTTGTGAGGAATAAATGCAATGTTTAAAATGTATATTAAGTTGTTAATAAGAGCATAAAAGACAGCAAAGGTTTAAGAAGTGTCAGAAAAGGTGAAAGGAGTTAAATAAGTGAAAAAAATGTAGACAAAATGAATACACAATGACTAAAGACTTTAGACACAAACTTACTTACTACAGAGCCTTAAAGGCTGGAAGGCGTCACTGCCCTGACCGATGAGTTGGTTTTTGTCTCTGACCTGATCTGGGTTCAGATCTCAACTCTGCAAACACTTTGTCTGATGCACTTGTGCTGCAGTGACTTTGATCATGGCAGACAGTGGATAAATAAAGCCTGTATTGAATGTGATGTAGACACATTTGAGGATGAACATCCCATGTGACTTTGTGTTGATCTATTGTTCGTGACACATAGTGTGTACACACACACACACACACACACACACACACACACACACACACACACACACACACACACACAAACACACACAAACACACACACACACCCTTGTGTCTTTTAAGAAATGTTCTATTCATGCATGCATGACTGTGTGTGTGTGTGTGTGTGTGTGTGTGTGTGTGTGTGTGTGTGTGTGTGTGTGTGTGTGTGTGTGTGTGTGTGTGTGTGTGTGTGTGTGTGTGTTACAGGTGTGGCTCATAAGTCATTCAATGCAACAACACAATCCCAGAGCAGACAGAGATAAGGGGTCAAAAAATACAGGTCAAATTGTTTTTTATTTACTTGAAATTGAACATAAAATAGTTAGTAGAGTAGAATTACCTGATCGCGTTTTTTTTGTTTGTTTTTAATGATCCTACTACTCCTCTTTTGAGCTTTGATGCTGACTAAGGGCATTTGCAGAGAAGGGTGAGATGAGGGATATTCAGCTGCAACATGCAACTTCTCCTTTACACACTGAACCTTTAACTTATACAAGCTGATTGATTCCATATTATGTGACACATATTTAGATCAGTGCCCCCTGCTGGATGATGCAGTAATCTCTTCACACGTTGTGATGCGTCAAACAGGTTTTTAAGGTTTGAGTTTGAACTTTCCGCAAGTGTTTGTGTTTGAACTTTCCCCACAAGTTCAAACGGACATCTTTTCTTCTCTCTTTCTAACTAAAGTAAAATCTGAAAAATGCCTCCAGGCTCATTCGTTTTTTTAATATAAGCATTTTCCCCCGAGATTCTCCCCAATTTCTAACATTTGTGTTCATGAATATCAAACACAATTTACATTCA
This sequence comes from Microchirus variegatus, assembly GCF_963457635.1. Classification (NCBI taxonomy): domain Eukaryota; kingdom Metazoa; phylum Chordata; class Actinopteri; order Pleuronectiformes; family Soleidae; genus Microchirus; species Microchirus variegatus. Next base: position 36,564,734 of record NC_139803.1, read on the forward strand.
CAAAGAGATATTCAGACCCAAGCCTGGGTTTCATTTATTTCCTGAAAAGCTGACATTTTTGATCTAGACTAACGCACATGTACAATTCATCACAAATCACCTGCTGTGTATTAGTCTGTTATTAGGCATCCTTCTGGGTGGCAGTCATTGATAATTGATCACTGTTTTCTTGTATGACTCCTGTGTAAGGTCCATGGATTGGAAGGCTAGAACAGTCGTGTGCTGTGTGCAAAACCCCCATCTGCTCCTTTAGTTTGGGCTCTTGATGCTGAGAGTTGCCTGCAGGACAGATAAAGCTATCAGCACTGCTGACATACAGAGGCCCTTGGCACCCATTTCACATGAGCAGAGCACTTAACCTGTCGACCTTCACTGCCATACATCACCTTATTCACACTGCAGCCATAGCACTATAAGATGGAGCTCAGAAACTGGCTGTGGTTGCTGTATCTGCCCACCTTGCACTTTTCATCTCCCTCTGGACATTGAGTTTATGTTACTGTGCCATACAGTGAGAGAGAGGGGGACTGTAATCAAAGCAATTCAGTAGAAGATTACATCTTAATTGATTTTCTAACAGGCAATTTGAAATTTTAGTTGAGCTCTCACACACAAAAAAAAATATGTAGAGAAAGCACGACGAGGGCAGGGGGAAAAGAGAAAAGCTTGTGTCCGTGTTTTGGAATCTCTCCCTGTTTTCATCATGCTGTTAGTTGAGACTGTTTTCTGCAGCTGCAAGAGCATCGTTCACCCTCTTCCACCACTAGCGCACACACACACACACACAATGGTACTGCTTTCAAAGTGTTATCAGTCGCTGTGGTGCTTGAAGTGTGTGAAAGGCTCAGAGTGCATGGAGAGAACGGTCACAGGTCAAAGAAAGTGACATGTTTGTGTCAGAGTCTGGTGAGAACTAGTGGAGTGGAGCCTGTAGTATAAATACACAGTGAGGTGTGTGTGCTTATATGAATTTGGCTGTGACAGGCAGTAGTGAGGATGCAGCTTGGACTTCATAGTGCAGAAATGTTGGTAATGTGAGAGTCGCTTGTGTCTCACTGACAATGCTGTCATTGTTCTGTACAGCAAACTAAACTGCAAGGAGAGGAGCGAAGAACCAGAGTGAGGAAGGAGGCGCTAAGAGCCTCTGTACCCACTCTGGGTGAGCTTTCCCCGGGACACAAAGTGCCATCAGAGGCATGTGGATGTACGAGTTGAAAGATTTGCACTCTCTGAGTCTGCAGGATAGAGAGCATTATATTTGTGTGTTAATATCATTTTGAGGGTTGTGTTCTGAAGGCAGATATGAAGATATAAGCATTCTTGTTATGCACAGATCTTCTCACAAACACACATCCTCTCTCGGTCTTTGATCTGAGGACTCATGTCCGTGGCCAAACTCGATTCAGCACACTGGCTACTTTGTGCATTTGTGGAGAACAGACTCACACCCAGACTTCATGAACACAGAACATGTTATGAACAGGTTGTTGTGATTTTCATAGCATTGTATTATTTAAAAAAAAAAAAAATTGGAATACGTCCATATTGGACGATTTTGCATCTCATCAACTACACACAAGTGGTTAAGCATTTCATTTTAGGCTACGTTGTGGTTAGCACGTTTGCCTTTGCAGCAAGAAGAACAAGGGCCTTTCTGCATGGAGTTTGCATGTTCTCCCCATGTGTGCAGGTTTTCTCTGGGTTCTATCGTTTTCGTTACGCAGTTCTAAAAAAAATGCAATATAGGGATTGTGATTTGGTAAATTGGACACTCTAGATTGACTGTAGGTGTGAGTGTGAGAGTGAATGTTTGTTCGTCTATACGTGGTCCCGAGATGGACTGGCTATTATATCCAGGGTGTACCCTGCCTATCGCTCTGGCAGCTTATTGATTGATTTATTATTATTGATTTGCTCAGCCTCCCTCCACTGCCTCTGTTACTATCTGGTCCTAATGGACACGCTAGTTTCCTGGTCTCTCTCCTCTTTTGGTGTCCATTTACTCATTGTCCATCCTCCTTTTCAGCTGTATTTTATCCCCAAAGTTATTCATGATGATCTGTGTGTGTGTGTGTGTGTGTGTGTGTGTGTGTGTGTGTGTGTGTGTGTGTGTGTGTGTGTGTGTGTGTGTGTGTGTGTGTGTGTGTGTGTGTGTGTGTGTGTGTGTGTGTGTGTGTGTGTGTGTGTGTGTGTGTGTGTGTGTGATGCAACAGGAAGTGAGAATGTGCATCATCTGTGTGGAGATAAGAGACAGTAAAATGGCTGTGTTGTTGCCTCAGAACTGATATTGTCAGCACCAGACAGGATTGTCTTTGTTAATTATTTAACAATTGTGTCCACAGATATGGACAGTCATGGGATTTTTTTTTTCTTTTGACATACACACTCACTACCCTTCTTAGTCACAGTCTGACTAAAACCCTGTGCTGGTATCCGTGCTGTAATCAGAATAGGACTGACCGTGATGTACGAATGAAAAACTAGACCACAGCACGACTGAGTGCACACTGGTGTGTGCGCATATGGGGGTTTGGTTCCTATTGAACTCTGACCTGTGGCTTGTGACTGCAAAGTGAGTGTTTTAGCTACAGCTATGTGGTTTGTGTAAGTTTTATGAGAAATTGTGGGATCTTTTTCCACTTGCTCGGGGGGGAAACCGCAGCGTCCTGTTCGCAGAACTGCATGGTGGTATGTGCCTAGGTGTATTTCCATCAGCCTGCTTTTATATGCATTTTGATTAGTGCATAAAACACTGAAATGGAGACACAGAAGGTATTAAAATATTGCTTTTGATGCTCGAGGGAGTTGGAAATGGACGTACAATGGACACAAGATTGAGCGAATAAGACGAATAAGAATAGGATGTTCACATGTGAAGGTGAAGCCTTCCTCCGTTTCTGCATTTTGTTGCACTGGAAAAATAGTGGATAAAGTAAGACGAGAGCAGGCATGTGTAAATAGACAGAACGATAGATTTTTAGACAGCTTATTCATGTCCATTGCCTCTTTTATTTTGTCTCATTTGTAGTGATAAAAAGAAAGAAAGAAGAAAAATGCTGCTGCTGCCGAGAACAGCTGCTTAAGTTTGACAGATGTTGTCAATGCTCCTGTTCTATTTGGCTTCAGCGACACAGAGTCCCTCAGTGTTTAACTGGCAGTTTAGTTAGAGTCAAAACAGTTTTCCCTCATCATACTAGATACACAGGTAATATTTTTTTAAACAACATATCAACTGATTCAACTTTCTTTCTGGCCTTGGGATATAGATACTCTGGATGTCCCTGTGATGTACTGTATCTTCCCAATATCCAAAGAAGATTTATATAAAAAGATCCATGATTGTTTAGGATATTATGCGACAGAATTAATTATATTTAGCGGTACAGTCTTACTGTAGACACACGCACACAGTCACTGCATTGACTTCCATTCATTTGGACAGCCTTAACACATTATTATTAACTAACCTTAACCTAACCACAGTTAGTACCAGTGACGAGGCCAGAAAGCGTCGAAATACAAATATGTACACACACACACACTCATATATACATATATACATATATATATATGCACCGTCACTCATGCACAAGATAATCCTGCAGGGCATGGGCGAATTTAGGGCAAACCTGATTAGTAGTGGTACTGCTTATCAACCAGAGCCAGAGAGAGAGAGAGAGAGAGCGTGCGGGGGTTAGAGAAAAGAGGTGGTGGGAGAATTAAAACTGGGAAGAAGTGGAAGAAGAGAAATTGCTATACATGGGATTCAAATAAAGGAAGTAATTACTCAGTCTCATACTTTTGTGAAATTCATCCTAAAATGAGCACGGATGATGCAGAAGAAAGAAGAAATAGAAGAGAAGTGAGAAAGAGGGCAGTCCATCCACTGGACCTCCTCCTCCTCCCTACAACCCTTCTCACCTTCATTTCTATCCCTCCTTCTGCATCTCCTTCTGTCTTTCGCTCCTCTCCGCTATCAAATGTTGTAGTTGATACCTGATAATCCCTCAGGATTTAAATTGTGCATGTGTTGATGCCCCCAGTGAAGCAGAACCTCAAAGGAGAGGCCAACATGTTGTGTTGTTGATGGAGAGGAGGACAGGCAGATATGCACTGCAGAGTATTTACGACTCTCTGATAAGTTGCTGCATGGTTCCTGAGTTGAAAATAATGTTTTATTTATGCTTGAAGTCTCTCAGAAGGGAGTTTTTAATACTTGTTGCTTCTATTTATATTTGACAGGATGGTGCAATGGCGAGCATTGTTGCCTCAGATTTAGAAGGTCACCGGTTCGGATTCCAATGGGTTTGCATGTTCTCCCTGCGTGTGTGTGGGTTTTCTCCGGTATACTGCGGTTTCCTCCCACAGTCCAAAAACAAGGATAAAGCAGTAGAAATTAATGGATGCTTATTTCAGCGCGATTGGTTTTGTATGTTTAAGCTACGATAAAAACCTTTTTACAAACTATTACAACTGACTAGATGACATTTGAAGATGCAGTGGCACACAGTCAGAGCTTTACTGTAGCTGTAATATATCTAACTATAAAGTGAAATAGTCTGTTAGAAGTGTTAACATGCTCATTTGTGAGTGAAGACTGACCTTGTTGTTCTTTATGGTGTGTAAGATCTTACACTCTGTGGTATCGTGTGTCCTTTCTCCTGTACGTCTCAAAGGATGTTGCATAAACGAACCAAACTGCAGCCTCACACACTCCAGAGAAATTAATGATCTGCAAGTGGGTCCATGAAACGCTCTGCTTTTGCCTCGGTAGCATTTAGCTGCTTTCGTCTGTTGTATACAAAAATTGGCTGTAGTCTCCCAGTTTGCTGGCTGAGGACGAGTCTAAGTAAGAGTTTTTTACAGCCATCAGGGGGTGAACTCCTTTTGAATGGACACCTATAGGGAAAAAAGGTTTCCTCTCACTTGAATCCTGACAGCAATAATTTCCTGTGGAGTTAATGGTCATTTTCAGGTCTTATTCAATCGCACATGATGTCAAAAGTGTAACTTATATTCCTATTTAGGAAAAGAAAGCACCATAAAGCACAGCACATTGGTGGACACCACTGTGATTGACTAATTGACTGTAAATCTGTGCAAAACCACATCCTCCACATGGCACAAGTCAAATCATGAATTTTGAGGCTGAATCTCTCTGTGTTTCTCAGTATAGCAGTGTTTGATAGTTTTGCTTGACTGACAGAGGCCGTTTTCCACAACTTACACATTGCAGCTTTAAAACGGAGATTGTTTACATCTTCACGTTCAGCACAGTTCAGCACTGACACACTGAAACATTCTTGTCAATCAGCTTTAATTTAAATGATTATTGTCACTTTTTAGATGTAATAACCACATTAGACTTTACAATTTTGTATGAAGGATGAGAAGACTGTCTCGCTTTGTTAGAGGTCTGCTGTGGCTCATTATGAACCAAGTGGATGCATTAGCATCGAGCACAGGAGCCTGCTAATGGCTACCTTGTATAATGGGAATCCTTTGCTAAAAGCATTTATTCTTTTAACCTGTGGAATACATTTGCCCCCGACTGCTGCAGAACAATTGAGAGGAAACTGCAGCTGGAAAACGGCAATGAGTGGATGATACAGCTGTAAATGTGTGTTGTTTTTTTTGCAAAGTGTGCATATCTTGCAGCTGTGTCCTATCTCACTGTAGGGGCTCAGTGTGTGTGTGTGTGTGTGTGTGTGTGTGTGTGTGTGTGTGTGTGTGTGTGTGTGTGTGTGTGTGTGTGTGTGTAGACTGTGGGGGCAGGAGCATCTTTTTCTCCTCATCCTGTCAGTTTTGATTGACAGATGATGGAGGAAGGTGTATAATTTATCACTTCCTGGTTGGTCCAAACCCACAATGCCCTGCAGCCAGAGACGAGGGTTGGTCCCCCAGAGCAAAAGCCAGTTTATTAAACCCTTAATGGACATACCACACACACACACACACACACACACACACACACACACACACACACACACACACACACACACACGTACACACACACTGAACCTATGTTGGTCTCTCTCCCTGGCCGCCGCTCACTGATGTTTAATGTATAATGAATGAATGATTCATGGTTGGGGGCAGGATTTTGCATCTTAGTACTACTTATTCATTTATACTCTCTCTCTCTCGTCATGTTTTCAAAATTATACCTGATTTGTGATCTATATTTCAACACGTGGATGGTCACCAGGTTTCTTCAGACACATTATATGAGACATTTGAAATGTGAAGTCCTCACATTTTCCAGCAGCTCCTGCACGTTCTTCATTCTTCCACTTCCAATCCATGTTACGTTATCACCTCTGCATTTTTCACATTTATTTATTCATCAAAAGTGAATGTAAAAGGTCCGACACACACTAACCGGGCTCTAATATATATATTCATATTAATAATTGATCAAATGTCTGTGTGTGACGTGAAACGTGTTGCATGAAGTGATGGGCGGGTCTTCAGAGTCTCTAATTCCTCTCTATAGTGCAGAGCAAAATCATTGTTTTCACTTTTTAGTGCTGCTTTTAGTCCTAATCAACATGTACTATCCATCAATAATATATCCACAGGTGGAAGATGAAATCTGATAGATGGTTAGATACAGGCTCCTGCTGTCAAGAGGGAGTCATTGACCCAACCTGCAGAGCATCCTTTCTTAAAATCTTAAATCTTTCTTAAAAGGGCTTTTTGAGGGTCAAGACCTGGTTTTAGGGTTAGGGTTAAGGTTAAGGTTAGGTAATGGTGGTTCAGGTTAGGGTATGTTATGTCTGAGTGTTCAAATGATGTGCAAATGTGTGTGTGTTTGTGTGCGCGTGTGTGTGTGTGTGTATGTGTGTGTGTGTGTGCGTGTGAGAGAGGAGGGCAGATGGTGTAGCTCTAGGACTCATCTCCCTCTGTTAGTGTGCATGGCAGGTGGTGTGTGCATGTGTGCATGTGTGCGTGTGTGCGTGTGTGTGTGTCACAGCCGACACAGCCGGTAAAGTCTTGTTTCTAAGGACATATTTACAGACCTTGCCCTTGGTCTGTCTGTGTGTGTGTGTGTGTGCGTGCGTGCGTGCGTGCGTCAGCCCAGTCGGAGGTAACTGGCCGTAAAGTTAGTTTGAAGAAGGGCTGTGACGTGGCTGTGGGGTGATGAAAAGGCAGATGGATGACAAAACATTAAGGTCATCATCATCATCATCATCATCATCATCATCATCAACATTCAGGACAAAAGTATAAAGGAAGATAACAAGAGAATGAAACTCGGAGGTCTCCTGTCCTTCTCATCTCCATTTTTCTCTCTCAAACACATGTTTGAAGTCATCTTAGATTGAGAGACATAGGAGGAAATTGTGAAAGACAGGTACAGATGCATTAATCAAGGGCCACACAAAATTCACACATGACACCTTTTGTGTGTGTGTGTGCGCGTGTGTGCTATCGCTCTTCTCACATGTTAACTTTGAGGAAGGCACTCTGTCTGCCCGGAGGCTTTTAGCAGCAGATGTCAATGAGAAAAATGAAAACAGACACACAGATGAGGGGAGTCTGTGTGGATGTGTGATGCAGATGTCAGTGTGATGGGCGGTTGTTGTTGTTGTTTTTCTCTTAAGTTTCACAGAACAGCATGTACAGGCTCTAAGTGGAGAACCATGTCCACACTGTGGCAGGGCAATGATTGTTTTGGTTTGAATCGTTTAGCTGCCAAAGTGCAGGTTACATATATCCAAAATCAGCGATGCGGTTTGTGCAATATTTTCTAAAAATATTTGTATGTATTGTATATTTTGATTATTTAGAGCTGAAGTGCACTCTACTGCTTGATGGAAACAAGGTTTTATCGTGAAAGAAATGCAGCTATTTTGTTTTTGGGTTATGCTTTCATCTTGTCAGTAACAGTTCCCTACTCACCCTAAGAAAAGTAGTTGTTGAGTTTATTTATAGACATACAACTTAATATACCTTCGCAGAAACATTAACACCAAAAACAGAGAATAGAGAAGTTCATCATCATCTGTGCAGTTCTCAGTGTGTACGAGAGCAGGGTGAAACGAGGGTTATACTTTCATCTTTCTGTCCACTCCTCTTGCCTCTCACCACTGCATTTATGAAACCTTGTGTCTGATTTGTCATATTCCGTTTACCATTTTGATCATTCCTTGATTGACAGACGTCCTCCTGGATCCTAACAAGTTTGGAGGCGTGACCAACTTCAGCACCTTTCTACTGGACCGTTCTTCAGGCATGCTGTTCCTGGGGGCCCGGGACGCCATACTGTCTGTGGACACCAATCAACTGGACAGACCACCGCGCTATGTAGGAGGACTATGTTTTTCTGTGTGCGTGTATGTGTATTGCATGGACAAAGACCTTCACTCTGTAGGAGAAGGAGACTTCATTCTACGCTGTAGTGTTAGGGCCTAATAGACTAGAATAAGCAGGTGCTCTCTGGCTCATTAAATGTCTGGTGTTGGCAGAGGAAAGGACTCTCTCCTATAGTTTCTCCCATTTATCCATGTTAAAGGTGTCTTTTTATGAATGGAGGCCTCAGGGTTATTTGTTGTTCCTTCTCCAAACTGTGAAATCTGTACAGATTGTAAAGCCTGCAGAAGCAAACTGTATTTTGTGAATTTGGGCTATAGAACATGTTGTATGTGATACTCTAAGGCCTTGAATAGATCAGTTGTTTTCACATGTAATAGTCATGAAAATAGACCCTGTTCAGCCATTACACATTTGAACAAGTATTACATGATGTTGTTATTGATATAATTATTCCAATGTATTTATTCTTTTTAACTGCTCCGCCTTGATGTCAGTCATCACTTAGTATCTTCATTTCCTAAAAATACATCAGTTTTCTCTATTTTTGGACCTTAACATTTTTATCTTGCATTGTTTTTGCTGATTCTTTTATCTGTCACTTACTGCTACATATTACACTTTTTTAACACTTTTTAAACGTCCTACTTTTAAGCCGCTTGCATGTTTTAACTTTAACCTGTCAACTGTGTTACCAGCTGACAGATAAACATGTATCCAATTCTCTCTTTTATTTTGATCCAGATAACTTGGGATGTGTCAGAGGAGAAGAGAAGATCCTGTGTGGCAAAGGGAAAGACAGAGGTAAGAGCTGTGTAATCATGCGTTGTTTTTGTCACTATTTAATTGGATGTAATTGATCCAAACTTGTAAATACTACTGTATATTTATTCATTAAGCCGTGTGAAATGTGCAGCCGACAGTAATTCGGTGTTGTTGCATGGAGAGAAACTGTGATTATTAAATAGTCAAATATCAATGTAATAATCGATCAATAACTGATTGATCTTTTCTCAATTGTGTCAGCCTCCATTTATTTTTATATTTTGAGCTGTTAACATACATACATATATTGGTATATTGAACCTTTGTTTTATTGGTATTGAAGAAAATTATCTTACTATTGTTGAATTAGAATGTTCTTCTAATCAAGACCATTAATAAACTAAAGTTTTCATTCCTATTTTTGAAGTTGAATTGTAACGCGCTCATTTATGGGTGTTTGTGTCCCCCTGCAGGTTGACTGCCATAACTACATCCGCCTGCTGGAGTTTCTGGAGGAGGGACGCATATATGTGTGCGGAACCTATGCCTTCGACCCCCAGTGTGCCTTCTTGGTTCGTGTTTATTTTTTATTCATACAGGTTATCCCAATGAGACACAGGGTCTCATTTCTAAGAGAGACCTGTCAATAAACAGATTAAAATACTAGGAGGAGGAAGCAAGTTCTCAAAGATGCCCTCTCCAGTGACTCTAAAAGAATTTTAAAATCAACAATAGTAGACGCTAGTTTTCACAAGCAGCACTGCAAAGAAAATGCAAATTAATTTTCTCCTAAACTCAAGAAGATGAAGAGACTACAGTGCAGCAGTCATCATGGTGATTTATTTGACTTTTTGTTGTTGCCTTCTTGATTCTCCATCCTTTACCCGGTAATCGTGAAGGAACTCTCCACCTTCACCCTGGAGAAAAATGAGGAAGGAGGAGTGAAGATGGAGACTGGGAAGGGCAAGTGTCCCTTTGAGCCCAGTCAGCACTACACAGCTGTTATGGCAGGTATGTCATATGACTTGTTGTTTGTTTCCTGTTTGATCAATTGTGAGCATACCTTAAAGAGTCTAACCTTTTGCACTATGCGTGTAGGTGGTACATTATATACAGCAGCCACCAGCAACTTCCTGGGGACGCTGTTCGACATCTCTAGGGCAACAGGCCCTGAGCAGGAGCGCATCCGCACTGAACGATCCATCAACTGGCTCAGTGGTGAGACTCGCATGCTTACTTTCAAACACACTTTTTACCCACACATGCCGACAGCAACCCACTTTATCATACCCGTTCTTACATTTTTAGATCCAGAGTTTGTGAGCTCAGCCTTCATAGAGCAGTCTGCAGAGAGTAACCCCACAGGGGATGACGACGAAATATACTTCTTCTTCACTGAGGTAGCCAAAGAGTACGACCTCTACACAAAAGTGAAGGTTCCCAGGGTGGCGCGAGTCTGCAAGGTAATCCCTCTGCTTTGTGTAATGGTTTATACATTACTAACTGTGGTTATTTGAACTTATCGCTCTTGCCCTATCTACTCAGTCCGACGTGGGAGGCATGAAGACTCTGCAGAGACGTTGGACCACCTTCCTGAAGGCCCAGCTGGTGTGCGAAGACAAGCCCAGTGGTCAGCGCTACAACATCCTTACAGATGTTTTCACAATACAACACCCACAAGGCGACCCCAGCAGCACACACTTCTATGGACTCTTCACCTCCCAGTGGTAAGCTGAAGAAGAAGACGCAAACCTACTTTATATTGCAGACCTAACTTCAAACATACACAGTTTTAGATTTGAAGAGAGGGGAAGAATTAGACTTAGAATTAGATTGATGCTGATGATCTTATCTTTCTGAACAGACTCACCATTCTTTATTTATTATAAGCATACATCACGTGACTGTGAACATGTTCCTTTTGCAAAAATCTTGTAAAAAAAATATGTGGGGCCTCTTGCACCGATTTTTCCTCAAACTCATTCTGACTTATTGGTCACACTTTTCAAATGAGATCACAATTATGAGCATAAAAATGTTTGCATGTACATTGTTTTTTAGTCCATGTAAAAATGGGATTTTACAGGCAATGTGTGCACGATTATTTCTTGACCAATAGCCTCTGTTCTCTGGCATCCACTGCCTGGCTAGCTGTTGACTCAAGTTTTATTTCTTAGGGAACATGAGGAGCTCTCTGCAGTATGCGTTTTCAGTTTGTCTGACATTAGCAAAGTGATGGACGGTCCCTTTAAAGAGCTGAAGAAGACCTGTGACAACTGGATCAACCTTGAACCTGTCCCCACACCAAGGCCGGGCCAGGTAATAAACTGTACAACTACATTACATTGCCTTCTCTTACATGCTACCACATTGCTATACAAATTCTCATACACAAATTGTTGTTTCATCCCTACACATTTGTTTAGTGTTTGACCCATGCATTAAAGGCTGAAGGATTTGAGTCGTCCCTGAAGCTCCCGGACAAGGTGCTGACATTTGTGAGGGACCACCCTTTGATGGAAAACAGCGTGACTGCAGCACCCCTGCTGGTGCGCAAGGGGATAAGATACACCAAGCTGGCTGTAACCCAGACAGGCAGTGGAGCAGTGCTACACCTTGGAACAGGTGAAGAGATAAAGAGTAAAAGAGAGTTCAAACTGAATTTAGATGAATGTTAAATCAACACTGACTTCTCGGACAGTGTCAGTACTGGGCAAACATCTGAGGCCACTGTTAAATTTGTTGTCTTAGCAATGCAACAATAACCATACAGTTTCGTTATTTTTCAATCACTGTATTTGAAGACATGCAGAATATATTGGAAATGTGCATGCAGTTTTGTTTTTTTTAAAGAGAAGAAAACAGCCTTTACAGGTTAAAATGTTAAGTCTGGGCCTACCATTACACTTGAGCAATAGCACGACCCTTGCTCTGTAATTAATGTTACTGGTACTATGTCATGTGTATAAATATCTATTACAGCAGGTTTATTCAAGACATGCTTGAGTATTACATGCACATGTCATGTTGTATGAGTTAAACTCAGTGACACCTAACTAATATATAAGACCAACTTCCAGTCACATCAAACATCCAACCCAAATGCAGATGATCTCTGAATTTGACAGACATAGAAACAGCAAAGCTGGTGGTGCCACAGTACTGCATATTTAATATTATGAATACTATGAACTGCATTTATTTGTATAAATGTTGAAATGAAATAAAGCAAAAAGAAAGTTTCTGATAAAAGGTGAGGTGCAATATTTACTACCTGTTTGTGTGTGTTGCAGGCCATGGGGAGCTCCACCAGGTGGAGGTAGTGGGCCAGAATGCCACCGTACTGAGAGAGATTCCTCTGTTCACCTTGCACGAGCCTGTTAACAACATATTACTGCACAAGGTAGAGGACAGGTGTCTATATAATACTATAAAACACACACAGCCATACATCTATTCACCAGAAAACGTCATAAACCTCTGTTATGGTTCCTTGTGTTTCCAGGGCCAGGCTCTGGTGGGCAGCCCTCTGTCTCTGGCTCGTGTGCAGGCTGAAGGCTGTGCTCTGTATCTCAACTGTGAGTTATGTGCCAGAGCCAGAGGACTGGGCTGTGAGTGGAGCAGGGAGGAAGAAGCCTGCAGAGGCACAGCAACAAAGTAAGCACAACAGAAATATCTCCATGAGCTGGAAGACATTCAGCTATTAGAATCAGACAGCATTTTCATTATTCTGTTAACAGTGTGCTAATATGCTAATAGCTCGCTCACACACTCACTCACTCATCTCCACATGAGGGTCGTGGGGGGCGCTGGTGCCAATCCCAGCTGACATGGGGTGAAAGGTGGCGTACACCCTGGACAGGTCGCCAGTCCATCACAGGGCCACATAGAGATAAACAACCATTCAATCTCACACTTATGGGTCAGTTCAGTGTCCCCAAATCTCAACAATCCCCAACACTGTGGGAGGAACCGGTGAAACCCCCCACACACACATGTAAAAAATAATTTTCTATTTTATATCTAACCTTTAAAAGTGTTGTATTTGACACATTGGAGTAAAATAGTAAATATTAAAAGGGAAAAATAAATCCCTTTTGAGTAAAGAAATTAGTAATTCGCCACATACAGTAAACATAAAGAAATATGTTTGCAGAGCCAGGGTCAATTTTAAGGATAATGTAAACATGTAAAAAAAAAAAATGAGAGCGATATTAACAACACTGATCTTGTCACAGTATCATTAAGAAAGCATCAAGGAAAGATTTTACTTTTAGCCAAAACACAAAAATATGACATGATTTTTGTGTTTCCAGGCCTGGTCCAGGTGATACAGTAGAGGAAGCTTTAAAGCAATGTGATATAAAGGAGGGTAAGTTCACACTAATGTTCTTATGTTGCCATATTAATATTATTATTAGTTTTCACTGGTGTTGGTCACTGTTTACTCTTCCCTCCAGGGCGTTGCTCCCCTTCCACCAGGGAGCTGCAAGTTTCCATTGGTCTGCGCCTGCTGTTGCCATGTGTTCAACTGTCTCCCAGGTCCTGTAGGTGGGAACATCCTCCTCACAGGCACACCAAACAACGTCACTCTGACCTGGAAGTTACTGTCGCAAAGGAAAGCCTAGGAAAATATGTTTGCACTTGTCAGGTAAACAGGCATAACTACTGCTCTTGCCACACAGTTATTTTGAATATATCTCACATGTATCACAGTTAAACAGCTAAAATGAAACATCTTCTTCTACTGTGTTGCTATCTTCCAGGAAGTGGGACCAGATATGAGAGATCACACCTCTTGCCGTCGAGCAGCGTATCAGCTGACACTTGAAAGCCCTAGTGTTGGATCAGTGGCAACAGCTGGAAGTCGTCACGTCCTGGCTGTCTACATCCTTTTCTTCTGTGCAGGATTGGTGTTTGGCGTGTTTCTCCTGTACTTTCTTCTACGACGGCGTAGCATTGGCCGTCAAGGCCACCAGCTGCCAGATAATTCACTATCGTCAGGGAAGGGGCGGGACTTACTCGGCTCCTCAGCCACTCCACAGTCTCCTAGCAGTGCCAGCCTGCTGTCTGAAGGATTCCGATTGACAGAAAAAAGGAATGGGACAGCCAACACAACCACATCGACTACCCTCCTCAGCAACCAGGGTAATGGTGGTCACCATGGCAACAGTTACAGTGGCACCCTGATCCACGGCAACCCAAGCAATGGCCACGGGAATGCTCTGTATTCCAACAGCAACACAAGCAGCAGTAGTCTGAAGTTCCCATCAGAAATATCAGCTGCAGATATGCTGGATGGAAGGACAGGAGAGCGGGAGAGAGTGAGGCCCGAAGTGGGAGAGCAGGAGTCAGGGGAGGGTGACAAGGTGGATGAAGGGCTGGAGGATGGGTTAGGGGAAGGAATAAAAGGACTAGTGGAAGAGCTTGCCAGTTTCCCCATGTTTAAATCATCAGCACCACTGGCTCGGTGTGAAGAAAGTTCAATATGACAGGGTGATATATGTAAACATCTTATTGACAGCACCATTGTGCACAGTCCAAATAAACTAAATACTGCTGGGAGACATACAACATGGTTATTGCCAAAAGCCTTTGAATGGAAGCTGTGGCATGAAGCAGACTACAGAGATGTCATAAAAAATATGAGGGCATGTGGGAGAGACATACAGAGAGCTTACAGTGTTGTCCTACAATGTTGAGTCTGTTTATCGCGAGTCCCCCTTGATGAGCGTCACAGGTAAATAAAAGTATCAGGTGTAAATACATATGTAAATAGAGTTGACCTGTGGACCTGAAAGTGGACATGATGTTGTCTACTTCCTATGTGGCAAATAATCAAATATGAAATATTTCATGTGTGAAGAAAAGCCATAACGTCTTTCCTAATCACCTGTGCTGTTGTCTGTCCTCTTGCCATTGTCCCTAAATTGGCACTGCTCTTTGAATCGTGCATCAACTGTCTGTCTCTCTCGCTCTCTCTGAAACCATTAAAATCCAAGGCCCCAAAAGACTGCTGAGCACACACTGTCTAGTCTAGTGGTTTGAGTCAAAGAGACTCATCACTGTTGGAGACTGGAGAACCATGACTTTGCTGCAGAGCCCTCAGGAGGTCTACAGTGACCATGGCAGGGCTGTTCCTGCCTAAACTGCCACAGAGGTCAACAAACTGGCAGCTGCCCAGATGTGTAACTATTAACACTAACGATACCTGAGACAGAAGGCAAGTGATTTTCAAAAGGATGCAACATTTGTTTGCAGAATGGACCTTACCAAATACAAAGCCACATACACCTTGTTTTGTGAGTGTGGCATTCAACATAAATATGTATTGTTTTGTCATGTTGTTTTGTAATAAAGCTTTAAAAAAGGATTTCAAACAATGTGTGAAGTGTGTGAATGTCCACACATAATTACTGTATGTATGATGGCAATGATGAATGAATGAATGAATTATATTCCATTGAAAAAAATGGGGGGCTTGTAATTAATTCTAATGTTTCTCCACACTGGATAATACATTCAGTTGAGCGAAGAATGACCTTCTTTTTTTTTTAGCAGAATATGTCAAGTGTTGTAAACTTGGTTTATGAAATGTGTCTAAAATGGCATGATCATATTCATGTCATGTTAAGGGAGACAGGGAGCTTGTAATTCACTGTCAAAAATATGTTCCCCTCTCTCGTCCTCATACAAAGTGTGTAGTTTTGACACAATGGTTCCTCTCGAGAGTAGATTATAAGAGGTATCTCCCTACGCAACGCAAATGACTTCTTTCAGGCCTTCATCCTCTACTGCAGCGGTTCCCAAACTTTTCACAGTCCCGTACCCCTTCAGATATTTGACCTCCAGCCATGTACCCCCTACTCCTGTGCACTTGAAACACTGTGTCTGTCTGTACACACAGCAGTCACCACATAAAATCTCTCAAAGTCAGTTATTTCTCACCAAAAAGATCCATTTAAATGTTATCACATTGTAGTGTGGGAATCACTGCTCTACTGGTTCAGTCGCCACCAGAAGAAAACAAACAACGTTAACTGTGTTAAACGTGTTATATTATTTAAATTAATCGCCAAAATTTAATGCATTAACATTGACAGCACTAATAATAATAAATCCTTGCAAAAAATTTATTTAAATAAAAGACAAATAAGTAAAAAATAGGTACAAAAAAGATAATGAGTAGAATAAAATACATGAAGAAATATCAGCAGCATTAATTAGTGAGAATTGAAAGTGAGATTCAAGATCACTACAAAATCTTTATTTATAATTATTTCTGTATTATTTTATTTTTACAAAAAGTACAGGAGTCATAACACCTGTAAATTTAGCAGCAAGACAGTTTACGGGGTGTATGTGATGTAGGAATTTTTTTGTGATACAGTATTTGTAGGGTAAAAGCCAGGCGTCTCTCCAGTTTATGGTAGTTTGAGACCGACTTGCATTTTTTTTACATCGTCGTCTGGTCTGCTGCCGGCGCGGGTCGATGACGTCAACGCGTAGCGACGAATACATCCATGATATACATGGATGTATAGTTCCATGGTATACATCCATCATCAGAGTTAAGGTAGGCTACTACATAAAAACATGTCAAAACTGTCAAAAGTATGGTTGTACGACGGAGTATTGGAGCCACATTAAGAAAATAAATTCACAGAATAGGAGAATAAAGTCTTAATTTACTATCTCTATTAATATAGTAGCACATAATATCTCTCTAAAGTCGTACATTTACGGGATATTATTCGTAAATTTTACGACTTTAATCTCGACTGCCGGCGTGTGAAACAATGGGAATTGTTGTCATTGTTCATGTTGTGCACGGGCGTCTTAGATTGACGGACCGGAAGTGAACGTCCGAGAGTTGACAGCTATAGTTGTGTGTATATATCATGGATGTATAATATGAACTGGATAGAGCACCGCCCATGGATGTATAATATGAACTGGATAGAGCACCGCCCATGGATGTATAATATGAACTGGATAGAGCACCGCCCCTTCGCTTCCGTTCATTCCTATGAAGCTGCTCACCCAGCGCATATGCCAAAAAAGTTTTTGACTCCCGCGTTTATTTCCGGGTTATGGGGCCCATAGAGCATGCGCAGTAGTGTCCCTACCATCATTCATCTCGGCTATGTGAACGAGCCGTCCGCTCTATCCAGTTCATATTATACATCCATGGCACCGCCCCCTCTGCCTTGAAGACAATTGTTGCATGGTGGCCACTGTGGGTACTGCAACAAAAAATCCCATGGAGCCCAACATGGACACGGGCTTTTATAAATCTTTACATTATATTTTTTTAATATATGGAGTTTCATGTTTAAAAAACATTCCTAAAGGCCATAAAAAGCCCAGACAAATCTTATTTCTCAGAGTGACGTCACAGCTGTGTACGCGCACAGCCAAGCGCGGTCATGTGGCGTCTCGGGAACAGCGCTGCTGTTAGTGAACCGTACGACATGAAAACTTCATGAGAAATGTGAATAAATGAAGACAATGAGGGGGTTTTGTTTACATTTTTAAAATATTATGACAAAGCAGGTTTTAGTTGTTTATTCGGCGCTCATTAACATTTATTTTCAAACGTATTATCGATATATTAACGAGCTGTTGTGTGGATTCATTGAGGAGAGCAGACTGACATGCTGCACTTTATCACTGTGTTCAGTCCCGGACATCGTGACACTGATGACAGTGTGGACTGTGGAGCTGTGACGGTGCGATGCACTGAGACCTGCGGTCACTTCACCACTGATTCCCGGGGAGGATGTTTGTCTTATCGTCACTATCGGTTCATAAAGTTATTGTTAAATGTGACGATTACGCGAATTATAGTTGAATATAAACATGTTGAGTGAAATAATCGGGAGTTAAAAACCTACTAATAATAATTATACAATTATATAAGGGAAATCAGACAAAAACAACATGATTCCTGTAACACATATACAGTAATAGTCACGGTCCTAACCCAAATAAACCATGTTTATTGATCGTTTTAATCTTTAACTCCGTCATTGTACTTTTCAGCTTCACTATATTCACTTCGATATCGTTGGTTTTGCATTTATTTACAAATCCATGGTTAAAAGCCGAAGTTAACGTGACGCCGGTATTCATGAAATCCGCTAGCTCACGTCATTAGCGTACTCCCATCATGCCTTTCGCTGTTCATGTACGCGCCGAGCATGTCGATAACGCGGACGGCTCGTTCACAGCCGAGAGGAATGATGGTAGGGACACTACTGCGCATGCTCTATGGGCCCCATAACCCGGAAATAAACGCGGAAGTCAAAAACTTTTTTGGCATATGCGCTGGGTGAGCAGCCTCATAGGAATGAACGGAAGCGGAGGGGCGGTGCTCTATCCAGTTCATATTATACATCCATGGTATATATACTATTTAATAAAGACTGAGTGAGCAAGGAATAAAAATAATTATCAGTCGGATTGTTTTTGGGATCTGCAGGGTTATTATCGGATAACCCTGCAGTCGACCAGTTCCTGCTATTTCCCCCTCCACCAAAGAAGCGATTTCCTCCGAGTCCGCTTGGTTCTTTCTGCGGAAAAGATGCATTTTCTTGCATATTCTTTTTAAAGTCCTGATACTTATGACAATGTGATGCTGATGTGCCAAAAATTAAGTATCTCCTTGTTTGTGAAACCTATTCTAAAGTACAATTTCACGAAATGCGCCACGGCCCTCATTTTAACAACTCTCCTCTTCCAACAACAGATTATGATATTACAACTTTATTCCCGTAAATTTACGACTTTAATCTCA
Source organism: Microchirus variegatus (assembly GCF_963457635.1). Taxonomy (NCBI): domain Eukaryota; kingdom Metazoa; phylum Chordata; class Actinopteri; order Pleuronectiformes; family Soleidae; genus Microchirus; species Microchirus variegatus. The sequence goes on from NC_139803.1 coordinate 36,583,614, forward strand.
TACATTTACGACTTTATTCTCAAAGTCTGAAAAACATGTATATATCTATGTGGCCCTAACACTCCATCATAATGTTTGTGAATAATAAAATGTTATTTTAACTTCAACAGTATTGGCTCCTGTAGATGGATATCAGCATTTTTTGGATGGAGCAGCAGGAGGAACAGGGAAGCAGAGAGGAGAGATGAGGGAAAGGCAGGTAAGACCCCCGTTTGATATTCAAAACCCTGCCATTACCCTGTATAAATAGAAACTTTAGGTACATAAATTTGCAAACCATGACCAAAAATATATTTTATATTTAAAAGATTGTTGCTACGCACTCAGATTCTGTTCAGACATAGTTGTTTGGTTGTTTTTATGCATTTGTGTGAGGTGTAATAGTAAAACAAAGTGAATTTAAAAAAAAGAAGTGAATGTCCTTAAATAATAACTGAATTACTTACTTAATTAATTTACATTTACTGGCGATAAGAGTTTTATTTTTTTTCTACAATAGGCAGTGCATGTATAAAAGATCCTCAGCAAATGTTCAGTGTCCTCTTGCATAGTCTCCTAATGTCCAATGAAATCATACCTGAGAAATGCAGCAACCAAGTACAATATATCATACTATTAAACTATTATTTACAATAATGTGGACTCACAATAAAAATGCGCCCAAAAAAGTGGTATGGTATAATATAATATAACTATCAAATGTTCTTACTGATAGATTAATTCTGCTTTACGATGGCTTCTCTCTGAAGGACAATGATGTACATGAACAAGAAACAGGGAAATAGATTTACTGAAATTAGGAATAACACCAATTATCTTATACAACTTTAGTTCTCCTCCAGCACAAATTGAATAAAGTTGTAAAATGAGACCTGTAAGCCTAATGCAAGTGCCTCCTCTGCTGTCTCTGGTGGATCATTATGGTTGGCAAAACGACGGAGAATATATCGGCCAAATTTATGATAGATTTTCCGCTCATTGCTCGCAAATTTGTCTCGGTAGGCAGAGATGAGACGGATAAATGGGTCCCGGACAAAAAGGAACTTGGTGTAGTGCTTCAGCTTTGCCTGTATTCAACAAACACAGTAAATATAGATGATCTTACTGTTGTCAGAATACTGTTCCAACAAGGCTAAATGCTAATAGGAATTGCCTCTTCAGAAATAAACATGGATGTGGTGGAAACTGAAGGACACACGTGGAGATAATTTATAGACTGACCTTGATCTCATTTCTTGGCATGGTCCTTAGTAAAGGTAGATGGCCATGGACCTGTGCAGTTACATTTCTGGGATCACCATATGGTTCACCCTTTAGCAGTACATAGATCATGTTCTCGATATTGGTACATCCTACCTAGAAATAAGAACAAGACCAAGAATCAGACAACTTTATTAATCCCTTTGGGAGGTTCCCTCTGTGAAATTAACAACTCCAGCAAACACACACAGCACTGTTAAATTAAAATTATTTACAGGAGACAGGAAAGAAAAAAGCACCTCAGGTACCTGACACATAAAATATGAATAAAATATAAGATCAAATATAAATCGGTAATCAATTGTTTTAAAGCCATCTCTACTGTTTAGGCTTGAAATGCGTGTGTGTGTGTGTGTGTGTGTGTGTTTGTGTGTGTGTGTGTGTGTGTGTGTGTGTGTGTGTGTGTGTGTGTGTGTGTGTGTGTGTGTGTGTGTGTGTGTGTGTGTGTGTTACCTTGGGAACATAACAGTAGATGAAACCATGCAAATCATCCACAATCAGGTGGTGCAGCTTTTGGTAACTCTCTTCTGAAAAATCCTCTCTGTTACCATCACACATGTTGCCTAAAAGCTTCTTTCTTTTCTCCTGCTCCTGAGCCATCCTCTTTTCTGTGATAGGAAGAATAACATTTAACGTTGTAACTATCAAATGTTCTTACTGATAGATTAATTCTGCTTTACGATGGCTTCTCTCTGAAGGACAATGATGGGTAGAGGCAAAAACTGAAGGTCAAACATCTGTTGTTGTTGTTGTTGTTGTTGTTGTTGTTGTTGTTGTTGTTGTTGTTGTTGTTGTTTTAACTCCACTACTCAGTGACAGAAATTAACTGCTGATCACTGTCAAAAATAATGTCAATCCAAAAGTGATTAGAGGTGAGGTCACAGATCCAACATCTACCAGAAATACCCATTTCATGGAGTGGAGACCAAATTACTAACAATGAATGAAAAACCTATACATTTACACAAACACACACGTTTTACCTGTCACTCTTTTTGACATGTCCCAACCGTAAAAGGACAACATGACGAGACAACTGGATATGAACAATCCATATGACAGAAGGTGGTTTCCTCGGCGAATATCCATGGCAGCTGGATTTATACTTTGTTGGCTTATGTACATGAACAAGAAACAAGGAAAATAGATTTACTGAAATTAGGAATAACACCAATTATCTTATACAACTTTAGACGGAAAAAACCTTGTACCAGAAACTACATGATAGTGATTCCACAAAATTAGAAGCTGCGTACTTTTGTTTCTATGTTTTTCAATTTGTATCAAAAGAGGAGGTATTACTTGAATGGTCCTGAATACTAACTTTGCTGTTTCCTAAATATCACACAAACAATCAAGCATTATTTCTCTCACCTTGCCTGCTCCAAAATTCTCAGATAAACTGACTCTTTGAGAGAAAATCTCTGGTCATCACCTTAGCCTGCAGAAATGTCTCTTGATACTGTTTGGCTTCTATGATAGGCAGGGGGCTGGCTTCACTCTCAGGAATGTTGTGGAGCAGCAGACAAGAACAAAGCTGCATGCACTGTGAGACGGAAGGGTGCAGGTTCTCCGTAAAGTGAAGTCGTATATGCACATGGAGAAAACCCAGTACAGGTGGCTACAAACTTTCATCTACCGTGATAAAACTTATCAAGTGGCTCAATGATGATAATTCTTGCCTCACTTTTCATATAGAGAATACTTTAATCATGTATTTTAAATTGTTTTCCATTTGTTTGTCAATCACTTAATTGGAAACACATCCAGAAAATACAGGAGACATGTATGCAGTTTTAAAATAACAAAGTCCTTTCAACTGATCTACAGTTCGCCATTGTTCGGTTTGATTCTTGTGTCGGACGTTGTGCTCTGTTGACGTCACACATAGTATCGGCTCAGCTCATTTGGAACCTCATCAGAGCAGGTACTAAAAAAAAGTACCAGGTATTATCACCAATGGAAAAGCAAGAAAAAAATGTGCCGAGTCGTGCAATTTCGAGTTGAGCTGTGCTGGAACTGGGTAGTGGCAATGTGTAGTAATCATGTTATATGTTATATGTGTTATATGTTTTCCTCAACCTCTCAACCTTTGAAGACTTAGAGTCTTTCTCTATACTTCTGTTAAAATACATCCAATATAGTATCATCTGGTATCCAACCAGCCTCCTGTCTGAAATAGAAAACAATACAAATGTGTGTATTATGTGCATACTGTGAAAATATTCATATTTGTGGATGTGGTTAACTGGTTGCAAAAATAGTTTTTGGTGGTGGAATATGCTATTCCTAGTTAGTTAAAAACCTATACATTTACACAAACACACACGTTTTACCTGTCACTCTTTTTGACATGTCCCAACCGTAAAAGGACAACATGACGAGACAACTGGATATGAACAATCCATATGACAGAAGGTGGTTTCCTCGGCGAATATCCATGGCAGCTGGATTTATACTTTGTTGGCTTATGTACATGAACAAGAAACAAGGAAAATAGATTTGTGTACTACAAATACTTCTGTTAAAATACATCCATAATACTAACTAGGAATAGCATATTCCACCACCAAAAACTATTTTTGCAACCAGTTAACCACATCCACAAATATGAATATTTTCACAGTATGCACATAATACACACATTTGTATTGTTTTCTATTTCAGACAGGAGGCTGGTTGGATACCAGATGATACTATATTGGCTACACAACTGTGTAATATTACTGCCCACAATGGTGGTACAACAGTTTGAGAAAAGAGTGGCCATACGTCTGGATTTAGGCTGGACAGTCCAGATTTTAAATGTTTCAAAGAGAAGTATGATTGGTGTTATTTAGTAAATGTTAAGTAAAAGGCCAGAAAGAAAAATAGCAAAGCACATTCACCCATCTGTGGGTGTGGCGTTGCTTGGGGAATTGAGAGTTTTCTGGGCTTTTCATTGCCTTTAGGAAGGTCTTGCAAATTTGAAACTCAAAGAATCAGAAATATAGAATATAAAGCTCTATAAATGCCTATGTCCATGTCTCGAGGTGTTTTACAGATGAGTATGTTACTATTGTGGACACTGGAAAAAAATGAGCTGCAAGCCAGAGGGGGAGGTACTCAGTTTGTATAATTCATCCATGGTGTGTGATGGAGGAATGCACAGTATGTGTGGGTGGTGTGGCCTCAGTAGCCCTGCAGTAAGTAGTGTACTACATGCCTGTGATTGAGGAATAGCATTGATATTCAACTGTATTTGCATGAAATGCGATTTTCTTTTAGCCAAACTTATGTTACCATATGTTATGTACCACCTATATTTAAGTTCTCAACCTTACATTTTGAACATTTCCAACTTATTCCAGTTCATGCCCATGGAAAGTTTTCACTTTACAATTTGCAGAATGTTCTCGTAAAATCTCCACCCCGCAAGCTCCTATCTCCTGTACTGTGAGGAGTGAACTGCACATGTACACATTATGATGCCAAATGCCAAATATTTCTGCACCCTGAGAAGTACATTTTTTACTGCAGATTATTCATTTTACTCTCAACTGTGTACCATTTAGCTTGCTTTTACTCTAATCTGAACAATTCACAGCACATCACAGAACACATAAGTCAGCTACAATATGTTAAATAGTTTTAAAAATCAGTGGAAGTCTGTGATACGTCTTGATATGGACCAGTTTTTTGTTTTTTTATATATTTTATCTAGAAAAATGTTAATGACATTAATTTTTATCAGCTCAATGAGTAAAATAGTTGATTGTTCATGATTTCCTTTTTTTTTTTTTTTTTTTAAGTTTCAAAACACTCACAAATGACACCATGCATTTGCTACAAAGGCTGTGCAAACAAAATGTGCAGATCCTGAGTTAGGACCCACCTGATGATACATCTCCACCTTTGAGCAGTTCATCTGGCTTCCTGTAGCCAAAGAGCTGAAAGTCTTTCTCATAGGTCTTATACAGTTTCCTCCTGTCCTCTAGAGGCACTGTTTTAAACCATTTCATCACAGAATCTTTGGTCGTCATGTTCACATAGGAAGGGGGAACCTTAATAGCATCCTGCAGCTTTAAGATCTTGAGCAGATGTTCTGTGTCCTCTTGCATCGTCTCCTGATGTCCAATGAAATCGTACCTAAATACAACAAACCAGTATCAACCAATGGGTAAAAATTACATTTAATAACGTTTAAAGCAGACCTAGACCGGAAGTTCCAATTAACATTGCTTTTTAGTGTGTATCTGCGTCATTACCTTGTTTACAAAGCCCTGAAGGTTCAAAACAAACAGTTCAGCCACTGCTGAGAACGCTGTTTTTTATTGTAATCTCGGGCTCAGCGAGATCTCCCTTCTGGTTACGTAAACAGCGGTTCTCCTGAACAGCAGATCGTCCTGCTCCGGGCACTAGTCCGGGCACATCCAGTTGTGTACATTGAACCGCAGAAGAAGAATAACGTCCGTTGTGGAGGTGTTTCATGAGCGACAGTGTCTTCTGACTCTGGGTCTGACTCTGGGTCAAAGTCATAAAAGGGACTGCGGCGGGGAGTCGTGAAGAAGCTATTTTTAAACACTGTTAAAACAATGTTTTGATAATGAGTAGCAGTGCATCCACCGTTTCAGAGGGGGGAGCTGCGCTTCTGAGAGCAGGTGTGCTGATTATGTCACTTCTGGGTATTGGCCAATCACAAGACAGTTGGGAAGGCTCTATGCTGGCTGGCCAATCACAACACAGTCTGTCTTCTGGGTGTGAGATTTCAGTCTGAAATATTGCGGCTGAGGAGAGCGTCAGAAAAGAGAGATTTCTATCGGCTCGTTTACAGCAACTAGGAGGTTTTTGACCATAAAAACAAGTTAATGTATGTAAGTAGACCTCCATAATTAACATATATGTGCAACAGGACCACTCTATGTGAGCTTCAACATCCATTCACATTTGTGTGTGTGTGTCTGCAGTCTGCAACTTACGGATCCAGAACACTGACATTAAGTTTTGGCATTGAAAATGAAATTTGGCATTGCAAGACTATATTTATTTGGATTTTTAAAAGTGTGTTTTTTGATGTCAGTCTTCAGGTTTCTTCTTCATTTCCATCTTTTTTCAGGGACAGTGTTTTTACAATGTCAGTTTTTTATCAGGTTTTTTAGTTTCAACTTATTTTTTTCATTTCAGTTTGAATCGACCCTGTCAGTAGGGTTTTGGCGTGGAGGGGAGGCTTTGAGGGGAGGGGCTAGGAACACGTGAACACGCTTTAAGGCTCAAAAAGGAATTGAGAGTAGGCCTCTGCTGCTGCTGTTTTTATTTTTTATTTTCAATGCCACTTAAACTTAATGTTGGTGTTCTGGCTCCATACAAACATTGACTTACTGTATGAGGCAGGGGTGGCACAAACGGTGCATCTGCCTCCAGTGGGGTTCAAAGGAATTTCTCTGCTCAGTCCGTGGGTCCAGCAGGTATTGGATAAAGTTGTAAAATGAAGCACGTATGCCTGACGCAAGTGCCTCCTTCATCGTCTTTGGTGGATTAGGATGGTTGCTATAGAGACGCAGAATATCTCGGCCATAGTCCTGGTAGAATTGCTCATTTAAATGCTCAAATTTGTTTCGGTAGGCAGAGATGAGACGGATAAATGGGTCCCGGACAAACATGAACTTGGTGTAGTGCTTCAGCTTCGCCTGTTTTCAACAAATAAATATAGATTAACCCTCTGTCACTTGAATGCTATTTCCAATGGGTCTGACATCCAGAGAATCAAAGGTGGATGTGGTGTAAACTCAATGACAATTACAAAGTCTTACCTTGAACTCCTTTGCTGGCAAGTGATTTTGAAGCAGAGCACTGCCATGGACATCTCCAGTTATATTATTGGGGTCACCATATGGCTCACCTTTTTTCAGTACTAGCATGATTTTCTTCAAATTGGTACATGCCACCTGTAAGAGCAATAGTCAACAGACATGTTGTAACCATGACTCTATACTCCGCTTATGTGCGATATTGACAAAAACATATCTAATTATATCTCTAACATATAATTACAAGCAGTTAATATTAATTCACGCCGGGCTGCTGGAGGGCAGAGGGCTGTGTCTGTGAGCAGTGGGGGAGACCCTGCTGTAACCATGTGTGTAACATAACTTTGTTATGTGAGATTCTGTATAAGATACACACAAACTCATGCCCGCAAAGCCCTGACTAATGCAGCCACATCTCAGAGCAGGAGACAGGACATCGTTTAGCTCTTCTAAAATGCTGCAGGCCAGTTTCTGAGGGCTGGTACATGACTCTTCATCTGATTAGAAATGAAGAAATGTCTATTGTACTACATCTTGAGAAGCTGGTAAATAATAATCTTCAGTAGTTGTACTTATCGGAGTTAAAATATCATTGCAGATAACACATATCAGAGTATTGTCACGTTTCCATGCTAAGATTCATTATGGGTTCATAGGTGTAATAATTCAATTAATTTCTGTTGATGCCTGAAATGCTCTTTTCCTGGTGTCGATGGAGACTCAACCAAACATGTCATGTAATGTCATGAAGTGTCTTCATGTGTGGATCACCTTGGGAACATAACAGTAGATGAGACCATGAGCGTCATCCACGATGAGGTTATTCCACATGTGATGACTTTGTTTGAAAAATGTTTTGTCAAGATGACACATTTCATCGATCAACTTCATCCTTTCCTCATTCTGCTGATGTATCCTCTTTTCTGTGATGAGAAAAACAAGAATATATGTGCTATATTGTTCAATTCTTCTGCTTTAGGGTGGCTTCTCTCAGAAGGAGAATGACAGGTAGAACAAAGTCAAAGATCAAACGACATCTCTTCTGTTTCCACCTCACCTCCCTCTTTGCTTTTTTCACCCCCTTTCTCTCCCCCCCCCTTCTCCTCTTTCCCCCATTTTTCCTTTCACCCTGAACGACCGACACAGATGCTGCACATCTTCAAGTCCGTCTTCTGTTGGGCTTTTCTCTTCTCTCTCTATAATAGTGTAAGATTTCTGCCTTACTGTAAAGTAGATGAGAAGTGAGATAACGCATGTTGTGATTTGGCGTTATACAAAATTCGGATGGAAGTGAATCCCATATTTTAATTTCCTTACCTGTTTTTTGAATAATAATTGTCCATGGTCCAGTCTCCCAATAATAAATTGCATTGTATCTGTTTGTTTATTTAGTCATGTACTCATTCCAGTCTTCTTCTTAACCCCATGGTCCAGTCTTCCATCTCCCTGAACAAACCTGTTTAATATTGTGGAATAATTCTGCTGTGTAGAAATCCCCCACTCCTCTGTCTGTCGACTCTCTGAGCTACATGCTATCCGGAGCCTCGGCTAATCCCTAATCGCCTCTTCACCTACACCAATAAATAAAAGCATATTTATATAATAAACATATATGAATAAAAAACACTTTTTTTTACCTAGTAATTAATTTTGTGCATAATTGTATATTGTTGTAGATAAATTAATGAAAGCAATAAAACAACCTGAAGAGCCGCTTGGGAGCCGAAAGAGCCGGTTCTTTTTAGTGAGCCGAGCCGAAAGAGCCGGTTCTCTAAAAAGAGCCGGAATGTCCATCACTACTCTCATCTCCCTGACCTAACCTCACCAAACTCCACGAGCTCCACATCTCTCCCTCGTCCAAACAGATGCATAAATGCAAAGTAATAACAGTAAAAAAAAACAACACACATCACTGGAACTCCCAACTGTACAGCCTCCCTCCCAGTGGGACATGGGGTAAAGCTAGGTCAGTGAAGTACCTGCAGGCATTGACATGCATCACCTGGACACAGACAGACACACACATTTTACCTCTCAGCCTTTGCGACATGTCCCATCCATAAAAGGACAACATGATGATAAAACTGGATATAAAAAATCCATATGACAGCAGCCCCAGTAGTCGTCTGCATGGTTTCATGGCTACTGGATTTATATCGTGTCAGCGTGTACTATTGAAGAAGAAATGTACTTGTTAAATGTTACCACCCCTCCCTAAAATGATGGGAGATTTAACGGTGATGTCCAAAACAAGAGCTCATCCTTGTTAGGGCTGTCATTATTACGGATGAGTGCCTACTTTTTTTCCACCTGGCTTAAGGCATGTTACACAGAAGGGAGTGTGAGAGTAACCGTGTATTCACAAGGAGGTAGTATTACACTGACTGATACTGATACAAATGAGAGTCAGTGTAATACCTTGACTCATTTGTGAATCCAAATGAATATTTTCTGTATGTCCCACACACATTTCTAAGCTGTTATTCAGTGGTTATAGAAATAAGATGGTATTACCGTTATAATGCTACCCTATTACAAAATACTATCACCATATGTTGTGAAAGTTCATTAAGTCTACTGATTGAACTTAGTTTTTTTGTTAGTCTTTTAGACAAAAGGAAGTTTTTCTTTACCTTGTTAACCAATTTTCGCCATTAAACTTTCTGTCAGATTTGGCAGTCAAATCTGATCTGGCCTCTGCATCAACAACTGATAAGGCACGTTGTAATAGTCAGAGTCTGGATGTGACTGTTGACTGCTGCAGTACAGAATACTCCCTTTTTGTTTGGTTGCACACAGAGCTGCCTGAGAGTTCGCCAAGCTTCTGGTCCCATGAACTTCCCTAAAGATCTCCCAGTAACGAGTTTGTTGGAGCTGGTTGAAGCATCTACTTTTACTACTTCATGTATGATTTAGAGAACGTAGAGCCGTAGAGACTTGGCATTGTATGGTCGATGTTTAATATTGTGCAGAAATCCCCCACTCCTCTGTCTGTTGACTCTCTGAGCTACATGCTATCCGGAGCCTCGGCTAATCCCTAATCGCCTCTTCACCTACACCAATCTCTCGTTACAACATCACCACCTGACATCAGGTGAAGATGGTAATTTGCATTTTCTTAGGGTCTATTAAATGTAGTCCAGTCAAATAGTTAGTCCATACCAAGCCTTACATCCATAAAGACATTTTGTTATATATAATACCATACCACTTGTTTGGACTCATTTTTATTGCGAGTCCCCCAAAATGTGTTTATGCTTCATTTAGTCTTTGTCAATAATTCTGAGAGTGAATCTGGATGTGGGATAGGACAGGCCCAAGTGTGACCTTTCATTAGAGCCCAAGATCATGACTGCACGTTGAAGCATTTGAAGAAAAGCAGCCTTTTTTTCCAAAGTCTGCGACCATGTGGTCCAAGAGTCTCCAAATGGCACACTTTTGGTACACTTCTGGCTCACCTGGTCTTAAGCTTAGAAAAGCCTCTGTAAAGTACTCATTTTCTGTGTTATTTTTCAAAACATGCCTATACTCCAAATGGTTTATAAGAAAAGCTTTACATTTACTTTGGGTGCCATTTTTAGTATTTTATAAAATATAAATTATACAGAGTTCTGTCTACTGGGCATTTTTTTCTGGGTGAGACCTAATCACAAAACATACAGATAAGCATATTTATCTTAAATATGAATATTTACAATATCACAAAGTTGGGGTCACGGTTACACAGGTGCACGAAGATTGTGAGCTTTAAGGGAGGTTGCTATTGTTGGCCTTGGGCATCACTGTTCTTAACTGTTGATGGTTTTACTCTGCTGTTTGAGATCTTACCTCTGGTACAGACACATTAATGTCAAATCAAGTTTTTTGAATACTTCGTGCTCACACGGCACAGATCTATGCCGCAGGTGCACCCATGGTAAATTGCCCTTGGAATAATACACAACTCCTTATATGGACATCCTGGGGTTGTGTGTTTATTGGTCACATATTCAGGCTTTAAAAAAGCAGTGGGGTTTGCCTCCTTATGTGTTGTTGAGTCAGAGTTAGGATGTGACGTACATATCCAAATTTCACAAATTCAATCCAAATTTAACATTTTGAGTACTTTTTGCTCAAGTGTGTTTATTTAGTTGGAGAGTTAAAACAATTTATCATCAGATAACCCCTATAGCTTGTGCTGGGATAAAAAGGATATACGACACTCTATTGCACAGTCATAGCCTCTGTATGTTTAAAACTCTGGTTTTTATTTTAATTAAAACAATATACCTACGTAAAACAGAGCAGTGTGCTTAATCTGTTATGATAAGTTGAAAAACCTTCTGTACACTTTGTTTCAGAGTTTGGAGATAGAAATCCCTGTTTAATCACTGTTTAGCAGTTTAATCAGTGTGTCTTAGTTCTAAAGTACTTTTGAAGCCACACATCCTGATAGCTTGGGCGTGTCCCTGAGCAATTATCTCACAAAGTTTGGCACAAAGTGCCACAACCCAACTTTGCTCACAGAGAGTAAGCCTTTGGAGGCTGCACCTTTCATACCTAGTGATGATAACAATAATAATAATTACAAAAAAAACTTTATTTGTATAGCACCTTCCATACAAGGATTGCAGCTCAAAGTGCTTCACAGTAAAAGGAAAATAGAATTTAAAAAGCAAGTCCAACAGTAAAACACAACACAGGGTGGAATAAAATAGGAAAGGGCAAGAGTCAAGAGATGGTTATGATACACTCACCTGTAACCTGTTAACCTGTTAATTGTGTAACCTGCCAGAACAGGAAGGTGAATACACTGAAAATCTTGTCTTTGTAATTTTATCTGTCAACTGAAGGTTCATGTCATTCAACAAATTACAGAATTTAGTTTTACTGCATTTTTAGAAAGTACCCCAACTGATGCAAAAAACTGTCATTTTCAAATTCATAAAAATTATAGGTCACATATTCAGGCTTTAAAAAATGTGTGGGGGGTTTTCATCTTCCTATTTGTTGTTGAGTCAAAGTTATGATTAATTTTATATCACATCTTTAGTAGTGATATAAACTAGTGATAATTTTGTAGAAGTCCCAAAATACATGTATTTCCAAATTTCACAAATTCAACCCGAATTTAACATTTTGAGAACTTTTTTCTCAGGTGTGTTTATTTAGTTGGTGAAAATTAAAACACTTTTTCATCAGATTGCCTCTAGGTTGTGCTAAAAAAAAAAGGATAGAGCACACTCTATATTGCACATTCTTATAGCCTCTGTCTATATTGTACGTTTAAACATAGTAATGGAAAAAAGCAGCCGAAATGCTCTGTGTTCTCAGGGTTAAAGAAGAAAAATATGTGCCAGGCCTGGAAATATAAAAAGTGCTACAATGAGGTCACTGAACAGGTCAGTCCAGGGAACCTGAATGATGTATATGCAAATGTTGGAATGTAGTGATGTGACTGGTCTTAGCGAGCTGTCAGTGAGTTTAACTCATGCAACATGTGTATGTAATGCTCAAGCATGTCTTGAATAAACCTGGTGTAAAAGACGTTTTTTAAAGCAGATATTTCTTTCAATTAAATAGTAGAACAAACAAAGGATTTACCAGTAACATTAATTTAGGTTCCACTCCAGTATTAACAGAGCTGTGTTATTGTTTAAGCGTAAGGGTAGATCACGCTAAATACATGACACCGATAGAGGATGTTTTTTGTTGTTGTTGTATTTTTTTTAAAAAAAAGAAGAAAAAAACATAAAACTGCATACATATTTTCTGGATGTGTTCCAGTAAAGTGAAATAGAAACACTCATCCTCTATTGTCGTTATACCATTGCTAAAACAACAAATCTAAGATTTCTGCACAGTACTGTATATGCCTAACTTTGACTGTTGTATAGTGTTTTCTTAGTTTAAGGAAATCCACATTGAGACACCTGTTCTGATTCTTGGTGGATGAAGTAGAGCACTTTTTGAGAAGCAATCTCTCTGCCCATTATGTCAGAGACAGGGCTGAAGCTTTGTGCATGAAGCCAGTTACACAACATTAAAAAACAGAGTTGCTTTGTCTGAGCGCTAATTCATGACAATGCAGATTTTGACTTTCAGAATCTTACTCAATAACATTACCTCAAAGACAGATGTGATGAAGCGTGGAACTATTTAGCCCAAATTATTATTTTAATCACTGCTGGTTGAGATCTTACCTCTGGTACAGACAAATTAATGTCAAATCAAGTTTTTTGAATACTTAACCTTTAGTGCTCACACTGCACAGATCTATGCTACAGGTGCATCCATGGTAAATAGCCATTGGAATAATACACAACTCCTTATATTGACATCCTGGGTGTGTGTAGGTCACATATTCAGGCTTTAAAAAATGTGTGGGGGGTTTTCATCTTCTTATGTGTTGTTGAGTCAAAGTTATGATTTATTTTATATCACATTTTTAGTAGTGATATAAACTAGCGATACTTTTGCAGAAGTCCCAAAATACACACATTTCCAAATTTCACAAATTCAATCTGAATTTAACATTTTGAGAACTTTTTACTCAGGTGTGTTTATTTAGTTGGTGAAAATTAAAACCTAACGGTTGTGCTGAAAAAAGGATTGAGCAAATTCTATATTGCACATTCTTAAAGCCTCTGTATATTTTGTACATTTATGGAAAAAGCAGCCTAAATGCTCTGTGTTCTCAGGGTTAAAGAAGAAAAATATGTGCCAGGCCTGGAAATACGAGAAGTGCTACAATGAGGTCACTGAACAGGTTTGTCCAGGGAACCTGAATATTACAAGAAAATGTGGAATGACCACATTACATTAGCCAAGATATGAAAATCTATTTGTAGAAGATCCTTTGTGTTTCTACCAATTGTATATGAGTTGTGAGTTGAGTCATTCAGTACCCTCATTGTCTCCGAGGATGTTGTTTCACTATTATTTTGTGAAACCATAGATGGTTCTCCTTTCCCCAGTAGGCTGGTTTCACCCTTCTTTTCTTACTTGTTCATTATTACACTGTTCATCTACTCCCACAGGGAAGCATATTGACTGTCAGAGCCTGATTTGCACTCTGTAAGACTGGGCAAGAACTCACTTACCAGAATTACTTTATTGTGCTGATGTCAAGCACCAGGGAAGAATAATAAGATGAAGGTTTTCACACCAGTGCAGGGCAGGGCCTACATTTGTTATATGAAAATATAATATTGAAATGGAAACGTAGTGGAATCTTACAGTATGTGCAAAGTTTGTGCCCATATAACATGCAATATGGGGATTAGGTAAATCGGACCGAAGATGTGAGTGTGAGACTGAATGGTTGTTAGTCTCTACATGTTTGCCTTGCACTGGACTGGTGACCTTGTGGTTAGTACAGGTACTGTATGTAGTTTGTGCAAGGTGATGAAAGTGGTGCAGGAATGTGTGTATTCTGTACATAACAGAGAGTCTAGGACAGGGGTTCTCAAAGTTTTGATACCTGAGGGCCAATTTAGGAACCCAACATTGGACTGAGGGCCACCAAAGGAAAAAAACAGAAAGAAATCCCATTTGTAATAATTTTAATGACCAGATTGCAGTTGTACAGTTTACACTTATTGGTCTGTATCCAGTAATGTCTAATAAACATTTAACAAGTTTAGCAGCTCCTGGATTAAAACTATCAACTGAAATTCATTGCGGGCCGCCAGAAATGTTTCTGCGGGCCGCCATTGGCTCGAGGGCTGCACTTTGAGAACTAATGGTCTAGAATGTTCTCTGTCAGGTAGTTTTACTGCTTGAGGTGAGAAAGTTTGTCTTCCTTGTGACACTGACGCACTTTTAAGTCTTCTTAAACCTTCTGTTTAAGAAGGTGCTTCGCTGTTTGTCCAGTGTGTGGTCACGGTGATCCAGGTAATGAGTGATTATGATTATTGAGTTTGTTCTGTGTGCTCCTCTCCACCATGTCCTCAAATATCTCCTGTTTGCACCTGCATCAGCTGATGGAGGAATGTAATCAGCATGTGGAACCGCAGGATAAAGTGGTAGAGGATGGATGGATGGAAGCTGCATTCATTGTTACTCTGCTTTGAAGTGGGCAATCTTTATCTTGAGAAAAAGTGTATAAATACAAGACATAAAATCTCACAGGAGGCAATAAAATACATCCATAAATTAAATTAAAAGACAAAATGCTGGGTAAAAGTAACAAACAACAAACAAAAAAGACAAAATCAAAGAACGTCAACAACTTAAATAGTGTCCAAGTCCAACGAGTAGAGATTTAAAAACAGACAATGAAGGGGCCTGTCTAATGTGCAGAGGCAGATCATACCACTGTGTAGGAGGGAAAAATAATCATAATGATAATAGCTACCAGGGCAGCTGATGACTCATATTTGATGCTGATGTTTTGGGCCTATATGTGCAGGAATTGGCTGGATTTTCTCTTTTTCCATCTAATTTTAACAAATGATACAATGTTCTAAACTTAATGTCTTCATTGCACTCCAATCATATTCAGTATTTTCAGCTTTCCAGACTAAGCCTCATTTGTCAAGTTTCCAAGAACAACATTTTTAATTTTTGTAATAATTAACAAAATAATAAACCAATTATTATTCAAAAGGTCAGGTTTTATTGGGACACCTCTTACAAATGCAGTAAACATGAAATCAGTTTTAAAATAACAACATTTTCAGAAAAGAAAAAGAAAACTGCCTTTGCAAGTATTCAGTGTGACCCACCCTTACACTTGAGCAGTAGCACCACCCTGTGGCTCACTTTGGAACTCTTTGGAATTGTTATTGTTAAAACCTATTCTTCCGTTTAATGCTGTGAAAAGGGTCTATTATGCCAGGTTTATTCAATACATAAGACATAAGGCTGAGGCATTATATGCATGTGCTGTATGAGTTAAACTCATTCACTGATTGAGACATTTAAAAATCTGAAAACTTGTTTTAATTATTGAAAAAAAAAAAATAGTTAAATACTCAAATCAATGAATCAATACTCAAAATGGTTGACAGAAGAAATTAGGCAAATTTTAAGGCAACTGCGATAGACAAGGCAAACATAGCAATTAGAGATGAGCTCAGACGATACTTGTATCGGTCCTATACTGGTCAAAATTACTAGATCGAATGTTGGACAGATAAAAAAGTAACAGGCTTCACTATGTACAGACTGAAAAAGTGCAACTAAATCTAACAGCAAGTGGGAACTGCATGTTTTCATTTCGATATTGGACAGGAAAAGGTGATATTGAGCCATCATAGGAATCAAACTATCAATGTTAGCTAGAAAGCTCAGAGTGTATGGACTGTAACGTGTACGTACGACAATTTACATACGTACAGATGACTGATTGACAAAAAGTCACTGGCTGGAAAAAAATACACAGGAAGTAAAACATAGACCAGTTTGGACCAAAGTCATGCCAAAGAGGTCTGGAACCTCTTCTGTGATTATTTTGAACTACAAAATAATTGATCGAAACCTCTTGTTAACCTTGGGATGACAACGTTATCATGTGTCATTTCTACTGAACCTCTGCGTTCATGAACATAGAGGTTGTATTTACAGGCCTACATCTGGAGTGCAAGAGGCTGCATGTCACTCATTATCTCTGCATATTGTACAATTGCTTTCATTTCCTCCAGTTTCAATTCATGGTCGTTCAACCTTTTAGCAATGTCTTCAAATGAGCGTCTTACAAAGGCATTTGTGTTCTCAGTGTATCTCTCGACACTTTCCAATTCAGGTGCAGACGAACTTGAAATTGTTTTCAGACATTTCACTCTGGCGGTGTTTCCGGTCATGATCTTAAAAGTGCTTTGGCGTTCAGACTCAACGAGTGCCTGCAGGAAAGAGAGTTAAAATGATTAATCACATGATGTAGCGGCACTTGTTCTTTTCACCCATTTACGAACTGAATTTGATAAAAGGATTTTAATGACTCGCCCGTTCAGATGCAATTTTTGTCTCAAGTTCCCGGAGCTGCTCCTTCATCACATTCTGAAATGTAAATGTCACAATTTCTGACATTTAAGGTATAATCATACTGACACAAGTCCAGCAAGTCACAGAATAAGTTACACAAACAATTCTGAATATGGACTGTCACAAAGGGCATGATCTGTGTGGTGGCAATTCTGTAGGACTGAAGCTCAGGGGTTGTAGCGATGGGACAATGTATGATATTATTGCTTATCGGGATTGAAAGCACTTAGAATAAGTTAACTGTGGTGAAAAAAGAAAATCCTGTCTAACTCACCAGCGTACAGTGCCTGTGATCTTTTTCTTAATGTGCCTATGGGGAGCTGCATCTTTCCTCATGACGTATTATTCATTCATTCATCACCGGTGACCTTATTAAATAATTCTTCACTAAAATATGTGCTTTTCTTCTAAAAGAAATAATAATATATGCTCACTGAGACTCACAGCAGAATCCAACAATATATTTACCAGCATTTCCTTCTCTTTGTGCGAGTTTGCTAAGCAAACCAGATATATCAGGCAGATTGTAGAGTACAGGAGTCTGGTGCTGCTTGTCAAGGTTGCTGCCACCATAGTTTCTTGCTTCAACTGTAGGAATACAGAGAAAGGTAACAGAAAGTTAAATGGTGGTGGGACAGTATCTCCATTAAACCTCAGTGGCTTAGTAGGGCAAGGTCTATATCGGAGTCAATTACGTAGTTACAGTATAGAAAAGGGCCCGAATGAAAAGGTTGCCAATGATCAAGAGACAAAATTTCAAGTTTAACAAAGTTTTAATCTTCCAAGATGTAGAGGTTACAGAGTTACACAGTTTGAATGTCACAGAGAAGTGCTCAGAATATTGCAGTCTGAAGTCTCCTTTTATCCTACTCTCCAATACTCAGCAGACAATCTTGTACAATTTGTTCCAATCACACCAGACAATAATAAATCCTGTGGGCGTCTATTTTCCCCAAAGTTGATTCTCACTTTGGCACATCACATGATAATTGTGCAAGCATGGAAACAGGTCCCATAATACAGGAACTACTGGTTATACGGCAATGAAATGTCAGTCCCACTTCTGGTTACTCAGCAGTAACAACATTTCTGCATTTTTATAATATACGAGCTAAGCAAATGAGCCATGAGCCGAGATCATTTTCACAGTAATCTATCTAATGCATCAGAATTTAAATACTATCTATGATACAATCTATATAACCCTAATATTCCCTTAGTTCACAGGTTTTACCCTACAGAGTTGACTGGCACATCCCAGCCTACTCCTCTGCTTAGCTTTAATTATAACAATAATAACTAAAACTATTATCATGATTGTGAAATAGGCACTTGTTATCCCTGTTGCAGACGGTCAAATATAAAGTAAATGTGTTATCCAGCAGGGAGCAGTATAGAGCTACCCGGTGGGCTATTGTAGTTGAGACACACACACACGCGCGCACGCACACACACACCAACTAGCGAGCTCATGCTACCTTGCCAACAGAAAAGAAGAACAATACCACGAACACTGTATAAGATAATAACGTCTGGGTGCATGTAGCGGCAGCTTGCTACGTACACTGAGTTATCAAGCGGTAATGACAATAGTAACAAACATTGAGAACAACATGTCCTGTGGCAAAAAAATGTGTTCAATCCACATAAGACGCAAGTAACAGAAATAACTGCTGCCTTGTCTGAACCGTCCCGTTACAAGTGGGCGTAATAATAGCACCAGGAACCTAGATTGTCGTTACAGCGCCGTTTTTTTTTCTGCCTCATTGCCTTTTAAAGTCTCTGTAGATTCGGGACCAGGTTATTGTAGGCGCCGAAATAGTGTCGCTTGCTGCCGTTCTATCTCACCTTGTTCTATCTCACCTTGTTCTATCTCACCTTGTTCTATCTCACCTTGTTCTATCTCACCTTGTTCTATCTCACCTTGTTCTATCTCACCTTGTTCTATCTCACCTTGTTCTATCTCACCTTGTTCTTATGTTTGCAATTGTCTTCTTCTCTTCCTCTTTCTTCTTTGCCTTCTTGGTGTTTTCTTCTTCCTTTTCCTTATCCGTCCTGCTTCCTGTAAATTACTGGATGTACGCCCAATGCCGCCCCCCACAGGACGACGTATGCTATTTAATCTACACTGTCACAAACAACTCAGTCGAGTGGAGAAATTGAGAACTGGTTCTCAACTCACACACATTTGCACCTCACAGGCATTTGTTTGCTCTTCAAAAAAAAAAAAAAACTCCTCTTACCAGTCGGTAACTTGAACTGCTACGCACATAGGAGCATCTCACTTTTGCAGACACAGGAAGTCTTGTGCCAAGCAACTTGCAGAACAGTGCAGATTACACGATTACACGATTACACTGCTTAAATACCCCTAACCCATGACCCAGTGATGCGTTCAGCTTCCGGACTGAATTACACACTTTGGTGAAACAACTAAAACACACAAAAGACAACCTTGTCTTTCAGGGCATGATCTCAGATTGTGACCAGCAACTTGCCAGGATCGACACATAAAGTCACACCAATCCAAGACAATGTACTGGGTCCAGATAACAACTGATTTTTGCACATGTGAAATTAAAATGATTAAGCCTATAATGGTTTACAGTGCTTTAGAGATGTACATTCCCTATTTTCGTTGTATTGTATTGCCACAGTGAAAGTAACAAATGTTATTGTTGTTTCGTTGGCAAATAACAAACTGGATTCACCTTTTTATACCCAAATTTCAGCCAGACTTCTCTGAGAAGTCAGCAATTAAACATAGCATTCAAACACTAAAGTTTTTATGTTCAGGAATGCAAGTAAATAACTATAATTTGACATCTTAATCAAGAAATAGTAATGTGCTTTACAATTATATATGTGTGTATATATATATATATATATATATATATATGTATATATATATAAATATATATATATATATACACACACACAGGATATTACGTCACTTTTGGCCACGCCAAATGTTGGCGTTGTGCACGCGCCAGTGCTGGTGATAATCACATCATCATTCCTCTGGTTCTGGTGTATATTTTCCCTCTGTCTTCATTGTGCTGAATTTTTATTTTTACTCAGTAACGGATAGGATTTATAAAGTAACTGAGTACAATACTTGAGTCAATACATACTCAAGTAAAATCATTTAAATTGTACTTAAAAAATACAAAATACACCAAAAAAGTATTCAATACAGAAACTTGAGTAAATGTATTTCGTTACTTTCCACCTCATATATATATGGATATACTGTATACAAACACACACATAAATAAACTGGTTTTACAGCTGCCGAGTTTGCATGCCCCATTTTTAATTACACACACAGATGTATGTATATATATATACATATATACATATATATATATATATATATATGTTGGGCTCCGCTTCAGTCAGATGCATGCAGTTCTCATGAATGCAGGGAATATGGCATTTCCCTTATCTGTCTGAGTGTCAACAGTGGAGAACTGCTCCCTATTGGTTGCTATCGAGACAACCTTGGCAGTGCATAGTTCCTGTCTTATCATCTACTTTCCCAGACATAATAAGCAGTGCTGTGAGTTTGTAAGTTACAGTTGCTTCTATGAATTTACAAGCAGCAGTAATAACTGTCAAAAGATGGTCAAACATTAGACCTTTCTCATCTGCTTACGGGACAGTGTGAGCCAAGGCTCTTCACACTTTCCTCCAGATGGTGATATTGTCTCTAAACAGGGATTTACCAAATGTGTTGCTTCACCGGGGGTCCTGATTTCACAGGCAGCCTCCGTCACGTCTGCGTCAGCACAGTGCTTCCAGTAGGGAGGGGTAAGGAGCTCGTGAGCAGCTGGTGTGAGATAGAGAGAGAGAGAGCGAGAGAGAAAAAAAACAAGGAGGGGTGCGAGAGAGAGGCAGAGAAAGAGAGAGAGAATTAAGGGTGTTGCCGCCTCTGAGACACACTCACGCATCACTGAGTAACAGCAGCGGAGTGAGAAGAGAGCATCCCTCTGTGAGAGAGAAAATACCTCTTTTTTGAATCATTGAAGCCACAAAAAAACCCTTTCCTTACTAAACATCGTTAAAGCCAAGGGATCACGGAGATACACTGTCCCTAGATATCAGGAGGAGCGACGGAGAGAGTGGTGTGAAAGCAGACAAACGGATAGACGCAGCGCTTCAGCACCTTGGACAGCGACCATGGCTCCAGTGGTGGAGGATGGAGCTCAGTTTGGTGAGTCAAATTCCTGACACTGAACACTCCCATTCACCTACAGGTGGGATTGGAGTAGGGCTTCAATGATTAATCAATTTTTTTTATTGATTGCTAAATTATTTGTCAAAAATTTTGATAATCAATTCATTTGTTTGAGTGTTTTCTTGACTGATTTGTTTCACTTCACTTCAACATATTCACTTAAATGTGAATATGTTCTGGTTTCCTTCCTCCATATAACACATGCATCATCAAAAAATAATCATTTTGGTTTCTGGGCATAACAAGATTTGAGAAAAATCACGAAAACAACAAATCAGTTAATTGAGTAAATAATCAACATATTAATCAGTTATGAAAATAATCGCGAGATGTAGCCCTAGATAGAAGTACATGTGTACTCCTCACAGTGTAATGCGTTACTGATCAAAAGTAATCTCAAACCATGAGTGGCAACCTTTCAATATCCAGTCTGAATTTTGACTGTTTTTCAAATGAGGATCAAATCCTGTTGATAATAATGCAGTTTTCAAGAGAGACACTCAAGAGACCTTTTACTGGATAACCTCCATTTTGTTTTCCGTTGCTTTGTGTTGCTGGATGTTTATATTTCATGTTACGAATGCTGAAAGACAGGCGGGTTTATAATTTTTTTATTATTAATATTCAGAATTAAACTGGAGGCAGGAGTTCAGCAGCTCCATCACCAACCCCCTGCTGCTGCATCTGCCTGTATGTTGTTGTTGTTGTTGCTGCCTTGAAACCTGAGACATCATAGCTTGAAATATTAATAAGAGGAGAGAAAGCGGGTAATAAGTGACGTGATTTCACATCAGCAAGACCTGAGACGACTGTGCCTCCTTTGTGTTTACCAGAGTCTAATTGAGCCTGCATCTTCAGAGCAGTTACGTCTTTTAGATGGATGCCACACCTTCTCATACCACAGCAAAACAGGCGTAGGGAAAAATTCTTCAAATATACACAATGTCACGACATGAGGGGAGAAAGAACAAGGAATGCAAATTAAAAAGACCTTTATGAACAGATCTAGCAGCAATGTAATCAAGCTCTCATGTAATGCCACTTTTTACATGTAAAATGAAATATATTCACTATTTACATAGAATTGGCCTGGCTTTTAAGTGAAAAAAGTGAAAATAAATGGTTCATAATGGTTATGTGATGACATGAAATATTCCCATCCCAACCAACCCCACCCTCTCTGTCTGTCTGTCTGTCTCTCTCTCTCTTTCCATCTCTCTCAAAGGGTGTTAACCTGCATGCTTTTCCACCGGGCTTGTAGCTGTAGGAAATGGCCTGAAAGAAACCTATTAGACTGCATTAGAAGGCAGCATAATTGTTGAGTCATCGTTCAACACAAAGACTATTGAGTATTAAGGCTCAGGTTTGTCTCCATAATAACATTTAAATCATACTTTAGGAGACAAATACACCTTGGAAAAGGGAGTGGCTCCCTGTAGGTTTTGAAAAGAAATTATGTTTTGGTGAATCCTTTGTGTATAGGATGACAATACATGGATGGAACACAGGTACAGTTGGGGATTTCAGATTGGAATTACTCTGTTCTATTGAAAACCTAACTTATGAGCCTCTATTTGTTGGTTTCCAGTGAATTCAATTTAAAAGTCTGCTTGTCACTCCCTAACATGATTTCCCCAGAGGGCTGCATATCATAGATTATGGTGATGGTACTCACCGTATTCAAAATGAATGGAGTGAATGGGTACAGGAGTGCATTTATCTTTTTGTGCATCTGTGTTCAGTCATTTTTATAAAACTGCCAACTGGAAGTCAACCATTGAATTGGAACCTAGTGATAATTATTCTTCATCAAGTTTGAGCAGATGAATTGTTGTATTCATCTCTGTCTGAGTTGAGACAGCTTCCACCAATCAGAAACACAGAACAGACAAAATCTGTTGTTTTTTTATTGATCTTAGACACATCTCAAAAGAAGGTCCATAGCTCAATAAAAAAAAAAAACACATTCCGTTATGTGTGATTGTTTGATCATATATTTTCCCTTTCTTCCCTCATCTCTTTCTCCCTCCCTCCATTCTTTCTGTCCCCCTAAAACAGTGGCAGTGCCAGTAGGTGTGGCTGTGGTGAGTGTCTTTGGCCTTGTATTTGCTGTGTCTGCGTTTGCGTGGATCTGTTGCCAACGTAAAAACACCAAGTCCCAGAAGACACCTCCCTACAAGTTTGTGCACATGCTCAAAGGGGTCGACATCTACCCAGAGAGCCTCAGTGGCAAAAAGAAGTTTGCTGAGCCTGCCAACACCACAACAAATGACACCACTAAAACCGACATTAATGGAAATTGCCACACTGCAGCACCACTGAGCCAGACTCAATCAATCAAATTGACATCAAGTCCAAATGGTTCCAGACCAGCCCTGCATCTGGATCTCGAGAAACGGGATCTGAATGGCAACATCACCACCAAACCATTTCACCACCACCATCAGACTGTGCGGAGCTCTCCGGACCTGGAGCTGCCGTCTCCTCATGCAGGGTTCACCCAACCTGGTTTAGTGGACCGCCGTGACCTCCCTTCACCGTCCAGCACTCTCTCCAGCCAGGCACCCACCCCAGCTGTAGACAAGCCCCATGGAGAGGAGAGGGAGGGTGGGCTAGGGACACTCCACTTCTCCCTGGAGTACCAACCGGAGAAGAAGGCATTCATTGTCAATATCAAGGTTTGCATTTAGGCTCCTGTTTTTACGTGTGCTTATCAGTTTTTCGGTAGAGTTTGCAAACGGTTCCAGTCAATGGTTAATGATGGATTTGATTTAACGTTTCAGGAAGCCCATGGCCTGACTCCAACTGATGAGCAGTCAATGACATCTGACCCCTACATAAAGCTGACCTTGCTGCCAGAGAAAAAGCATCGGGTGAAGACCAGAGTCCTGAAGAAGACCCTCGACCCTGCCTTTGACGAGACCTTCAACTTTTACGGGATCCCGTTGGCCCGAGTGTCGGAGTTGGCCCTTCACTTCATGGTGCTCAGCTTCGACAGGTTCTCCCGCGATGAGGTCATAGGAGAGACCCTTGTCCCTTTGTCCGGCATGGACTTGTCACAGGGCCGTGTTCTGATGAGCCGAGAGATAATCAGGAAAAATGTAAAGGTAAGAGTCTAAGATCAGTCATCTTCAAAGCAAAGTAAACACAAAATATCAAATGACGTAAGAAATCAAATCACGTTCAGTGTAAAGACACTGAATGATTGAGAGTGGAACTAAAACCAACATGCCTTCGCGATGAATGGTGAGAAAAGATCCTATCATTCCACAGAACTCACAGTTTGGAAAAAAGTGGTCATTGTTAGTGTTATTAAAATTAGTGTTATAAATTATTATCTGATGAACACATTTTCATTCATAAAATCACTGATTTTTCTACTGTCAAAATGTGCAATGAGCCATTGTGACCATTGGTGCATGAGGGGTTCAAATGATTAGACAACTTCAGCAGATGTTCCAACTGTAACTGGGAAATAACAACCTCCGAGTAAAGCTGGAATTCACTTTAGGTTCAGGTTTCTTTGCCACAACAACCATGATGAATAACTTATATTAACATCACTGTCTCCACCACCAATTTCTAAAAGCAATATGTCTAGATATAATAATAATAAAACTGACATTCCTTCCTTGTTAAAATATCACTCAGCAAATTTACAAAGTCATTTGTTTGTTATGAGACATTAAACATACAGTGAACCAAAGAGATAATCATCGGAATGAAAATGCATCACATCCAAATTATATCAAAAATATTGTTTTAATAGGTAGTATCTTGGATCTAAATACATATAAGGAATTATATTTCTTTGTATTTGTTCTGGACAAGTCAGGAAAATGATTAAACTAAGCCAAATCAGAAAGCACAAAGGAGGTGTATTTCTGCACCAGTTAGCAATGTCATAATAATCATATTTATTTTTACATTTTAGGAATTACATAATTTAAACTTGAAACACAAATTTTACAGTAGTGGAGTGAATGAAATGAAACCAAACGTGTATGGATCTGTGGGCTTGTGGTCAATAATCCACTCCATACCAGCCGTTCCTGGCAACCATGAGGGCCACAAATCTACTGGAGCTCATTTCCCATGGGTCATCTTTCCTGTTAGTGGAAGTATCCACAATACAGTATAGCTGTGTTTTTGTAAATGCACTGGGTGGAGTGGCAGCAGCAGCTATGGTTGTGGTGTTGAATTTAAAAGATAGATGATATCTGCATCTACTTCTCTGTGGTCCAGTATGCAGCTTTGCAGATTGTTTACAGATGGGCTGGCTCCATGAGCATCGGCCCATTTTCAAATGGAACGCGAGATGATACTGATGTATTTAGAGATGTGTGGGCTGATATGGTATTTTGCAGGGCTTTGCTAAAATGGAAGCTGTGTCTCCACAATGGGGGAAGCGGATATTTGCACATAAGTACCTTCCCCGAAGGAACATGAGACACAGTAAAGATCTCTGAGACAATATGCTTATCAGAGAAGTGCTGGGAAACTCAGCTCCAGTTCAGAGATATATAAAAGGTTCATTCCCTCTCGACAGTGCTTGCTCTGTATTTTGTCATCAAGAGGACAATATTCCTTAACCATATAACTATAAATCTGTTTTACTGGCCCTCTGCACAGCTACAATAACCAGATTTTGTTTTATTTAATATCTCATTTGGGTCAGAGGATCTAATGAACCACAGCTGAAGGGAGGAGTCTGCATTGTCTGGACCTTTTGTTTTGTGCAATCAATAGAAAAATCGTTTGAGAAACAAGAATTTGCAGAGGGTTATATTTTATTCTTTTATCTGATGTGATGTAGGTTGGTACACAAATACAAACAGGTTCGTCAAACTCTGACTCTTGCTGTGTTTCACTTGAATAGTTGAATCTTCCCAATAAGATTTGTCTTGCCTCTTCTGAATACACCTCTGATAACAGGGTGGTGGCTATCTTTGTCTGCAAGGCGTACTGCAGTTGTGTGTATGCGCGTGTGTAATCAGAACATTGCGAGGGGGTAGAACTTGCCTGTGTCTCTGTCGTATTTGTCATTACCATGGCAACCATGGAACACGGGCATGAATATCCTGTTTGCTGTGACTGACTCTCCTGGGTGTGTGCTCAGAGATGTGGTGGACACATGCTGTTGCACAATGACACAATTAAAAAAGCTCAAATGTCGAGGAAATTGGGGAACTTTTCATTAACATTGTTGACAGCCATTTAATCATCAGCACACACATCATTTACATGATTGCATGATTTGTGCTTGGATGCCAGTTTCAGGTCTTGCAGGACTTAACAAGATGAAACCAAGAAAAGTTTACCATTTAGAAAATGTAGTAATAAATGAAGACCGCATAGTGTTTATGTGTATTCATGGCCTGGAATATCAACAGTGCTGTCCTGTGGTTTCTAGTTTCATCTTTCTGACCCTGCGCCCTTTTGTCTTACAGAAGCCCTCAGGCCGAGGTGAGTTACTGCTCTCCCTGTGTTACCAGTCCACCACTAACACTCTGACTGTGGTCGTCCTCAAGGCTCGCCATCTGCCTAAGACTGAAAACAATGGACCCACAGGTATAGAAAATTCTACCCATGAGATCATTTCTTATGCCCTTATGTCCTTATTGTGGACAGAACAGTCAGCATGAATGGAGTCGAACTCAGCCCTAGATGCTGCAGAGAGTCATGTAGAAATACCCATATACCAAGGCCGTGATAGAAAAAACCCCAAAATGAATGCTCCTAATTTTACCGAACAATTTAAGTTATGTGTAACAATTACATGTTTACACACAGGTAAATATCTTATTTATTTTGCTGTCTGTAGCTGTATTGATGCTACAACACATACACACACACACAGGTATGTGCAGCTCTTCTTAGTAGGACACTGCACTGATCTCCATTCATTTGAACAGCGTTATCCCTAACCTTAACCATAACCATAACCAATTAATGCCTCACAATAACTTTAACCTTTACCTCACCACAATTCAAATATTCACCCTAAACTTAACCGTCCCACACAAATGAGGTTCAGCCTCATTAAGAACCCTAACCTAAACACAATTGTAACCCTGACACTAAAACCAGGTCTTAACCCTCAAAAAGCCCTTTTAAGGCGTGACAACCAGCCAAAATGTCCTCACTTTTCCTCACAAAGATGCCCATACACGAACACACACATGCATACAAACAAAAGACGAAAATGATAAGTGTTGTACACAATCAGCCTCTTTTGTCCTCATTTGTCACATCTATCTTTCCTGTACCATTGTTCACTGTGTTGATCTGTCTCAGGAATAATGTGACAAACTGTCTTTTTTCTCTTTTTCCATTCTTCATCTGCTCTCATCATTCCTCTTCTCTAGATCCGTATGTCAAGGTGAATATGTACCATGGAAAGAAACGTGTGTTCAAGAAGAAGACACACGTGAAGAAGTGCACACCCAACCCAGTCTTCAATGAGCTCTTTGTCTTTGCTCTGTCCTCCGAAGAGGGCCTGAGAGACACCAGTGTGGAGCTGCTGCTGATGGACTCTGATACAGGCAGGTCACGCAGCCCCAACACTGTCCTCGGGCGCCTGGTGCTGGGCACATCATCACCTGGCACTCCCGGCGAGCACTGGAGGGAGATCTGCGACCATCCGCGCCGCCAGATTGCAAAGTGGCACGCCATGTCAGAGGAATAGAGCTCCGGGGTGTTGGTGGATTCTGACGTCCATCCCCAATCAAGTCCAACAACGATGTGCAGGAAATCATGTCTTGCTAGCCAATACCCTTTGGACTTTCAGTGAGGGCAGGAGGGAAACAAGGGGGAGGGGACTTTGGTGTTGCAGGGAGGGTAGTTTGGCGCAAAGTCATCATTCAGTCATTCATTTATTACTTATCTTTGAAGTTATCAGGGTTCACTGGAGGAAGTAGGAGACAAAAAGGAACCCTGTAGCTTTAAATGATCCCAAAGACTGTCACTGAAAATCACCTGGTATCATGCAACTTCATCTCAATGTCAACAACCAATTGTCGCAGCAACCAAGTGCAGTGCAGAATGTCTTAAATATCACTATTGTCACTTCTTTCTTCCTTTGCTTCTTCTTCTCTTTCTTGAGCTCTTCCCTCTATATATAGTATCCAAGTCCATTATATGAAAACTTTAGGTTACTTACGTAACCCCGGTTCTCTGGGAAATGCCCCCCCGCCCCCCATGTAGTCCGATCACGCCAGAGGGCGTTTCCCATAGTGAGATACTGAGGGAGGTTTGAAAGAGAACCAGAATAAACCCAATCTGACGACGCTGTAAAAATGTTGATTATTCAAATTTATTTTATAATGACAATGTTTTCTTCATAACAATGTAGATTGTTTTTATTTATCTTTTTGTTTTGTACTCTTCTGGTTGATCTGTTGAACATTTTTTGTAAGTGTAAGTGGTATTTCATAAACATTACAAGAAAGCCTAAATTAGGTGGTGTGAGGTAAGGCTGGAACAGACTGAAGTGCATTGGGGACAGTAACATGGATGCATTTTGGTGTGAGTTTTGTTCATAAGAGTGCTTTTGAAGCGTGTGGGTGGGCATGTATGTCGGCTCTGCCACATAATGTTTACTTTAGATGTTTTGTCCCCCTTACTGTGAGCACAAAGACAGCTGAAATGTAAATGTATGTACCTTACTATAAAACATGGCAAGTTCCAAAAAAGAAAGAAAGAAAAGAATGTGCAGTCTTTAATTTCGCATGAAATGTGACATGTGATCAGACGTTCACTGTTGGCACAGTTGAATTAACAATATTCATGTTCAAAAACTCTAAATCTCTACATTTCAGAATGAAACATTTGCACTGCTACTGGCTGTTCAGGATGCATCCGTTAAGAAAACCATATTTCACATGGTATTTTTTGAGGTTTGTAAACTTTGTAAGCAGCAGAAACCACCTACAGTATATGAGTGTTCTATCGGAGGTAAAGGCCTTTTTTAAACATCACATAGCATGTCAGGGACCAGAAAGGATATAATAAGTATCTGCTGTAAAAACATGGCAGCACAAGATGGTAGCATCCATAAGGCAAGGCCCTTACCGAAAGTATATATAATATAATATATAAGTTTCATGAACAGAAACTATGTGATATTTTTTCTATGCTGTGTCCTCCATCTGACAACGGGCTCGGTCATGCTCTCAGACCTGACTGAGGGAGCATTTGTAAGTATACAGCAGCAGTGCAATGGCTGCTGTGACCAGGTTTAACAGTAGAATCCACTTCTGAAACTGTTTGTGTTTTCAGTCATACTCTAACCTATTTGCAGTCTCACTTCTGTACTTGTGCAATGTTGCTGTTCTACCATTCCTGTCTTGACATAAATAGAATCACTTCCCGTGCGCAGCCTGGGAATGATGCCGGGCAACATGTGATTTAAACATTGTTGTCTGAAAAACACAAGGAGAGTCTTGTCGAGTTGACTTAATCAGCTTTGTGTGAACTCATATAAACAGGCGTTTATTTGTGTTTCTGTCAAGGTGCCTGACAGATATCGTATACATGGGACGTTTAAAATCTAACAGTACAAAGTCTGTGCAATGACCTGTGTCCTCCTCGGCCTTGGGATGACATCATTGGGCGCTTTACTTAACGTGATGATGTAATCACTGCTAAATGGATATGTGCTCAGGGATGAAGTCATCATGTTGGAATTTAATATCAGCTAAGTGGTTCAGTGAGGGAGTTCAGCTGGCTCAGCAGGCCAATGCCACCCCTCCCCCCACGTTCTGCCTCCCTCCCCTAGATCTGAAACGTTACTTTTTATTTTCCCACTCTGCATTCTCCCTCTGCTGCCTCTCTTTACCCTCCTTCCTCCACTGTCGTCTACTGCCAGGTTACATCATGTGTTTGGTGGTGGAGTCTCTGGAGATGCAAGATGTCACTCTGTACTCTCTCTGTGGTTTTGACCTGCAAGGTCACGATCTATCTGAAACAGTAGCTTCTATATTAATCCTCCACCGTCTTCCTCTGAAGATCAGGTAGAGTACAATATGCGACATCCCTCCATATCAGGGATATTGTAACTGTAACCGATATTGTATGTAGTTTCTCATCTTTTGCAGGCAGAAATAAGTGTGTTATCTGTGACCTAAACCTCAATTTATCTGCTGCTACAGTGATATTTCAAGATTATAAAATCCACACCATGAATTAACTAATAAAAAGACTAAAAATCATCATTTGGTATATTTATTCAAAGCCACTGAGATCAATGATTCTCAATGTAGTAGTGAGTCTTCATGAACCCTGAGAGATATCACTTAAGTAAAAGCTTGTTCCCCTCAGCTCCTCTGGGATGAACAACACTCAATCGAAAATGAACATAACAAAATGAATCAAGAGGCCACTTTCCACCAGCAGTTACATTGTCTGTGAAGAAGGAAAAATAGGACATCTCTGGGAGAGCATATAAACTATGTCTTTGTTCCTATGAATGCCTCCCATCACCAACTTTGCTCTTTTAACGCTTCCACACTCTCTTCATTTTAGTGATAAAAGAGACATTGTTCTTATTTACCAAAACAGCAGTAACACACTTTATTTTTAATAAGAAAGTATAGACAACGGGGGGTAATGAAAGAAAGACAAGACAGTTGCCCTCAAATGTGATCATGCTTGCTATAGAAGAATAGCACATCCAACATCTAACCGAAGCCTTTATTTATTCATTTTGTTATTTCAAATAGGGCCATCGTCAATGAAAATCCACATGTAAACTTGCCAGATTGTAGCCTGTGGCTAATTCCCACTACAAGAGCTGGATATATCAAACAAATTAAAATAAGATAATAGGTCTGTCAATATAATGTCTTCTGTGCCTTTATATCAACAGGGAGACTGGTGTACCCCGCCTTTCTCCCTGCCAATCCACCGCTCCGTTCTCCGGCCCAGTAGATGGCGCTAATGTGCCAACAAGCTGGTTTGTTTGCCAACCACCTTTAAATTGAAACAGGAAGAAGAAGTCGATTTGTTTGTTTCGAAGGTAAGTCCCGTGAATGTACATCCATGGTAAGTTCACGTTCACATTTAAGTCGTAAAGAGTTTGTGTTGAAAACTTTCTAACACTTTTCAGGAAATGTTGATATGCCCAACAGTCATATCTGTTTTGTACTTTGTTAGCCGCCTGCTAGCTTGCAGGGCTAGCCCTTTTCCCATTTTAATCGTTAAAAGTTTGAAGACGTCAACTGGCCGTTACAGATATATGTGACGTAATTTTTGACTCGTCGTAAATTCATTGTGACTAGTTGTGTATATATACATGTCGTCATTCTTACTAGTCAAAACTAGTTTCCGACAATCTCCAATTCACAGACGTTCGGTTTTGACCTGTTGGAATGACGTCACCTTTGCCATTCCTGTGTATGGGGTTTGTCATTGTAGAGATCTACAACTCAATCGAAAAACTTGATAATGGTCAACTACAATAAATACAACTCAACTCATTGGTATAATAAATCAACTTCTCCTGCTGGCGTCATTTTGACTAAAACTGAATGGCATATATCTGTAACTGCTTTTGACGAGAATAACGTTGCATATACGTTGGTTTGATTTCATTATCCAAACGGTTCTACAAACTTACACTGCAAAAGGAACATTTTCTCTCCATAATTCTAGTTTGAGACATTTACATTTTATTCTGGAGTAGTTATAATTCCACTTAATTAAAGATATCTTCAATTCCACTGGGAGAGCCTGAATTTAATTTGGTGATATCTCAAACTGTAACTGTGTATACTCATTATTTAGTTGTTTATATCCATAATTCACAGTGCATGTACCTGCACTTAAATTAAAGATTGTTTTATCCAGCTCCATTCACATGAACGGAAAAGGGACGCAATTTGTCCTCAGAAGGTGAATGTTCATGTTGACCAAGTAGAACTGATATATTGATATCCATACTGCCTGTTTTCCACTGTCCTATGAACTGTTGAGCTATCATACACTAACCTTTTGTTAAACATATAACCCATGACTTATAAGTGCATGGTTTTATTTTAGTATTGCAGACATATGACTTATCCTCTTTGTCTATACAAGAATCATGTGAGGGGAAAGTACAAAAGCCTGTAAACTGTTTTTTTTTCTTTTCGGCAACTTTGATTTGAAAGTTTGTGTCGCTTCATTTTCAAATCTTGACACTTTAATCCAAGTGCCTCTTTTTGTCTTCAATCTAAAGTGGTCATTCCACAGAAACTCATTTCCCTTAACTTAGTTAATGTTATTTTTATAGTGAGAACTCCAGCTCGTGAAGCATGGACCAGATTGTAAATCAGATCCAAGGCTTTGAGTGCAATACTCATCTTGTCTAAATCACACCTGGAAGAGATTTATCTGCAGAGAGAAGTGGTGGAAGATGAACGTTTTCAGAGATGAGAGAGAAGAGGAGGTGGAAGTGGATAGATGGCTGGAGGGAGGTGGAGGAGGTGGGACGAGAGTCAAACAGACTGATAGGAGTGGAGGTAGTTCTGGTGAGAAATTACAAACTCCTAAATTGAGGTATAAAGCAGAGGAGTGAGAAGGGGCTGAGATGAGAGAGATGAACATGAATAATTTATATGGCATAATAGTGGGATGTGTGTGAGCTTTTAATATTAATATGAACATTTTTTGGCGGGACAAATGATACCAAGTGCAAATTAATATTTATCTTTTTCCTAAAGGCTATGGGTCACCAAAGCATTGTGAGAGTTCACTCTCATCTGGGTCTGTCACACGCCTGAGACAAAACATCTGTCAGAGTCAACATATCACTTGATCTGCAAGTCATGAAGAAATCCATGCAGGTGCAAGAGTCGACACAGCCCCAAGATCATTGATCTATGAGGTAAAAAATTATCAAATTTCTACTATTATGTTTTTTGTTCTGAGTTTTTGTCTGAATAATGATTCCCCTCTCGAGCATTACCACAAGAAAGCATCAGATTATGAACTACTAATGCAGAAATATAACTCGCTTCCAATATGTATGTAATACACATTCTTAATTGATTTTTTTATTTACACTGATTTTAGACTACTCCAGTGATTTAAAGTGCTGAAGGTGGTTTGTCATGAGTCACAGTCATTACCTCCTCCAGAGCCATTCTAATCGGTCAGTGTGTTCCTCTTTAAAACAGTGTGTCTCCAGTGCATTGTGGGATGAAGGGGATGAGTCATCATGTAAATTACCTTCACCCAGACAGACAGTTTCACACAAACACACACACACAGGAACATTCAGCACATACCCGTGCATAATGCTACACATACTGATCAGTCATAGAATGCCACAATAACTAAAATACATTTGTGTCACACACAAATTACTTAATTTTAAGGGCTATTGAAAGTAGCCTTTTAGACACGCTGTGAGAGCGCAGAGAAAAAAATTAGTAAGAAGTTGAAACCATTAGAGAGAAAAAGGCTTGCATTTTTAAATAAGAGGCAAACAGTGGCTGCTGTTGGAGAGTAGTTGGTTAAGTGATGGGATCAGAACATGGGGCAAAAAGAATGTTGCGGCTGTTAAATTATCATTTTTTTTAAGTAGTTTTGCATTGCATTTTTATAACATGATTAAAATTTTATTATTTTGTAATTGTGTTCATAATGTAAAACATCTCTAACCAATGCGTCTTGAATGGTTAAAGACAGGCGTTTTATGAACTTGACATTTAGATTTATATAATTATTTCATATTTCAATCATACTATGCATTAGGGTTGGGCAGATGAACAAACCAGGCTGCAGTGTCAACGCACTGTATGTCTAAAATGATGCAGGCAGAGTGATTCAGCTGCAGCAGCTTCATTTATTCATTCATTTATACTTCCAGACTAAGTGATTGACGTTTTTTCTCCAATTTAGCAGCTCTGACTTGCTGAGTTAACGTGGTGCATGACGCTGCACACGATTAATGTGATTTAAAAAAAAAACCATAATGTGTTAATGTTGACCCTTAATTCATCTTGATCAATGCCTTAACACTGACAGCCCTAAAAGTTAGTGTGCCTATTGCTTCAATTATTCTTTCATTGAACGTTTTTTAATTATTCAGTATGTGATAACTCCTGAATTGAACAGCTTCATTTGGATGCACCATTATTTTGGTTGCCAAAAACTCTGCCATTGTGCAGAACTGACTGTCTTCCGGCTTTCATTCCCCAAAACAGGCACTGATTAACAGCCCTGTAGGGAGAAGTGTTGTGTTTTGTTGAAATTAAATTGTATAGAATGTGGGCAGTTGACGCACCATGGATGGCTACACATTCTGTACAATGCAACATATTCTTCTGCCAGTTTTCAATGCACAGTATAAGTAGCTGCTGTTTTCAATTCGACATGTCTAAGACAAACACAATAATGTCACCTTCAAGTAATTGCTAATTTCATACATGTGTTTCATGAGGTTTATGTCATATTTTAAGACAACTCATCACCATCTACTTTGTCACTTACTCACTCTTATATCCACTCTCTTAATGGATCTGCTTCAAAATTGAACTGGTTCTTCCCCGAGCAAAATTTAATGGAAATCGCTTCAATAGTGTATGATTCATTTTGCAAACAGATGGACAATAAAATTGACAAAAAAATAAATCCACTTTTACGAATTATCTTTAGAGCTATTTAATAATAAAATGCACACTCCATCCCCCAAGACACCGTCTGGAGCATTGCAACTAATCAGAGGTCAAATAAATGATCCTGATGAGTTTCCATAGCAACGGCATGTAGTGAAGAAGTGTCCATCATTGACAGAAGCAATGTTTGAGTCAGACAACAAGATCCTGCTGAGTTCATGAAATGGAGCTCGTGAAGCTTCAGCCATCCCAGTGTGTGTGTGTTTTATTGTATTCGTTATCTCTTTAGGACAAACACTGACCTTGTCAGGACCAGTAGTCCTCATGAAGACCAAAACCTGGTCCTCCTGAGGCATAACCTAATTTCTGAGGAACTAGTTAAGTTTAGAGCTAAGATTTGAGTTGTGGCAGGGACAAGGTTAGGGCTGCTCATTAACTGGTCATGGTTAAGATTGGGGATAAGGCTTTGTCCAGGCTGTCCAAATTTATTGCAAGGCCGTAAAAAGAATAGCTGCGCAGTCCTGTGTGCCTGTGTCAGTGTGTGAGAGAGCTATTTTCTGCTTACACACAAACAAAAGGTTAAAAACAGGTCCACCGATCTCTTGTTTCCACATCACCTTTGCTGTCATAGCAACAGAGAACTGTAGTGGTTACGAGGTTGGAGAGAGTAGGAGAGACTGGGCTATCAAGGGAGAACATAGCATATGAAGGAGGGGTTGAAAGAGAAGCCTGACAAATGTCGGGCATAAGCACACATCCTCAGAAACGGCAACTCACAGGAACGCACAGTCTGTTACTCACACTCAAGTCACACTTTTCTTAGAGCAGACACATACAGTATATAATTTCTCCTAACTAACAGTGCCTCTCGTCCCCTTACCACAATGAACTCTCATAACAAAGGGCACGAGTAGCAACACACGAACATGGGCTGAGCGCGGCATTTCCTGTGCATCCTACGTCTACTATAAGAACTTGTAACGCTGCTGCTGAGCTCAGTCTAACTCTTTTGCAGACTTGCACTCTGTAAAACGTCCACTCTGCTTAATAAAATCTACAAAGACAACTCTTGCACCTCGTCATTTCTTCTCTCATCCAGGGAAACACGAACATTTCCACAACAGAAATCATACCGTGTATACGATATACTCACGCAACAACTCTAGTGAGAGGGAGCATTTGTCACCATCTAGTGGACTGAAACGTGATTTGCTTTTTTTATGCTAATCTGCGAAATGTTGAATGTTATTTAAATGCTTAAAAATCGTGAAGATTAGCACACAAAATATTGCAATATTTCACAGTTTATGTGTTGTTCAATAAAAGTACAATTTTGGCATCGTTTTATGATAATAAAAGTGTTATATTTTAACAGATGGGCAGGGAAAAAGACAATATATGATATAATTGTATATAGGCCATTGACTGAACTGGTTTCTAAAGCTTGGCATTGGCCATAAACATTTGACCATTAAGTTGGCACTTGCATTAGCTGTAACATTGGTCTGATTTTGTATCATATAAAATCATATTACATTGTTTTGGATCGTTTCATATGGTGTTATTGGTTCAATTATTTGTGGGCTGTGGTGCTTGGTTAGAGTGAATGGTTGTTGCAGTATAGTTATGTTTTGGAGGAAACTCTAAATAGTTTGGAATCATATGCCTGTGACTTTTACCTCTAAGCAAAATGTAAAGCTTATTTTTTTTTCTTCTCCAGACTGAGACCATTATCATCCTCATTGTCTTGTGTTTTCTCAGCTGCTTGTGGAGACGGATCAGTGATTTGGCAAAATGGTCTGTGGAGAGGAAGAGGAGGAGGCTCAAAGTGACAACCAAATCTGAACACATGCGTCTGTGACTCTGGGTAAGCATGTTAAATTGATGTGCGACTGGAATGATTAGGTGTGATTGGTTTTATAGCCTAAGGCAGATGAAGGCAGTAAACAACCTCCTTTTGATCACTCTCTTACCTTCCACTCTCTCATTTCTGCTTTTCCTCCAACCTCATCTCTCAACTCGTCCACGTTTCTTCATTTTTTAAATGTATTGCCCCCCTGTGCAATTCTCAGAACACGTCCTGTCCTCTGCCTCACCACATCATTTTTCAGACACCGCTCATATTACCCACCATACTGCATGCTCTCTCTGCCCTTCTCACCACATCCCTCCTGTGGTAAATGGTAGCATGCAAGGAGAGCTGCAAACACATACTGTGCATAGGGTGGTGCCGCTATTTTCTTAGGACAGCCTAAACAAAGCATCATTAGGACCAGGTTTTGGTTTTATACACACACACTGATCTCCAACCATCCTTTCTTTGACATTCTCCTAGTATTTTTAAATGAAATGTTTTCCCCATCTGAATCTCTGCTTGATGTAACACGGGGAAAATACTGACACACTGACATTGGATTCTAAATAATGACTCATTTAGCCAACACACTCCGTAACATGCTGGACGGCAACATGGAATCTGCACGTACTGAATCTTTAATGTGCGGAATGACCTTAAGAACATACAGAATACTCAGCTAGTCATGCAGAAGCTCACACGCACGCATTTATTTCGCCACACAAATTGAATTATCTTTGTGTTTAAGGGTATGCTTAGCATAATCACATTCTAACCTTTTGCTGACTCCCTATAATCATTGGCTCTTTGTGCATTAGTGTTATTTAAATATTTAAATACACTGACATTTATTTTAATTACTTTTTTTTATTACTGTTGCTGAATTCAAATAAATGTAAACTTTTAATATTTAATGTGGCAGTGCGTAACTTTTGGTGATTTTTGTTGATGTCATTATTTGTTTGGTCTTTTGTGAACAGAAATGTAATATTCGTTGTATGCCTGTCTTGAACTTCAACAGGTTTTTAAGGTTTGAGTTTGACCTTCCCGACCAAAGTTCAAATGATAACCATAGGTAAAAAGTGACCGTTTCCACTGACATATAGATGTCCTGTTCCTTTATTATGAACTGTCTAATTCTTCATATGATGTCGTACTTCCTGAAGTTCATGATTCTATTCCTGTTTCGCTGACATTATGATTTATCCTCCTTCTCTATACAGTAATGTATGTATTTGTAGAGGAAAGCGTGATGGCCCTATTTACTTTTTAAGAGCTTCTCAACATACAGCAGTGCTACTGCTCCTTTCGTCATTGTGTTTGTTAAACCAATTGGACAGTGGTCAGATCCTTAGTACTGTTTAGTTATAAAAGGCTGTTGCAAGGCTCTGTGGATTACCAGCTGAAACATTTTATTGCAGCCAAGATGTTGTTAAAGAGGCCATTTACTTGCACGGTGTGGTTTGTGCTGCAACACTATTTGCATAAAATTAAAGTCAACAAAGTTGGTGTGCTTTCAAACTAAACTTAATAGGCTACAAATGAATGCCACTTTACTTCCTTTGACATCCATTTTACTATGATGTCACTAATCCAGTATCCTCCAAGTTCTTTAGATTTAGCAGAAGAGTCATAGAATTGAAAGTCTAAGGCCAAAAACCCAGAGAAACAGATCATCTGTGGATGGTGTACACTGGTTCTTCTAGTGTGGACATCTCATTCTCAGTGCAGACATGAACCCACTGGCTTGGCATAGAAAGAGTTAGACAGACAGGCTGTCGCATCACAACTGTGTGAATTTGCTGATGCTGCATCCCTTCGACATTAAAATGCTGCAGCATAAACCTTGTGGACACAAGGCCAAATTCGACAAGTCTTCTTTCCTGAAGCTGCCATAAACAAATTTCATGCTTGACTTTGCTTGGTATCCAGTTTTGTGTTCAGTAAGATTTGTTGAAGGGATGTGGTGAAAATGAGGGCCAGGGTATAGTCAGAGAGGCAGAGCTGACTCGTAATGATTTTCTCTGTCAAATGCAACACAACCTACACATTTCCTGACACAGGAAGAGATGCACAAACACGGGCAACA
The DNA here is from genome assembly GCF_963457635.1 of Microchirus variegatus. NCBI lineage: Eukaryota > Metazoa > Chordata > Actinopteri > Pleuronectiformes > Soleidae > Microchirus > Microchirus variegatus. The sequence goes on from NC_139803.1 coordinate 36,622,411, forward strand.
AGCAGACATAAACACACACACACAGATTTGATCGTTACAGACTCTGTAACGATCACTTGTCCTATTCAGCCACTGCTGGTTAAATTAGCTCAGCTGCTGGAGGGAAGAAGGAGGAGATATTATCGACTGTCTTCAAACAACCATGTCACTCCTCACAGTCGCATGTCTTCCTCAGGCAGGCAAACGCTGCAAGATTAAAAACGGTTTCTGTTCTAAAGATATTGACACGGTTATCTAGGGTAGAGCTATGCTATAATAGGGTCACACTTTTATTAACCATGTCATATTTTTAGATCAGTAAAATATAAAAACATGACATTACATGAAAATAATAAAAGGAGATCATGTTTCTTTTAGTTATTTGACATCTGCTCTTAAGTGAGGTTATGCGCATAGAATAGCACACTGAAGATAATCGAATATAATCAGAGATCAGAAAGGGAGAAGGCAGGTTTATTTAAGTAAGTGCTGAAAATATATGAGTCATGTTGTGACATTGTTTTACATGACATCACTCTGGGCTTCTCTAATGAGGGAATTCAGCAAGATCTACCAGATTACGTTGTAGATATTACATTCCCTACTCTGGATTAACCAGTTTATGCATCCTGCTTTCACTCATGTTTATGTTTATCACTGCTTTATTGTTGAAACTGCAAAGTTCAAAGAGCCTTGCCGTTACTTTAGTATGCCTGCTGTGAGTTTAAACTGTGGAAGTGAAATTGATGTACATCTGGTGTAGCTCAATGTAACATCAGATAGGCCTTGCTTTAAAAGCAGTTCCTTTTAAATTGAAATTCAATCGAAATTAAATCTGTACTTGCTTATTATCATAGTTTAACATGTTCATGCTCATTTAATGCATCCAGTTAATGGTGGTAGTTGTGTGCAGGACACACAGCTGGTGTATTACATTCTGTTGAGGAGCTTCAAGTTGGTGAGTCACAAGCACAGCCGTCACTCACCACCTCCATGCATCCTCCTTTTCCCTCATATTTCGTGTATGAATTTGATTGGATTCGCTAGGTTGCTGTCATTTCTGCACAGACCAAAGAAGGACATAATTGTGAAAGTACAGTGTGAGGGAGGGCTATATTTAATACCCCTTTCATGGTCTCCCAACCCAGGTTATTTTTCTGTGGCTGTGGACTGTCTGGACTCTCTCTGCACAATACACACATGAATGAGAAATACTCCACCTTTTGTGAGATTTATATCTATCATGATAAAGGTTTGTGGCAGTAGAAAAGTAGTTTTGTTCAGGTCAAGTTCTCTAGCTGGATCAGGTAAGTTTGATTTACATTGGAGACAGAAGAACACAACACGGCAGTACAATTCTGTCTGAGAGTCAGAGATCAGAGCAAGATGTTATGCCATACTGAGGCTAATCACAAACAATATGCAGAGGCTTGTACTAATCAAGGCACCTACATAAACATGAGTATGACTCAGGAAATCATTGACTGGCTAATTTACATTGCAACCTGATTTAATCAGTTGGTTCAATCACTTCAACACTGATAATAGTTTTGTCCTCATTAAGGGGTTTGTAGTTAATTGTGTTCACAAAGCCTCTCGAATACTTTATACCAGCATTAATAGATCATTTGCACAGCAATCTATCAGTTAAGTTTGCCTCAGCACCGTTCTTGATGTCATTAAATGTATTAAGAACACAAACTATTTACACACAAAGTAGAGAAAGGCTTAAAGCTAATTTATTCATAAATGCATGATTACCAATACATATCACCTTAAATTATAGCAGAGTCGATGGTTGCTGCACAGAAGTACACCTTAGGGAAATACATTACTAGGTTTTTGTTTTGTAACTTGTTACACCCTCCCCGCATCCACTGGACTTAATGGGAGCGAAACAATGGCTTAACAATTTGAGAAAAGACAAACGTGGTCTTGTAGCAATAAAAAGTGACCCCTAGCTTAAATGGACAAACAATAATTAAACAGATTTCACAGTGAAGTTTAGGGAAGAGGGTTGGCGGTGAAACAAGGTGATTGTGAAAGGGACAAGGAAGGAGGAAGGGACCATTCACCCAATCTTCCTTTTTTGACAATTCTTTTGACAGGTGGGTGGACTTTGTTTTTCCTCAAAGGCTTGGTGAAATAATTACCCAAGTCACCAGTTTTTACATCACTTAAGAAGAAGCAAGAGAGGAAGAGGAGAGAAGTGGAGAAGAGATGAGGTGGAAAGAGGGAAATAAACTACATCAGAACAAACGGGGGATTGAAGAGAACAAATCTTGCAACTAAGTAAAGACAAGCTTTGAGTTTTTCCAATATTTTCCAATACAACAACTTTTGTAGAATAGTGTTGCAGCAGCTGCTGTGATGTGGACGGAAACCAAAACAGAGATGGAGGAGGTCGGCAGGAGTCACGCCAGCTTCGGCCGTCGTGTCTTAAACACTCTGCTTCTATGTAGTGGGGACATGGAGCATCTGAATAAGTACATGCAAGGTAGTAAAAACTCTTTATGGCTACACTAGAAAACTTTTAGACTAAACTTTAAGTTTTATGTTTTAATTTAGTATGACCTTCATAAAAAAAGAAAATGTAAAAAAAAAAAAAAAGAATTATTCATGGAAGTGATAAATGACAGAACTTTCAGAAGACATGAAACTCAATCAAGCCCCTGTATGATCCCTATTAAATTACTGAATAAGCTTAAATGTGTTTTTACAATTTACTTTAGTTCCACTTCCTCAAGATCCTTGGAAAAGAAAACAGTTTAAACAAATAACTTGTTTTTTCATAGACTGTTTTGTTCTTGTCCTCAGACAAGTCATTTGTGCTGCAGCTGGCTGTGTGGGGCCTCAGAGGGGTGACCAGGGTGATTCTAGCAAACAACCCGCTGTGTGGTGCTCTCATTATGGCTGCACTGTACTGGGCTTCCCCCTGGCAAGGCCTGCTGGGAACTGTTGGTACACTGGTCTCAACGCTTACAGCTGTAATCATGGGACAAGACAGGTGGAAATACACAGAGTATAGAACAAAATTACACTGGGTTATATGTACATGCCTCATGTTCATTGGTTGGAATCTCATCATGTATTGTAGCATCTATTTTGCATTTTGAATTTATATGGGGCCTCTATTTAAAGCATCACTGCGCAACTTTTGGTGATTTCTGTTGTTGTTCATGTTATTACTCTGCGTCTGTTTTGGTCTTCATGAAAGCATGCAACAACGTGTTACATAATTTGTATGCTACGGCCTTCATCTGAAATCTGAAATTATCTGTGTGTTACACTGGCAGGGATGAGCGAGGATAAGGAGTGTTTATTATGTCTGTCTTGACGTGTTGCTAGGTGACAGGAGAGCCAAATACCACTATACTGAAAAAAGAGAGTCCTGTGGAGCTGATAGGCTTAATCGACATGATATGGCCTTATTTGACAATGGCTTGAATGTAAGGGACATTTGTTTATATTCAAAATGCACTAAAATACTTACCATGTCCCAATATTTATGTCACATAGTGTAATGTGCAAATATGTAATCTTTTAATCATTTAAAAATAATTGCAGCTGAACTGTGACTGCTAATGTTTTATGTCTGACATGTTGAATATATTTATTGAAATCTTTTTCCATTATTTAGTTAGTTTCATGAGGGCCCAAAAAAAACCATGCTAATATGTGAAAAGAAATGTTTTTATTTAATGCTCATAAATGTACAATTTGGCTATTTTATTCTCCAGGTCATTATAGTGATATGGTTGTCTCTATTTGTGTGTGTGTAGAGCTGAGGTTTCAGGAGGTCACCATGGTTTTAACGGCATGTTGGTCTCTCTGCTGATGGGAGTGTTTAGCTCGGCTGGAGACTGGTACTGGTGGCTGCTGTTGCCTGTCTGCTTCGGCTCAGCGACCTGGTATGTGCACACACAAGTGATCCTTTATTAGGACACTGCACATATTTCCATACATTGTGGGAATTTAAATAAGCTATATATAGATGAGCTATATGGCCATCAACAATCAAAACTGCTACTGCAGTCTAGATTTAAAATATTGGACAGCTTTGCTGCCTCCTCCCCAGACACAAGGTCCTTGTGGGTTGGAAGCTTGTTTGCGAATGACACAAGAAGCTGTATTTATAGCCTTTGTTAGTTACATTGAATTAATGTGCATACACATACATAACCTCATCATCTGTTTTTTTTTCATATACGTTAAACCTATTTTGTACATGTCAATAACAGATGGAGATTAAAGTGAAAGTGTGTTTGCTCCGAGCAGCAGAGAATTATCCCGTGCCTGTGCAAATATTTAAGTTAAAATATTCTATAAATTTTTCATACACATTTCAAAAAATATGTCAGTGGCTGCTCTCCCCCCAATTGGGCAGTAAAACATGTCTGAATTTAATTGTAACATGGAAGCAATGTTCATTTTAATAACTGTTTGTCCCCCTTCGCTTTCCTCAGTGTCTTTCTCTTCAGTGGTCTGTCCTCTCTGTTTGTCCACTGGGACTTGCCTGCGGCTGTGTTTCCCTTCAACATCATCATCATCATTTACCTCCTTTGTACGGGCCCAGACAGTCCATATTTTCCACACCACAGAACTGTGCCACCAGGGGCACTGGATCCTAATGGCACAGATGTCATTGCATTAGAGGTAGCTAATGTTTGATGAAACGTTTGTGTAAAGGCTGAGTTCAAAAGATGATTCTCAAATTCCAAAAGGTGGATTGGTTAACATTATTGAGCTAGAACCTACTTTTATCCAAAGTTTAACTGGCAGTGTTTTAATTTGGCTGAATTTCTGTGGGTTGTGGGCGATGTAGGTTATGTCCCCCTGAAAATGTCATGCAAATGTACCTTAGAAGTGACTGTGTAGTTTAGCCAAAATCCCTGTCTTGATCCGTATTAACAGAGTAGGAAACTAAGCAGGCTTTGCAGAAGTCTCAGAGTGCTTTCTCTAGTTTTGCATAAAATGCTAACTGGATTGAGCTAGAGCTCACAAGTGGAAGGAATATGGGCTTGTAACCAGAGGGTTGCCAGTTCAAATCCTGTCAGGTCAATGGCTGGGGTACCCCTGCACAAGATACCTAATCCCCATTGCCCATTGTTAATTGAGCACTCAGTGTAAGAAATCTATGCCAAATCATAATATGCAGATCACCTGCTGTGGTGACACTCGAGAGGAGCAGTTGGTAAAAACTTCTCATCAAAAAACAACATTAATATTCACTTAATATTTGACCACTTATGATAGGTAATTTTCCTAGTGGGTGGTAAAGCAAAAGACTTCATTTGCATTTTGTCTTTGTCAGTATCTTAACAGGGTATCTGGTACATTAGCATTTGCAATGGTTTTTATGCATTGGCAACCCATCAAGTCACATGACAAGTACAACAGGTGCCGTTCATTAGCAGTCTCAAAGGGAAATGTTAGATGTCTTAAGGAATGTCAAAAAGTTAGCAAAACCAAGGCCAGGTGTGCAGCTGCCGTGTTGCAGCACTGTCTCCAGTGTGAGCCATGGATAATAACACAGTATGCATAAAATCAGCTGGCTATGACTCACCAGTTACTTAGCAACAGTCACTGGTGGAGCTCCTGTTATGAAATTATAATCAGCCCAATCTGTTTTAATTCTTGTGATTGGAACTCATTTTTGGAAAAGCTTTACATCTGCGATACAGTGTGTTCATTATATTTTATTCATTTTCTGTGGACTGAGATTGTTTGCAATATTAATGCACACTGCTGTTCCGGTTTAAATGTCAGCAGTGTCAATCAGACTTTGAGGAATGATTAATTGAATTGGGATTTTACAGGCAGAACCCAAAGGCTTACCGCTCACCATATATTGGGATACATGGTTATACCAACTTATATGGTGAATATTAGACCTCTAATTGATTAGACCTTTAGATGCCGACCGGTATTAATTTGTGATTGAAGAACAGTGACTTGAGTGAGCATTTGTTTGATTTGGAGACACAGTAAGATTCAGGGGTGTAAAAGGATGTTATACAAGTGTTTTTGAGATTTGTTGTGAGATCATCTGAATTATCTACCTGAATGTAGAGCAGAGACTTTTTTAGCATCACACTCTGTGATGTTATTTTAGATTTATCCTCTCTGATCTCATTTTGTTTCAGAATCACCCCCTCATCATTTTTTTTATTTTTGTCCTTCAAATTCCCTTTTTCTTTCCTTTTTTTGTATTATTGTACATATATTTTCATCCATCTGTTTTTCTCTCACCTTGTACATGATGTCTTGTTCATGTTGTAAATTCCCTTGCTTATAATGTTGCAGGCTTGCAACCTCTAAATCTTATTTTCATCCCTGTGGTTCTCCTTTCCCCTTTCTCAAATCATGTCTGCTATGCATCTCTTTTCTTTTTTTTGCTTCACCCACTTTCAGAATCTCCCTCCTTTTTTAATCACCCCTTTTTTCTGCTTATATTACCACATAATTAACCCCTCTCTCTTCCTATGTTTTATTTTTGTCCTTTAAATCCAGTTGTTCTTCTCTGTTGCTCTTCTCTTCCCATGGTTGTCTCTAGAGACGATAGTGACGTTGGTCCTATTTATATTTCATGTCTTCAGCGTTCACTGTGCTGAGGATGGTGCTCTGCTCTGGCTGCACTGCCACACAGCAGTCTTTTAAAAACACACATGCACAAATATAGTCACATATGAGATAAAATTGATGAGAATCTATGACACGTTAAATGTGGGCATGTGCGGTCACCATTCATTTCTCTGTTTCGACTGTGTGTGTGTTTCTGTCTGTGTGTATGCGAGTATTTTTCACATATTTTATCATGAGTGCCAACCCCTTACAATTAAATGAAAGTCCTCTTTTGTGACATTTCATACTGTATATCCAGAACGAAAACCCCCCTTCTGACCATTATTACCATATTGTTATTTTACTATAATGCATTTTGTTGCCGTATTTTCTTTTTCTTTTCTTTTCTTTATACCATCTTCTAACTACTTTTTTTGACCATGCAGATGGTGCGTGGTGTCCTTCTCGGTGTCGGTCAGATCTTTGCCTGTGAAGCAATGGGACCCTCCCTCCTCATCCTTGGAGCACTTGTGCTCTACTCTCCACTGCTGGCTGTTCATGCTCTGCTGGGATCAGCAGTTGGCACACTGGCTGGTGAGTAGCTCTCTGAGTTGAAGCAGTAGTGCCGAATAATAATGGATCCGTTAATAGGTCATACTTAACAGTGGTATGCAAACAAAAATCTTATTAACATTTTTAGTGTTGAACTCATCAGTGCTGTTGTTTCATTCTGAGATTTCGCCAATAGTGTCAGTACCAGCATTCCTCATTGTAACACTTTTGTGCGAGGTCATTACTTGAATGGAAACCTGACTTTGATGTTCATGTTTCACATTCTGTGAAAAGACTGATTATAATGCAACATCACCACCCTTTGTCACATTTGAGAAAGTTACCACCCCATGATGTTGTCGGTGTTATATCAGCATGGCCTCAGAGATGACGATTACAATGAAAAATACACTGCACAAAGCGTTTGACGGATGTTTAAATCATGTAGACAAGGTCTAAGACGAAGGTTTTTCAAAGTAAGACGTTATTACAGTAGTTCTAGCATAATTAGGGGTAACATTTTGTAAAGGACGATGCAGTTCTACAGATAGTTACTTTTAGATAGAACTTTTCCTTATTTTCTCAGAGTCACTAACTATTAAAGCCTTTATGGCACATCTTTTATCTTGTATTTATTGGAGACTGAGGTTCTTATGTTACCTCACATTATAATCACAACTGCATAGGTATCCAGTGTGAGTGAGGGCTTTTTATCCAGGCTTTCTTTTCAAACCCCCACAGGAAGATGGCATTGGTTACATGAGAGATTAGTAACCTTTTTGGCTTGCCCTCATATATTAGTTGCAAGTATCATACCTGTGCCCATAGCAGAATGCAGTATTTTCTTGACAGAATGCTTTTAGTTTTTTAAACCATCTTCCAGGAACTCAAATAGATTCCAGGCTCAGCTTCATTGCATGGCAGTTGTTGAAATACAGTAGAGGTTAAAGCTTATCATTTTTTCTCACAATAAGACAAATGTCAGTAGTAGCCAAGTGGCAAACAAGTAGTGATCTCTCCGTCTATGGTAGAAGTGCATGTAAATATGAAACTGTAATCTCTGCAGCAGTAGCCCGTGGGCAGAAGATAAGCTCCAAAAGATGCACTGCTGCTGGAAATAGATAATAAACATATACAATAAACAAATATCTGAGCTTCTCCCCTGACAAAATGCAAGGGAAACCACTGGAGCTGTATGAGAAATCGGCTTCATCACCTTAATGCTTACTTTGTCTGTGTGAAGAAACAGGAATCTAGGAGAGATACAGCAGCAGAGGCGTGAGACCACATTCAAGCCTTTGTGGTGTTAACTTTTCCCAAAAGCGGTTTCCGGAGGAGGGGAGTGTGGGCTGTATGTAAGCCAGAGTCTCTAACGTCTGCTACATTCATGTTGTAGGAGAATAACTTATTATAAATGCTTCAGAGGGGGATGGGAATCATGAGGTAAGAGGAAGTAAGGCAGCTTGATAAGTCCATTTCTTGTCACTGTTAAAGCCCAGATTGTAATTTTATGTGGCCCATATCCGACACTCATCTAACCCACATGCCGCATGGAATGATGGTGCTTGGGCGATCTGCTCCTGTTCACCAGATCTGGCCCACAAGGTGGCCACACCATAGCCATATCAATCACATTTGTGCATTTGTCTGAAGATATTTGGGCCATATTTATTATTACTATTATTGATTACACATTGCCTAAAGCACTGCATATTTGCCAAAAAAGGAGAGAGAAGGAAGAATATAGGGTTTATGTGCTACATGGCAATGTCATACTGTGTTGGTATTCAATAATAAGATAAAATGTAGTCCTTTTCATAACCGTGCACTAATAGCCTTGAGTCAGACATCTTGGCCTTGAGAAGAGCTTACGTCTGTGAACTGTCTGGGACATGAATGGAAGATCTTTTAAAATGACTCGGCATAAAGGTTTGAAGTGAGCTATCTCTTAAGAAAGCTAAAAATGCTGGTGGTGTAGCTGTTGTGATGGTTATGCCTTTTCACCATGGTGGTCCATCAAACACCTAATGAATGTCTGTAACCGTTAAATCAACATGCAATCTGGTACAGACTGGATAGATTTTATTAACTTTATTAAAATAATTTTTCCTTTGAAACCAATCATCAGTCAAATATTTTAATTTGTTTATTTATTCAAAACTAATGGCATTCTCAACAATGTCAACTTGACTTCGTTTTGTATTATAATTGGCTAATGTTTGTATGTTAACACTAATCTCTGAAAAATGTCTACATAAATACAGACCTACAGACAAGTTTTTTTGTCTGTTGGCAATGTTTCATTTGCCTGTATTTATCTAAGTATGTATATTATTTAGCATGTGACATTACGAATGTCTGGAAACTAAAAAAAAAAATGAGTTTGTCCTGGAAATTATAGTTTTTTTTATGTTGTGGAATGCTGGTTTCTGCTGGTTATAGTTATGAATTACTTGATTTCCTGTAGGGGACTACACAAGAAATATCTTTCTGTGTAACGTGTGTGTGTTTATCCTCAGCATTTTAAAATATGAGATGCAGTGCTGTGTACTGTGTTTATATATTTTTTATTATGTCGTATAAATGCAATCAAAACCATGTAAAGCAACCACTGGAAACGAAAGAACAGTTGACTGAAACCTACTTTACTGTTGGTTAGTGTGGTGCAGGAGATACTGAGTTTGATGTAATGGCTCTCTGACTCATTCCACACTCATCAACACTGGCAGTGACTCACGCACATGCGCACACACACGTACACATGAGGAGGTAATGGTGAGACCAGAGTGATGTGAAAAGAGCAAGGAATGCAAAGATGGAATTTGTGGGTGTAAAAAAGAAGAGAGGATAATGAAGTGTGGAATGACGAACAGACATGATTAGTGCAACTTAGGGAGCTTAAGCATTTAAGGATGGACCATTGGTCAGGACACAGGGTGGCTGCAAAAGTGGAATAATAAAAAGGGAGTAGACGGCAGAGCAGGCCAGCAGACTCATCAGTGAGGAGGCAGTAGCGGGGAGTGGTCAGTCTGCTTCAGGACCAGACTGCTAAACTGCAGCTCACTGAGCTCTGGTAATGAGGAAATCAATCTTGACACAGCCTGAGGATCAGGTAACTGCAGAAGAGCTTGTAAAAATTCACAGTTACTGCAGATGAACTCTGGAAAACCCTGCAGAAAAACACAGTATAGATGCAGGGTAGAGTGGATACTTCCTCAAAATGTTCACATTTTGCTCAAATCTGTGTATGAGGTTGTGTCACACAACGTGTGTGTGTATATACTTTTATCTGTTACCTCTTCAGGACCTTTTCTGGCACTTTTCTGGAGACCAAAACCTGGTTTGAATGAGGCAGAACCTAATTTTTTGAGGTACTGAATTGTTGTCAGGTTAAGGTTAGGCGTAATGCTTTAATTAGGCTGTCCTAATGAATGAGAGTCAGTGGAGAGTCTGCATTTTTTTGTTTTGTTTATCCTACATGACGCTTGTACAATTTTTGTTTTGTTCATTCTTGATGAAGTTTGTTGGCCTTTGCAGGGGGACTCGATATCCTGTAACTCTTTCTGATATAATTGAGACTTGACTGTTATGCTCTTTCTGTGTGAGCTGAAAGATAGAGTGCAGCTCCTGCTGAAGGCCAGCAAAGAAAAGGTCAATGCTTCTGGCTTTACTGAGATTTATCTGGGTCATTATGCTTCTTGTGCTGTCAGCTCACAGCTTCACAATGATACTGTGGGCTTTTGGTGCTGTTTGTTGAAGGGGGTATTTGTAACATATGCACGCGCAGGTACTGCAATTGAAATTAAAAAAAATATTGAAAAGCATTGCCCGTTTTACTCCTCTTCCCCAGCTCCTTTAAGACCATGACCCAGTGTTCACCCACTAACCTAATCCATACTGTGCATTATAATCTGTTTTGGATCAGATACTGTATTTGGGTCCCGTCTGTATTTAAATGTCAACAGAAATGAAAAACAAAGATATTTCCTTATAAGGTTTCAAAAATAAATAAACACAAAATATACAACAATATGTGTCTACCACCACCCTGTGGATGATTTCAGTACTGCAGATTCTGCTGGAAGTAATTCTTTGTATTTGTGTTTGGCAGGTTTATCCATGGCCGTGCGTCATGGTTACTTGTACTCGGGTCTATCTGGTTTTAATGGAGCTCTGGGCTGCATGGCTGTTGGAGGACTCTTCTTCACCTTCAGCTGGAGGACGCACCTCTTTGCTATTGCCAGCGGTGACAAAAAAAAACTACACATACTTAAACAGATATCAGATGCGATAGTACATATCATTTGGACAGTAAAAGGAATGGTTTAGATAGAATAAGTAGCCTGTATCTTTTTTTAAAGTCTCAGCATTTTGTCATTGAATCTTCCAACTTCTATCTGCTATTCATGCTGTGAATCATTTAATTTACCTGTGAATCATTGAATTTGAGTCTTTTGATTTACCAAGGTGCCACCATGTTCTATCTCCCCAGTTAATCATGAACTTGTTTTTTCTGCTGAATCATGCCTCTTGAAGGAGAGGAAGGGCTTGAGGTAAAGACGTGGGTGCATTCTCTTACTGTCAAGTTAAACTCAGTTGTGCTTAGGGGTGGTAATACGATATGACATGCGATACACGGTCCACGATACCAATAATAATGAGAAACAAATATTTTGTGATAATCAATATGTTACAATACAATCATATAGAGATATATCACACTATCCATCTAACTGAAGAAATTAGAGCATGGAGAGCAAAGTGCATAAAGTCTATGTGTTGAAAGTGGGTGGGGCATCTCTTACTGTAGATTTTTCTGCCATTAACCCGCTGTAAACTCCCTCTTCTCCGGCCAGATAACTTCTGCCCAAGTTTCCCTCCATTCATTTAGCAGCGCCACCGCGATGAGACATGAAGTAGTGACATCTGGCAAGTGAAACTGGCAGGGACTGTTTACTTAAGAGTGACTCGATTAATTATATAGTAAAAAAGAGTAAAATTGTGGACATAAGTACATGGACCAAGTGCAGCTTGAGTATCATTAACATTAGAGTGCTGACAGATTTGGCTAAACTGCTCATATTAAGTAAATTGGTCTTAATTGCAGCTTTTTGATGAAGTGTATTATATGCACTGCAGCCAATCTGTCTTTGTTTTTATGTCGCTGGATGTACACGACCATCCAGGCAAAAGAAATGAAGTGAGTGTGGAGGATGTATTTTTGTTTTATGTAACTTGCCTCTTTTCTGCCTGTAGCCTTCCTGTCTGCATATGCTGACATTGCTCTGGGAAACCTGTTAGGAACTGTAAGTTTTAGCAATTCAAGCTCTGTGTGTATGAAGCTGAAACTCTGTTAAATTCTAAATTAACAGTCTATTAATTCTATAGTCTATTCTATAACATAAAGTTGATGCTGAGCTGAACTGTGACCTATCATGGGTGACAAATTCACTTGCATTGATCAATGAACAGTAATTACTAGTTAAGATATTTAGTGTATTTCCACATTACTTAGGAGTGAGTAGAAAATTCCAATTCAGAAATTCATCAAAAAAGTGAACTTGTGCATACACATGTATACACACATTCACATACAGTATAGAAGCACATATATAGCGCTTATACTTATTTCATTTCACTTGAAGAACTTGGACTATTATATGTAAGTTCATGATATAAAATTCCAAATCTTTCTATTTAAGTTACAGGTTAAGTTTGAGAATTCTGAACTGAATTTGGTATCGAGACATCTGTAAGAAAATACGCTCCTATACAGTTACACTGAAAAAAACTCTGTTCTTCTTGTCCAGGTGGGACTCCCAGCATGCAGTTGGGCTGCTACTCTTACAGCCACACTGATGTTGATGCTGACCGGCAGTTTAGCTGAAAACCGCATCCCAGCTGGTCAAGTCATGGCTCCTGAACACAACCTGCAGTCTCGCAGTCAGTGGGCAGCTGCAAACATCACAGACAGAGAAAGCACTGACTGCAAAGTGTGAGGACACACAACGCACACTACACATTTCACAGATTTACATTCACTTCCTGGAGACTTAATTTCCTCTAATTTCAACTACAGTATATACACGTATTTAATCAAAAATGTTTTCTAAATAGTCTTAGGTCTGTAGTTGATGTCAACTACAATCACTAATACCAAAAATGTATTTATAGTGTTGGCAAACTTTTTCCCTTGAGTTAATGGTCTCGACCCTAGTTTCAGGTCTTCTCTAATAGTCCATGATGTTGATTGGGTAAATAATGTTTCCATTTAGATGATAATGGGTGATAAAGCATAGCACATATGAGAAGACACCGGTGTGATTGACAGCTGGTATCATCCCAAAGGTGCTTTGTTGCAGGTGACACCAGGAGGCACAGGCCAAATGCACATTCACGTGAAATCAACATCACACCAGGTGACAGTGTAGCATGGGCAAGATTAAATGCTACTAATATCTATGAAAACAAAACAGTTTTTTTGGTTAAGTGATATCTGTTTCTATCCATTGTAGCATGCATCTCTGCATCCGTTTGCCAGCGTAATGAAAAACAGCAAAAGCAAACGATCAAGTTAAAGGGAAAGAAAACATTTTAATTTGCATGAAATTAACAAATCAGATCAATAAAATCATTAATTGTCAAAACGTTACTATAATCAATAAAAACACGACGAATTCGACATTTATTAATATGAACCTTTCCATTATTCTGCATAGACATAACGAAATAGCACTCGACTGGAACTCACTGTAAAAACAAACATTTATCTCATTGCTGGCAGGCAGTGAGTAAACACAATCGACAAGTAATGTGTCTCTAAAATGGTACAGAGTGTTAGGCTTTTTAAGCCTGGAATTTGAAGGCATTATTATTATTATTGGTAACCATCCATTGTTGAGTCTCTGTTTTCACAGTGCTTCACGTTGCCTGTGTGTCAAGATTATAGTTATTCCCCTTCACCAAACACACATCTTTAAATGAGACTGTAACTCGTGTGGTGTACGACCTTAAAACAATGACATCTTTTCTAAAATGATTCTTTACCTCATGCATTTCTATCTCAGAACTTTGAGTTTTTTTCTTCTAATTTCTGGGACTAGAATCTTACAATGAAGAACTTCACAGACAATGGTGATGAGATTGGTAACGAGAAGAGACATACAAAAGTGACTTTCAGTCTGGGATTGATCAAGCAATAGAAAAAAATTCTAATAAATCTAAAGTAGAAGTAGAAATACTTGCCCAAATGAAGTTGTGTTGTTTTTAAGCTACATTATAAAAACATGAACATTCATAGTTTTTTTTTTTTTTACATACTTTCCGTTGAAGATCTGATTGTGAGTGCTATTGTGCTTCTTTTGTCGTGACGGTGTTTGTGTGTGTGCTTGTTCATTATGGTTTGGAATAAAGGCAGAATGACATGGCTATTTTTAGTTGGTGTATTTGGCACATGCATGCACACATACACACCTCATACAAAGAATACTCGCATCATACACACTGGTGGAGTATCTGACAGCGTGTGTTTTGTGTCTGTCTATGCGTGTGTTTAATGTATCTTAATGATTTCATGCACAGAGAAGTATCTTATGAATTAAAGCGTGCATGCAATTGCATTAATTTCTCTTCAGACATTTTTAGCTACGACGACTGAGAAAATCTCAGTAAAATCTTTATTCATAATGCCATGTTGGATCATTCCATTGAGATGATATGTGTGTATGTGGTGTTGTCGGTCATAATCAAAGTCATAATCTTTCTTGAATAGCCACACAATGTTTTGTTCATCATGCATGTAAACATCTAAACTAAGCAGGTGTAAACAGTGACGCTGTGGTATATAAAAAAAAACATTTTAACTTTCAAGAAAAAAGAATTGTTAATATGAAGCAGAGGGAGCAGAGCACAAAGATTGACTGTGGTCTTCTTCTGAAGTGGATTATATTATGTCAGCTTAAAGGGATAGTTTTGCATTTTGAGAAATAGCCTTGTTCTCTTTACAGAATTAAGTTTGCTGCCAATGTCATGTCTAAATGGAGCTTAGTTAGAACAAGTGGAGGGGTTGGGTGTATGAGTGTCTGGCTTTGTCCAAAATGAACAATATCAACCTATGTGCACCTATGAAGCTCATTAAATTACCTAACCGAAACTGTGAGAAACTTAAGATGGTCAAAGGAGCATTTGATAGCCCCTGATAAAACGCTTCTTTCACATGGTTCGTGTAGGTGGGTCAGAGCAGGTCAGGCGTGACGAACAGTAGCTGTTTGTTCTAGAGGTCGACCAATTAATTGCTTTCACCCATTAATCTGCTCCAATAAGACCATTTTACACTCTATCCCCATAGTGGCTGTGCTGCCTCCACTTGTCCTGTGGAGATCCACATAGATTATCACCCTGCATGTAGGCTCCACAGCCATGGTTGCCACTGGTTAGTAGCATGTCCAGAACAAATGATGGAACAAATACCATATTTGCTCATTTAAAGGCCACATTTGCTGTGTGATTTTCTCCTGATGATCGTTAACATAACAACTCTTTAAACATACCATGAAATCACATGATGCAGATTCCACAGCATGTTGAGGTACATTCAGTGAACCTCGTAAATCCCTTAACCTCTGCAAACACACTTGCAACCCATGAACCAAACACTTTTTGCTGATGCATTCAAGAAAACTTTTAAATGTCATCACTTCTTTAGTCCACTGAACAAACACTTGCTGCTGCTGCCACCTTGTGGTAATAGATGCACAATGACGTTAGGTCATTGGATAAGTTTGGAAATGCACTTAATTTGTGTCTGTGCTATCCTTTATAAAAAACTATTTTTTTCCCTTTTTTTTTTTAAATCTTAAATATTGTTATTGCCATTTCTTTTGTTGTAGTTCCTCGAGGATTGGGGGATATGGGGCTATTTCCCGATGAATCTGCTTTCAAAATGTCCATGCCTCAACTACTGTTGAATCAGTTGATCCTTACAGACACTTCAGTGCATTTGATGCTTGAGGCCATCCATTTGTTAAAAATGTGTCATTGTTAGAATTGTGATTATAGTCACATAAGGGATGGTTATGAATGACTAATGGCCCACAGAGATCCTTTTTTTGTTGTTGCTCTGTTTAAGCGCTCTGCTTTCATATCAACCCAATGTGTTGCTGCCTTGAAATTTGACTAAACCTTGTAATCTTCAGCCAGGGGTAAAATCCCAGAAGGATTAGCACAGCTCTGCTAAAGGCTTGATTTATATTGTGTAAATCCCTCAGAAATATCTGTGTTCATCTCCATCAGTGTCACACAGACTTGGAAAAGATACATTTTCTGAGTGTACTGTATGTATCTGACTTTGTGTATCTACTGCATGGGTGCTAGTGTGTGTTTGTTTGTTTGTTTGTTTGTGTGTGAGAGAGAAACTATGTGAGTGCTTGTGTGTGTTTGTGTTTAACGTTCAGAGCAGCCTCCCCAGCACCACTCCCTCTCTGCTCCTGGCTTCTCCTCTGAGGATCTCCAGGAAGCCCAGTTTCGTCAGGAACTCCAGCCTCTGACGGTCAGTCGGCTGCACTTCACAGAACACGCCCTGAGAACCTACACACACAAATTTAAGATAAATTTGACTGAATATAAAAATGCACGACACGTGACTCTCACACTGGTCAGATGAAAAAAACAGAGCGATGCAGACGTGGTTGATTACAATGCCTCAGTGCTCTTTGTCTTTACCATTTGCCTTGAGTGCAGTGAGGAGGGCGATGAGCAGGGTGCGGCTGATGCTGATGTCCACGAGCTCCGGCAGGGCATCCAGTCGCAGCTGGGAGGGGAAGTGATAGAGGAGCGAGTCTGGGTACTCACCCTGGTCCTCTTCCATCAGCTGGATCAAGTCCTGCACAGAGAAGAGCAGAGACACAAGGACGTCTGTCCTCACAATGTGTTTCTAATGTTAGAAAGTTGTCCTGCAACTTCACTTTGTCCTGTGCCATTTAAACAATAGTAGAATGTAGGGCTGAATGACTTGGATAAAGTATCTAATTGTATTGAATTGAAGTAATATAAGTTGTGACTGAACATGAAGTTACAAGTTCAATTTTAGAAAACTAAACATTTAAACTGATTAGTCGGTTACCAAAATTGTTGACAATTCTGCAATCATTGAATCGATTATGAATCGATAATTCACTGCAGATTTAACAATCAAAAAGTGAATTCAATTGAAATCTTTGCAATTTGTTTCTCATTGTGAATTCAATTGGAAAACAATTGTTTTTTTTGGTTTTTAGTCCTATTTAGGTGGTGGAAACTGTTATTTGGACACACACAGCTGCCACTAGATGCTACCAATGAGTCCTATTTGAAAGACTGCTCCTTACAAATTCAGTAGATCAGGGTGTTTTGGTGTTACACAGCATTATTTTTTTGGAAACACAGACCCATGATTGGTCTGACGAAGGCAATTAAATGTGTGAGTCTCAAAATAATTTCTGTTCCAGTATTTAAATAAAACACAGAAGTTATTTCCCTGCATCTAACAACATACTCCATTTAAACACTAACTCTGTTTGGTTTTGGATTTCAATAACAGTAAACCTTTCAACAGTGACGTTTGCACAACTGTGTAAATATGAACAACAGTCAACTAAAATGTGACTGTCCGTGCACATCATGACGCACAGAGTGGGCTGATAAATCCCCCACGAGTCAGCGAGGGACCATTTGTGTTGCTCACCACCAGCTCTGTTTGGCTCTTTGCCTGAGATCAACACACAGTCACCAAGTGTGTTGCATCCTGACACGTATGTAGAGCAGTGGTGATACATACAGTTCACTGAAAGCCTCCTGTAGAAGTCAATTCTACAATTTGTTAAAAGTGCAGTCTTTGTGTATGTGTTGTTTATCTGTCTTCCATCTACCTCTCAGTGCCTTATTATTTCCATCACAGGGATCCAGATGGTGCGGCTGGAGTTGCTGATATGTCTAAACATTTGAATGTGCTGTTCTCTAGATATAAGATATAAGGTGAGATGAATTGTGCTATTTAAGTCATTTTTAGCCTTTTCATCTCCTCATATTCACCTGTGTGTTGGGGTGTGTTGTGCCTCCTTTGCGGGGGTACTTGTCCCTCATGGCAGGTATCCAGCTGGCCTGGCATCGCTTGGCAAACGACCGAACATCAAAGATGCCCAACACACAGCCACACACACCCAGCTCATCCTCCAGGATGAAGCTGTACTCTGGGCACAACGCCAGGCACGGCCCAAGACATCTATGGAAATGAAAAGGTGTAACTATAAAAGCAGAATTACCAACCAGTCAAGTGTGTTTTATACAAGTGTGTACAGACTGAATTTACAGCCTTCAAATTATACTTACAATTTGTAAATATGGTATTTCAGTTTGTGCAGGATTGGTTCAAACTACTTGACATTAGGAGGAGGAGGAGCAGAGCACTCTCCAATATCTTTCATTTGGATTTTAGTAAGAGTTTTAAAACGGCATGTGAATGGCCCCTAAGTTAATATTGCACACAAAGTTTTAAAAGAAATCCCTTGTTGCATTCCTGATACATTTTTGAGTTCATTGAGCCCATTTATGTTACCCCTTTATGATATTTCTTAAGTACACCTGAAAGAGTGAGGCAGACAGCTCTTGCATAAGCATACAACGTGTGAATATAGTTGTCATTGATGTGGAATGTAGAGTATCACTCTGCCTTATGTCTCATCTTTCTTTCTCTCACAAACAATTACCTGTCTCCTACGACATCTGGGTGAGCAAAACTGGATTCTTGGCCACCCTGAGTCCTCAGGTGAAGCTGGCGGACCATACGGTACAACTCCACCTGCACACATTTACACAGAAATCACATCACTTTGAGGCATGGTTGTGCTTTTATGTCTCAGTTTCCCCCACACCAGTTAGACAAAATTCAAAGGTTTGTAAGAGAACTATGATGGCCTATTCAAACACTATTTCACAACTCCCTCCACTCCCTTTTAATTTCTCCCAATCTCTCCCTAATTTTCCCAGTTTTCAATGTATCCATCAGGTTTATGGCTGCTACTGTAGATGATAAATGTTGTGTGTGAGAGAGTACATGCCTTGTCCTTGCAGTGGTAGGGTCTGATGTTATAAAGACGAGAGGTAGGGAAGAGCGGCGGAGGATGACTGAAGAGCTCACTGTTGCTACCCACAGGGAGAAGCATCTAAACACACACACACATTTTGCAGTCAAAGAGTGATTGAACTCACTGATAATAAGGGAATACTAGGACTACATAGCATAATAAAATAGCTGTGACAAATAAGCTGTAGCAAATAAAAAACAGTTTTACCTGCACTTCCCCTGAAACGCCCCCTTTGAACACCCATGGCTCTGACTCTACTCCCAGTAGGTCAGCTCCAGTTGTCTTCCCGCACCCTGTCACAGTCGAGAACCAAATGTCCGGGGGGGGGGTTACAGTTATTATTGTTATACAGGACAGTTATTAGCAGAGATGGAAAATAATAATCTGTTAAATTTGCTTTATTTATTCCAGCATAAATCGTATACCACAGCTATTACAACAGATATTGAGGCTATTAATTCACATTTTCCATAACTTATTTATGTTGCTTCTATTAATATTTCAAGTGTAACTGGTGGTTAAGTCCCCACGGCACTTGTATCTTCTTGTGTTTTGGTTGGCAATAATACACCATTTACCTCAAGGTGAGGATGATTTGTGCAGCAGAGGCTAGTGGTGGCAGGTTATTTCAGGCACAGATTGGCAAACAAAGATTTTAAAGGTCTTGCCAACTCACAGTGGAAGCAGTTCCTCCAGGAGCCCAGGGTGGAACTGTCACTCAACACGCGGCCATCTAAGTGAGGAAAAAGAGTATTTAAAATAAACACTGAAATTCACATTATTCCACATTTCTCTTTCTTTTACGACAAAGTGTAGTATTATTAAAGGGTAAAATACACACATGGTAAAGAAAAACATATTTGATACTAAGATATATTGATATTTCTATGTTGAACTACAATATTCTATTGCAGGGGTAGTCAAATCCCAAGACGTCCAGATAGAGAAAATTTACTCATGCCGAGGTTCAGAAGTTCATAATGTCAACAAGTGTTGCTGGTTAAATAACATTTAAATATCTGCATCAAAGTGAAATGTTTTTTGTCAGTTTGAAGTGGATGGGTTATCAAATGGATAAAAAAAAGGTAAATATAAATAGGCAACTAGACGTGCTTGAGTTAACTTGAGATAATGTACTGTATATTGTGATTTGGTACTATAGAAACTAAATTGATTTGATTTGTGTCCGTACCCAGCCAGTATACGAAGGCCTTTGCCACCAGAGCCATGTTCCTAAGGTCCCACACATAAGGGTAAAGGTCATAGAGCACAGCCCTGTTGGCCCCGCCCACCACGCTGTAGTGGAGCTGTGCAATTTCATCGCACAGAGACAAGAACCCAGAGGCCCGACCACGCCACTCATCGACCTGAGGATACACGCGGTCAATGATATTGTGAGTATTGTGCTCTTACATACACCACAGCAAATGTCATGAAGAGATATGCACAGAGAACAAACACCTACTTTCTGAGGCGCCTTTTTGCTGTTCGCACTGATCGCTTGGCAGTTTGATTTAAGCCAGGTCAGATCCTGTAGTAATTTCTGTGCAGATGCGCCATGTTCATGAGGAAGATAGTGAAGACCAACCAACAGCCGCACTTGGGATTCACTTAGTAGGCCCTTCCCTCCGCAGAGCCCTCGATCGTGGGCCTTCTGTCCTCGGCTCCCACCTGAGGGTCCTCCAAGTCTGGATCCAAGTGGTTGACTAGGCTGGTTTGACCTCTTCATCTCCCCATCTCGGCCCTCCCTCTCCACCTTGACCTTAGTAGGTGAGGATGGAGGCGAGCTGGAGTTCAGGGGGAAGACGGGGAGTTTAGCCACAGCTGAGGTCCCTCTGAATGAGGAGGGGCCATCAGATCGGTCAGGTGTTTTGCAGCGAGACGAAAGAGCAGAGGAACGGTGGTCTGCTCTTGTGCTCTGCCGACCTAAAATATAAAGTATATTTTAAGAGGTTAACAGAAGATACATATGATGCAGTAAATGTATACATTGATTTTAGTGGTTCATTCAAAGATTGTTATAGTCACAAAGCAACTTGGGAAGTTCACGATTCATCAGGCACAAGCAGAGAACCAGAGTTTAGTTACGGTGTGAATACACACCTTGACTCCGATCAAAGCAACAACTTTAAACTGGGTCGGGGAGTGAAGAACCTGCATTGTTTAACGTAACAAAAATGTATAGACAGATTACAGCCTACAGAGGCTAAATTACCTGGACTTTTCTACCTGAACTGTAGAGCCTCTTGGATGTGAGGGGGAACATCTTCAGTTTAATTAAATAAAGTCCAGATGCCTATATTTGAAGATACAGTGACCTGGATGACTGGGAACCTTCACAGACACATACCTGCTTGCAGTGGTTGGTTAAGTTCCTCCATCCAATCATGTAGTGCAGCAGACAGAGCTCTGTCTGGACAGTACTCACATTCTTCATCTACAACACATACAACATGGTGCTATTACATAAGATGATACTAAAATACATTTTATTCAAATATTACACAACAAGGAACACTGGTCATTATTAGTCATGTGGGCAGTACTACCCAGACACACACACACGGTTACTTCATGTCATATTTATCCACAAGAAGAAAAGGAGACGCACACCTAAAGCACAGCTTGTCCTGTCTTTGCTGTTGAAGTTATTCTTCACTAAAAATGTAAAAATACAGTGTGTGTAATTTGTTTACTATGGTGGTAATAGCAGTAATGAGCAATTTGCTCCACCACAGCAGCAGAAAACACTTGTTAGAGTAACAAAAGTTAAGCTCAGTGTTTAGAGGCTCACCATAAAAAGATCACATACCTAACCTAACCCCTCATTGTAAGATGATATCAGTCTTGTTTTATATATTACTATTACTTTTGGATGTTTGTTTGTTTTTAATTGACCACACTCAAAGTCAGACACTTAAAATCCTACCACAAACGGGAATGTGCAGTAATTATTCCTTAACACAAATCTTACGCAATCCTTAAAAATAATTTCCTTTCATGTCACAGGTTACAGTCTGTCCTTCATCTATTTACTTTCTCTTCCTTAAAGACTCAGCCTGACCTCTCCTCCACAGAGGGATATTCCTCTCTTCTCATTTCTTTCTTCATCACACATCGCAATTACTTCTCCATCGCTATCTCTCCCTCCCCCCACTTAGTCTATGGGAAAACATCACACGCAACAGTGGTTTCTTTCTTGCTCATTTCCATCCAACTCCCTTGTTGCCTCTGTCTAGCCCTGGCTGTATTCTCGTGTGTTTTTGACTGTCAGGGTAAATTTTATGTCAAATTAATAGAGCAAAAGCAACTGCATAATGAACATTTCTTCAACTGGGGCCAGAATGTATTGTCTGTGAAAATTTGGCTGAAAAGACATTGAGTGGTGTTGTCCTGGACAAGAGATTGAGCTCTTCATCCGTTAATATCAGGCAAAATTTCTGTCTGGTGCTTAAAAGTGTGCAACACTAGCTTCTTAAACATTTCTGCAGAAACAATGAGACTAACCTTGTAAAACCAATGTCTGGCAGATACAATTTTCATTAATTAACTCGGGACATCTCCAGTCTCATATTCTCCCATCCATCCTTTCCATTCCTTTGTCCAATGCCCTCACCTTTCCTCTCCTCTTCTCCAGATCTGTACCAGCTCCCCAGTGTGTGCAGTGGGATGTAGTTGGCTTCAAACTCGCAGTTTGGGTTCAACAACAAGCCCCTCAGATGGCTCCTCAGCTGGGGCTCTCGGCCCTTGAATGGACCCAGGAAGAGACGTCTGGAGTCATAGTCATTAGCGTGCAGGTTGTCCCAGATGAGCGGCGGGCGCTGGAGGACAGACTCCAGCTCGGCCAGGCAGTCTACAGACAGTTTCCGAGAGATGACCTTGCTGCCTGTTGGACGGAGAGTGAAGGAAAAAGATTTGAGAAACGGAGAAATCAGAGAGCAACAACAAGGTACCGATGTGAATGAATTGTTCTCTCACTGTTTGTCAGGTGCCTACAGAACAAGAAAAAATTGTTTTTAAAAGAGTAATGAATCTAAGGCACACACTGGGATTACTTGAAAATATATGTGACCACAAGGTCTGCGATGCGATGCTTTTATCACTGGAATGAAGAAAACAAAGATACTACTAGTACTAATACTAATACTGGCAACTGTTCATCAAGCTAGAAGAAATATCACAATTCTGGGGGAGAAAATATATATACATATATATGTGTATATATATATATATTATTATTATGATTTTATTTTTATTATTATTATGGTTTTTTTTTATCATCCAAAAAAGAATAGAAATCACCATTTAAACAACTTCTGCAAACCACAAACATTTAAATTCAAAATTCAGATTTAATGCAATTAAAAAGGTTTCCATGTAGGATGCACATATTCAAATAATTTATACATAAATATAATTGGGTGGAAACCGTTTATGTTTTAAACGACTACCTGAAAAGAGAAGAAAAGAAAACAATGCACAAGCAGTTGTTTGTTGAAATTGAAACGGCAACGCCGGCAAACTACAGCACTAAACATGCAATTCTTTTCTAATTATGACACGTTTAACACCAGAGTGAACAATACATGATTGATAATTTAAGCTGCAATTTGCTATAGAGGGAGAGACAAGAGCGAGTGTGGGTGTACAACTGCTGCTGCACTTTCTGATGCATGTGGGTGTATGAACACCCAACTTTAATTTGTGGTTTTGGTCTGCAGAGGAGGTTGTGTGTGGAAGCTGTCAGTGAATGTGACAACAGGAAGCAAGAGATAAGACAAGAAGAAACTGTTCTACAAGAATGAGGGTTTGTGTTTATTTCTGACCTGTCCATATTACGGTGATGTTGGGAAGCAGGTCTTCTCCAACAGTCTGCAGGTAGGGAGACTTGGATACACTGGGAGAACACAGAGAACCACAGTATTCTACAGGGACAGAGAGAGAGAGAGAGAGAGAGATGTTTGCTTATTAAAATTAAGTGTAAAGTATTTTATATAAACCTGTGGACCACACATTTCCACCTCCAATCCTACCTGTTGGGCAAAAGAGGAAGACGGGTGGTTCGCCCAAAAAACGATAGATCTCATTGGTTACAGTGACCTGAGCATGGGCAAATGAAGAGAAGGCCTCACTGTCAGCCTGACACAGGGAGTGATCAATGTCATCAAACAGAATGGCAAATGCCTGGCAACCCAGGTCCGAAACCTACAGAGAGAGAGAGCGAGATAGATGAGGGTCAACCCTTGAAACAATTACATGAGTGTTGTATTTATCCTCTTATGGCATGTTCCATACTTGTCTCAGTTTGCGTTTGAGCAGTGTCAGGTCACAGGAAGAAGAGAAGACGATGTCCTGACCAGGAGAGAGGGCGTAAACAAACCTCAGGCCTCTTGACTGGGCCTCCGCTATGAGAGTACGCAGCTGAGCTGAGAGGAGGAGTGCCAAGTTTGAAATTTATAAATGACCAAAAATAAAAGTAATAAAATAAAACTATTATTTTATCTCACAGAAAATGAGTAAATGAGAAAGATTTGGTATATTAAAGTGAGAGGGCTACATTTTTTCAGTCATTTATTACAGTAAATATGTATTTTTTACCACTTAGTAAATTATGTTTGGCTTTAATATCTCATGACTGACATCATCTTCCAGAGTGCAATAAATAAATAAACTAAAACAGTTCAAAAGTATGACGGCAAAGAAAAATAAAGTTACAATATTCAATTTCAAAGTTGTAAAAATGACTTTTCTCCCCCATCAATGTCAAACTCAAAAATAGACTTAACAGACTTAAAAAGACAAGGAAAGTAGTGACTGAAATTCATAGTTCTCACCCTCCTCTTCAGGAGAATAGACTTCCCTCCACAACAGTCTGTGTTTTAAGTCGTCTTTGGGACCATACAAGTAGGTGTTCAGCCCCCACTGTTGCATCCTGAGGGGGGGACAAGGTTATTAGCAGGAAACAGGTTAATGTGCTAAATCTGGGAATCAGGAACAAACAGAAAATAAATAATAAAGAAAATAGATCCACTGGGTATCGATCATGGCCATCTCAGTTACAGGAAATGACCTCTTGAATTATAAATAGTGCATAGTACTAGGATGGAAAATTGTGCAACATCAGCTTGTTTTCATCATACACACAGTAACAGATAAAATACATGGGCCAGTCCTTGTTGTCATTTGTGGGTTTTCCTTATTTGGACTTCCTGATTTATTTTACTTTTAGGGACATTGGACATGAACTCATTGGTTAGTTTTTAATTCCTGTTTTTCTTTTGAGATGAAATTCCCTGTGTGTATCTGGTGCCGATATAACCTCTGTGATAGACATGACATTACATTACATTCAAACTGAGGGTTTTTTGCAACCAGTTGAGTTGCCCCCTGGTGTCTAACTGTGTCTTTCATCCTATTTCATCTTTCAAACCAGAATAATAGGTTAGTTTGTATGTATGTCTATTGTTCTGCCATCAAGAAAGTTGTTTTTCTTAATTAAAGACTCAGTGGGTGGATGGGTGGGTTATTATTCTCTCTCTCTGCTTCTCTTCCTGGACAGATGGCCTGTAAGTCGCCTCCACAATGATGCAGCATACCTCTCTCAAGCTTACACAAACACACACTACTGTAGATGCATCCAAAAGCCCCACGCTGCCAAAACTTATGCAATACTCACACAATGTACAAATTTTGCCTGCCCCCCTCACACTTGAGTCTAAAAAAGAAAATCTAAAAATAACCCTGGAGCGCACACACTCGCTCACTCAGCTGCTGCTACACTGACAACGTTTTTTAAGTCACATTCATCCTTCTGGTTTCGTCATAGAGCATGGGATGGGCTGTTCACCAAAGTGTGGCTGCCTCTGTGCATGACATATTATTGTGTCTGATGCACTTACTCTGTTTATTTGAATATTTGAATTAGCATTAATATTTTTAATGATACACTCGGTTAGGGTGATCCACATTGTGTACAATTTGCAGCATTAGAACTAAAACATCTCAAAAATGACTGATCAAATTGATCAATTCAGGAAATAGTAGTATTACACAACCCTAAATAATATAATTCATACTTAAAAGTGTTGTGGTTTTTTGTTGTGGTGTGCGTGTTGACTTCCACGAACAGATGACAGAGGATTTAAATGTTCTACAGCGGTTCAGTGTGATAGAAATGCCTGATGCGGAATGAAAGATTTGCTACAGACTTACCAATGGAAGAGAACTTTTCTCTGGTCCATCGACCATGGTCTCCCATAGAATCCTGGAGAGGGAAAAAAGAAAGCATGAGTGGATACCAGGGTATGACATAAGCCGGGGCTCAGTGCAATTTGCCCTTGAAATATCTGAAGCTGTCCTCGAAATTTACATTACGGGGGCTTTTAATGCCCCCGGAAATTAGGCGGTTAACTTTTGCAAAGAGTCGAAAAATGACTGGCTTGGCATAAGTAGCACACACAACTCCCTGTGTTGTACGTCTGCAGATTAGATTCTAAAAGTGATTAAGTTTAAAGTTGTTTCTTATTTCTTTATGTTGTAAAGCCATCCATTATCTACCGCTTTATCCTCCACCGGAGGGTCACGGGGGGTGCTGTGCCTATCTCAGCTGACATTTGGCAATAGGCGGGGTACACCCTGGACCGTTCGAAATTTAGAATAGTTTCTCATAATCTATACTGATCATAGTATTTCCCAACATTTGATAAAATCACTATGGAAATAATCCATACAGCGCTCACTGTGTTTTATTAATACCCTTACAGTTCAGGTCATGTAATAAATGCAGCAGCACCATGGACAGCGCCGAGACGCAATGTTGTGTCTGTCCTGAACACAAGCTATCGTATGATTGCTCAGTAGGGCTGAATGATTTGGGGAAAATATCTCATTGTGATTTTTCTGACAGGAATTGTAATTGTAGTTTGATTTGACATATAATCTTTATAAATCAAGCTTCAATATTCATTGTTTAATTCTTTTAAAGCAAACCAACGTTTTTCGTCTTGAATTGAATGATTGGAACCAGCAAATATTCACATTTAAAAAGCTTGTTTTAATTATTTGAAGAAAAAAAATTGCTGCAGCACTAAAATATTTAAATAAAATTGTCTGAATCGATATTATTGACTAATTAATAAACTCTCATATTTCCACAATTCAATATATATATATATATATACACACACACTGCAGAAACATGTACTTTCTTTTTTTTTAGCTCATAATGTAACACTGCAGCATTTATTCACAAACTGGACATTTATCAGCTTCATGCAGCTACAGCACTGTGTGTATGGATATAGTGCACAGGATAAAGCAAAGAATGCTTTTCCAGAGCTCGAATGGTCACATGGTCATATGGTCACATGCTGTCTGTGTTTGTCAGAGTCATAATTCATCACCAGCTGCATTCTTTTAGAAATGGGAGCACCTGCAAGGTCCCGCTCCCACCATTGTGATATTGAATAAGTCTGCAGTCTGTGTGTGTGTGTGTGTGTCAGTATTTGTATTGTAAGTGGGTCATGCTGACAAATCAATCTAAATGCACTTGCAAATCTACTGCAGGTTGTTGGATCCACAATCAACTCAAGATTACGAGTATCGACTCGCTGGTGGTCACGATGTCAAATTAATTAAATATAATGGTTGATTGAAATTGCTCTGATAAATCTTCATGTGAGTGCTTTTGGGACAGAATCGATTGCTTGCCCAATTTAAAAATTTAGGATGTGAATTTAGTCCATTAAAATTGAGCATGCTGAATAAATATTCCTATTTGAATATTTTAAACATTGCCCTATTTATATTACTTTCAAAATATATACGTGAAAATGGGGAATTACAAATTTTGACAGGTAGAATTCAGAGGAAAACATTCAGAAATGTAAAAAAAATTATTCTAAATCTATTCAAACAAATTGACTTCCATCTTCTCTTTTTTCACTGTTGCCTTTATTATTATGATCAGCATCAGCACCAGTCTGTATTTCCTTCCTCCAGCTCTTTGAGCCAAATCAACATCACTGCCTTTCAGCGGCTGCTCTTTGATCGTCACATCAAGCCTGACTGATCATCACCATCCTCTCATTTAGACCTTCACGTCGCAACAATGTCGCTCTTCATCACATACACGCGTTAGACCACTTCCACGCCCCCTTACAGTAGCTGACAAAACATGGACTTCCAAATGTAGGTCAATTCAAAATCAACTCCCCGAGGTGAGGAAGAGGAGGAGGAAAGAAGAAAAAAAAACACATGACGTGACAGGAGGTCAGCTCTTTATTCGGCTGCTCTTACCTTCCACCACACCACAAAGAAACGGACTCGTCTTCTCCATCCTCTTCTCAGGCCCACTTACAGACGTCTCCTAGAAGAGCGAAGGAAGACGAGATGCTCTCCCCGTCCGACAGCTTAGATACCGACTATAGTCTTCATGATGCCGCCGCCTCCTCCTTCTCTCCTTCTTTCTCCCTCTCTCTTCTACTCCTTCTACGGAGTTCTCGTGCTGCGTTCAGGTGCTCACCAGAAAATGCGCAAATATTCACATCTGTCTAAATCTGTGTTAGTGAGCACTTCTTAATCCATCCCACCTCACAGGTGTGGCATATCTTAATGCTTATTAGACATATATAAAGTTACATAATCACTTCAATATACTGTATATACAGACCAGTTTCCACCATACTAATATACCGTTTTCCCTTGATAAATGCACTTCAGACTGACTCTCAGCCCTTTTGTAACCACTTTAGCTTTTTGTTTGCATGTCATTATATTCTGTTTTAACATTTTTGTTTTTAACACTACTGTAGATTGAAGAGCATTTCAGCAGCTTGCAATCATTGTCGTTTTTACTGTTATTGTTATATTGTCCATTATTAGCTGTGACTGTGAATTTTAATTCATTTGTCAATTAAATATTAATCATCTATCTCTGTCTTTTTCCTAGTGTCCATGAAGGCAGCATCTGCCTCTGCTTTCAGTGTCCTGCAGCACAGGCGCACAGGCTCCTTCTAGTGGAGAAGACCAAGGTGTGTGAGTCATGGATGAAGTACAAGACCTCCTCTCTCTCTCACACACACACACACACACACACACACACACACACACACACACACACACACAGAGAATCCTTACAAAAGAGTGTTGATGTTGCACAATACCAGAAGACTGCACTATTAGGATTACAAGTATAACTATTTAGTATCCATTCCAAATATGCTCACCTAATTTATGCCCCCTTTTTTTTACAGCTTTAATATATATTTTATGTATTTGTGACTGGTGTAAATGGACAACTGCATGAATGTGTGAGTGTGAGCTATTCCCTTGCTGGTATTGAATTCAATTGAGTCCCTTGTGTGTGAGCTCATTTGGGTGTGGCCCGAAAAGCCAACAATAAGTTGTACCAAGATTTGCTCTAGGTAGAGCCAACAACTTAGCTTACAAGTTGGCATTGGTAACTCAAGTTTTCTATTTTTAAAGTTGAGCTGTACAGCACAGACGAGTGTACATACATAGTATTGATTTGGTTGAAAGATGAACCAAAACTATTCCCAATCGACTTGACAAACCTGTTGGCTAACCTCATGACCTCTCGCTAGCTTCAGAACTATTTTAACAATGGACCTCAGCAAAGAAGAATGGGGTATTTCTTCCTTGAAACCTAAATGTGAATGTATGTTTATCTGAAAATGTCTACACAGAAAAAAAAGTAGACACATATCCAGCATATTGTGGGTTGATAGATAGATAGATAGATAGATAGATAGATAGATAGATAGATAGATAGATAGATAGATAGATAGATAGATAGATAGATAGATAGATAGATAGATTTGCTGTTGAATATGGCAACAATAATACAGGCTAGTTATTACATTAAATGTAAGTGATTGCTAAGTTATTGTAGACACTTTATTTACACTTGTGATGGGTTGGGTCTGTCTTGGCAGTGAGAGTCCCCTTTTTTTCCCCTTAAAGAATCTACTGAGCAGTCACAGCAGCTGAGCAGTGACGACATCAAACACATACTCCGTCTCTGGTGTGAAGTCCTATAGTGTTGAGTAAGGAGAGGTTAAAAGGATACAGGTGAGTAAAACTAATAATTTAAAGTGTTTTTTGAAACCCTCAGTTTGAATGTAATGTAATGTCATGTCTATCACAGAGGTGATATCAGCACTAGATACACACAGGGAATGTCATCTCAAAAGAAAAACAGGAATTAACAACTGAAATTTTGAAAACATTTCCCGCAGGTTTATCCCATGGATTATGTACCAGTTGTATTTTTGCTCACAGGTTGGTGACTCTTGTTTATTTTGTGTGCCTTTTATGGTGTTTTAAATTTAGTTTTAAATTATGTAAAAAATACAAAAATAAGCAGGTCTAAAAGGCCAGAAGGCTGGAAAAGGCAGGGGGTTACATAGAGAGGAGTTAGGCATGCAGAATGGCAAGTTGAGCAGGCTTCAAACTCAAGGAAATGATTTTTTTCTCAAAAAACAAAACAAATACCATTTAATTCCTGTATTATTATATTCTCATCTTCTCATTCACATCTGGCCATTCTGTTCATGGTAAATTAAAAAAGAAAATGTAAAGACTGAAACCTCAGAGGTTAAAGTCTCCCCTGCTTAACAACCCAGTCAGTGACACAGCAGATGTATTGTGTAGCAGGGATAAATATTTGACTGTATGAATAAATTAGAACTCTGTAAAGGTACATAATTGATTCATTTGGCTTCACCATCTAAAAAAACATTGCTGTTTCTGCTCTTTCTGAATATATATGCCTGTACTTGTTTCTTGGTAGGAGCACTTGTAGGTGTTGTCCAAACTCATCAGTACCACTTTGTCAGCATGCCACTGAACTGGACCAAAGCTCAGCACTTCTGCAGAGAGACCTTCACTGACCTGGCTACCATAGAAAACACTGCTAATATCAGTGCTGTTCTCACCACCACATCAGCTTACCCAGGCAAGTTCTAAATACTGGTATTGGACATGCTTCCAATTCAGCCCTTTTGGCAACTTTACCTAAGAAACAGGACATTGTAAAAAAAAAACAATTATTTAGTGTAATAAGGAAGATTTTGTTTTTGTTAACAGGCCGAGCTTGGATAGGTCTCTATGATGATTTGATACACGGCTGGAGATGGTCCCTAAATGATGGTCGAGGAGACAGTGATTTTACAAACTGGAAGACTGGATACCCAGTCAGAGGACAAAAGAACTGTACTGTCTTATTTGGTGGCAGGGGTACATGGGGGAATGTGAATTGCAGCCTCAGACAACCCTTCATATGCTACGCTGGTGAGTCATTTTAAATTAGAACACTCATTAATAACTTCACAGTATTTTCAGAAATATTTTTTTCAGAAGTATTTGTTATCTGGAATCAGCAATATTATAGCCCATTATATGTTCTGTATCCTTGTATATGTAGGAATGGTTGATGGCACACAGCTGTTTGTCAAGATTAACAAACACTTGAATTGGACCAGAGCCCAGACACACTGCAGGGAGAACTATGTCGATCTAGCCAGGTACAGTATGCACTAATGGAGACACCATGGACACTGAAACAACTACTTGAATTTGGGCTGCTTAGTTTATAAAACCAGGATTATTTATTAGCACTGCATGACAGTTTAATTTAGTTCACAGCAATGGCAAGGTAATTTTTGTTTACATAATACTGTGCAAAAGTATCAGGGCATGGACAGTTTTGGTTTTTTATGTTTAATTTAATAATTCTGTGACCATTGACATTTGGATTAGAAAGATGTGACTGAAAGTTGGTCTTATATATAAGCAAACTGTTGTTGAGTTCACTCATATTACATGCTTATGTAATGCTCAAGCATGTCTTGGATAAACCTGGTGTAATATAGTTTACAGCAGATATTTTTTGATAGTTGTGTTTCGCACAGCAATTTAGCATGGGTGCACCTGCGGCACTGATCTGTGCCGTGTGACCACTAAGGATTAATATGGTGATGATAACGATAATGATTATCAGAGGCACAGTAGTAGTAGTATACCTGCAATGTGAGGTAATTATTTTAATTATGTAGGCATGTGATAACATATTATCCAATCCTTACACAATGACATAAAGTGCTGTATATTACCAATCAGTAACAATGCATTTAAGTGGATTTTAGTGTGTTTGTCGTGTTCTAACTAGTTGTTCTCATTTTGTGTACTTTATATTCCACTGTTTGTTTTCAGTGTACGCAATAAATTAGACAATGCCATCGTGACAAATATTTCCTCTGGGGAGTCGGTGTGGGTCGGTCTGCACCGGGAAAAACTGTGGTCTGATGGGAGCACTTCTCTGTTTCGACACTGGGCGTTCAGAGAACCAGACTCTGTTGGAGAAGAATGTATCACCACAAGACTCCATGGCTCAGGAGAGTGGTCAAATGAAAACTGCTCCCTAAGTTACCCTTTCATCTGTCATTCAACAAGTAATGAATGCTTAAATTACCTGAATATTCAGTGCCGTGTTTGATCTGACAAACTTTTAAAGACACTATGACTTTTTATATATAATGTATCTACATAATCAATTGAACTGAAATACAATAGGAAATCGGTCATTGTTGGGAATTGTAGCTATTCTTGAGTATTTCAACCTAATGTATTGGTAAATATCATTCTATACATTTTCTGTCCAATACAATAAGCTCAATTTCTCTCAGTTGCAGACAGCTTCACATCAATAGAACAAGATGAGACCAGTATCACTCTGTTGTGGAATACGCTGAAGAATGTCGATTTTATTCTCCAGTTTGATGGTACTAAGATAAAGATCCCTGCACCAGAGGGAGACGGGCCAGTGGCTTACACAGTCTCATCTCTCACTGCTGGAACTAAGTACAAATTCACTCTCTTCTCTGTGTTTGCGAGAGTCAGAAGCAGTGGAGTAAACGTCACTGCAGTCACTGGTGAGATATTTCAGGTTTTTCCAAGTGTCATTCATGTGATGTCAACACTTCTGTTCCCCTTACTAAGTAGATCCATATGTACAGAAAACACCTGATTGTAAAATCCAGGAACTAGTCGGTGTTATGACTTTCAAATCAGCTTCTATTAACAGTGCACACAAACTGCACAACACAACAGCAGTTCACACAAACTGTGGGTGAAACCAGTCTGCATTGTAAAATGAGATACATTAGTTAGTTAGTTAGTTAGTTAGTTAGTTTATTTATTGAACTTCATGTTTACAGGTCTGTTCACGTATGCAACATTTAGAACATCACATACAGTACATACATTTAGACAAAACAAATTGTGAAAAGCTGTTGTCTCTCTATATGTTTTTTATTAGTTTTTGTTTAAAACGGCTTTAGCAGAGGGGATCTGGCTGGCTGTTTCTAAAACCTGCCTTGTTGCATGTTTGTGTTCTGTACCTGTGTCCTGAGGGAAGGATTTTGAAGTAGCAGTGTAGTGGGTGGGTGTGGTCTTATGGGTGATATTGTGTCTGCGATGCGTGTGGAGGCTCTGAGGTTTTTCTGGACACTGACATCATCCAAGGAGCATGTGACACTGAGTCCTTTTAGTTTGTGGGTGACAAACAAGTCTGGTTGCTTCGTTTTTTAATGTTTAATGTCCTTCATGTATGTGTCAAATCTAAGGTTATTGTCTATTGTGAGTCCAAGGTATTTCAAATTGTCAACTACCTCAGCAGTTTCATTATTTAGGATGGTTAGTTACTAGCCAGGACAGTCCCACAAAATCATAAGGTGTGGAAACCTAAAAACATTAGCACTGTTTGAATCTGGAAGAATGAACACAACTGCTGAGACATTTAATTACAGTAAGAGAATACAGAAACCATATACGATACAATATACCTTTATTGACCCACAATCGGGAAATTCCCATGTAGCATACTGTACAGCAAAATTGTTGTTTTGATTAACTGACATTGTGGCTCTTTGTTGCGACACAGCTCCTCCAAACACAGACCGCTTCAGATCAACAGGACAAGATGAGACCAGTATCACTCTGCAGTGGAATAACGTGAACAACACCATCAGCTTTGTTCTCCAGTTTAATGGTGAAGAGATAGACATCGCAGCACCAGAGAGAGACGGACCAGTGACTTACACAGTGTCAGGTCTCACCGCTGGAACTACATACACATTCAATCTCTTCTCTGTGTTTGCTAATGTCAGAAGCAGTGGCGTAAATGTCACTGCAGTCACTGGTGAGATGTTTCTTAATTCACTTCTATATTTTATATGTGTATCTGTTTCTAACAACATCATTTCACCTGAAAATATTTATTTCTGTCCAATCCAAAAGCTACAAGAAAAGGGCCTTGTAAGTATATATTTTTTTCATATATTAGATTGTGCTCACTCTTATTCTGTTTATATTGTGCTTCTTGTAATATTTCCTCATTTGGAACTATCCTTGTATTCCTTGGCTATTTACTTAACCAAATAATGAATTAATTAATTAATTACTTAATTAAAATATACTATTGTGTACAGACTTGTCCATGTTATTTTCATCACTGTTTCAGGTATTTTTCATCAATTGTTAAACGTATTTCTCATAGCAGTAAAGAGACTTCTGATTCAAGTGCAGTATTTTTTCAATTTCACATTGTCGATTGTGTTGTATTTTTTACTGTAGTGTGTTTGATAACATGTTATATATTTATGTCACCAGATCACGTTGTTGGCGTGAACTTGGAATTAAAGTCACTTGTTAAGCTGTCACACTCAGACATAGAGAGAGCATTGTTAGAGGTGAGATGCTGTTCAGTTGTTGTCAATGTCATGCAATTACATTGTCTTTGAATTCAAATAATAATGTGTGTTTGTTTGTGTGTGTGTTTGTAGCTCGGCAGTCTATATGGACTGACACCACAGGTATTGTCTGTGAAGATTAAGTATGTGAAGCCATGAGACCAGTGGAGGAAAGACGAGATGGTGAATGGTAACATACTTTTTCTAAATGTCAGTTCACAAATTATTTTAAAATTATCGGCATCCTGTGGCGGAGTGGAAGGGATGTACTTTATTCCCTGTACATGTGTTATTGTATCACTTTAAAGACACTCAAAATCTCCATTATTGCTATTTGTATTTTAAACTCTTTCCTTTTTACTTTTCACCTTGCCTCATCTTTTTTATACACAAAATATCCCTGCTAGAAAGTGGTTATAGTGTTTGAATTTCTTCTTAATGTGTGTGAATCTTCACACTGCACTTTGTTCCTGTCTAGCTGAAATAAAGGAAAGGTAATGGGACAATTGTGCCAAAGCTTTATTCATGTATTTCCTTGTCACTCAACACATTTCAAAGCACTACAAATACAAAATACTATTGTGCAGTACAAAGCTGTGCAGTTCAAATCCAGAATAGGTACAACTAAGAGGTAAGACTCCTCCCACCCTGGAACAACAGGGAAGTTATAATGCCCTAGAGGGAGAAAATCCCTACACTCCCTCCCCAGAGGGAGTGGTGACAGCGAACCGAGGAGGACTTTGGCTCTGTCCCGGTGTTTGTTTTCACTACCTCAGAGGTCAAGTTTCACACAGATCCACAAGGTAACATCAAGGTAAGTATTGTTTGATTACACTAAGTATTTATTTTATTGATGTTTCTGCTTTTTCTTGTGTTATTCAGGTTTAATAGGATATAAGGAAGGGAGATGTTTGAAGGTGTTGGGTGGAAATTTAATTCATTTGGTTTCATTTGGTTCACGAGAATGCAGCTGGACTTTGTCCACTCGGCAGCAGTGATTTGTTTAAAGTTAATGATAAGGAAATGCACGTTGGTCGTTATTGTTGTAATAAAAGGACAAGTAAAAGTCTAAAAGGACAGAAATTGTGGCTTGTACCATGCTTTTTTCTGATGTCAGAATGTTAACAACACATGTAATATTTATCTTTATTTAATTTCGTAGTTCATGGCTACCTCCAGCATTTTCCTGTCAGACGTGCAGTTTCAGTGTTCCGTCTGTCGGGATGTATTCTCCGAGCCAGTCTCCATCCCCTGCGGTCACAGCTTCTGCTTCACCTGCATCACATCACACTGGGACAACAGTGATGTTATCAGCTGTCCAAAATGCCAAACGGTGTTTGAGGGTTTCCCAGAGCTTTGTGAAAACTATTTTGCCAAGGAAATGTCTGAGCAGATTCGAGCAAGAAGACAAAATGGTGTCATGTCATTGGTTGGAAAGACCATATATTGCGATGTGTGTGTTGAGAGACTAACAAAGGCCTTGAAGTCCTGCCTAGTGTGTTTGACCTCATACTGCGAGAGTCACCTTGAACCTCACCTGAGAGTTCCCACCTTGAAGATTCACAAGCTGATAGAGCCTGTTGCAATGCTCGAGAACAGGATGTGTAAAAGGCATCAGCGGCTGCTGGAGCTGTATTGCAGGAGCGACCAGAGGCCTGTGTGTGTGTTGTGCACTG
Organism: Microchirus variegatus; assembly: GCF_963457635.1. NCBI lineage: Eukaryota > Metazoa > Chordata > Actinopteri > Pleuronectiformes > Soleidae > Microchirus > Microchirus variegatus. Next base: position 36,659,071 of record NC_139803.1, read on the forward strand.
AAACTGACCACCATGGTCATGACACTGTCCCAGTAGAGCGAGAGAGTCGGGATAAGAAGGTGAGATCTTAAACACCTCATCATCGTTTTACTTCAGTCTTTGGACTGTGCTTCCAGTTATTGTTTTGGTTCTTGTTGTCTTGTTGTCAGGCTCAGATGAAAAGCATTGAGGCTGATGTTCAGCAGATGATCCATGACAGGCGACAGAAAGTGGAGGAGATCCAACACTCTGTTGAGCTGAGCAAAGTGAGTTGATATCAGTTTTACAGAAAGTAGACAAACCTGGGCAACTGTAGCAGCTGTTAAAATAGCATATGCACTGCATGTTGTGACTTGTTTCTCTCATTCATTGTCCAGGAAAACGCAACGCAAGACATTAGAGAAAGCATGGAGATCTTCTCAGCTTTGGTTCGCTGCATGGAGAGAAGCCAGGCCGAGCTTGTGGATGTGATCCAGAGGAAGCAGACAGCAGCAGAACAGAGGGCAGCAAGGCTCATCGCAGAGCTGGAGCTCGAAATAGCTGAGCTGGAGAAGAAGGGAAGTGAGATGGAGGAGCTCTTTTACTCTGAGGACCACCTCCACCTTCTACAGGTCAGGAGTCACAGTCAGTTGAATTATCATTGGCAGCCTGATTAAATATTTGGAGATTTTAAAGACATTTCTCTATTTTGTGTCAGAGGTTTCCAGCTTTTCCTCCATCTGCCAAGGCCTGCTCTGACATCATTGTCCATCCTCACACATGTTTGGGGATCGTAAGGAGAACATTAGCCAAAACTGAAAAGCAGCTTCAGTCAGCTTTGAAAAAGCTCTCCATTCAAGGTCACCTTCTCGAGAAAAGCATCATTGCATCATTACTCTGCACCAGAGTAGTGACTGTCACAGCTTTAATACATGGATGTTGTTTGTCTTATTTATATTATATTTTGGCTCATATGGTCTCATTAACTTACAGAGCATGAGAAGATGCAGCAGTATGCAGGTGCAGTTCAACTTCTTAAAAATCACATATTTTTATAAAGGCTGTCTTAACGGGTGGACACCTGGAAATGTGGCATTTTGGCAATTATTGTAGTTCTGAAAAGAGTAACTGTTTTCATTCTCAAATACTTTTTTGTGTCTAATACTGATACCGATATTAGTCTGATACAGTCATTTTAGACCATTTATGAACTATGAAGCTGTGACAACACATTTTGTGCTGAGCCATTTCAAGGCAGCTGTGAAAAAAAATATCCTTCTCCCAAAAAGAATAAATAAACAGCCCAGTATTTGTATTTACATGTTTACCATTGATACTGACCGATACCAATTCCCTAATTAGCAGTCATTTTAAATAATAAATTCAACAACATTTTACACCATTACAAAGTTTAATTTAACTGTGTTTGTCTACCAGCTGATGTTCATCTGGACCAGAGGACAGCTAACCCTTGGCTGGTACTATCAGAGGATGGTAGACAAGTCTGGGATGGAGACGTTGAACAGAGTTTGGTGGACATACCAGAACGTTTTGACACAGCACCATGTGTCCTTGGCACCCAGGTAAATAAAGGAATGGTTTTTGTAAGCTTACTGGAATGTAACAACTTTGCATGTCACTTTTTAATTACACATGCTCTTGCTGTGCAGGGTTTTACCACAGGGAGGCACTACTGGGAGGTGGATGTGGGAAACAAAACAGCATGGGACTTGGGTGTAGCTCAGGAGTCAGTGGACAGGAAAGGTGTTGTGACACTGAGCCCAGAGGACGGGTATTGGACTGTTTGTCTGCGGCAGGGCAGTGAGTACCGGGCATGTGCAGGGCAGGCCGAGCTGCTGAGCGTCCCTCAGAAGCCACAGGTTCTTGGGGTGTTTCTGGACTATGAGGATGGGACGGTGTCTTTCTATGATGCAGAGGCCCGGTCACACATCTATTCCTTTACACAGTTCAATTTCACTGAGGCCGTTTTTCCTTTTTTTAACCCTGAAATGAGTGACAGCATGTCCAACCAGTCCCCACTGATCATCCATCCTATTAGTGGAGTCAATGGTGGCTTGGATTTAGATGGCATTACAATATGAAGTAAAATCTAGAATTAGTGTATCACAAGGTTTTTGTCTTGAAAGCAGCCCCCTGTCGTTTTTCCTTCACAACTGTCACACAAATTGTTTTCTGATAAATAATTATCTTCATTCAAAACAATAAATACTTTCACAGATGAAAACTGTTATTTTGGTGAATGTCATGTTTTTCTCCTTTCATTCTGTAGCAATACACAGTACATTTCAGATAATAACCCCTGAAAATAATAATTGTTCAAAGGTATTACAGGCTACAAACTGAATTTGCACAACCTGTTGCTAATCAGATTAGCACAGCGATGAGATTAGCCTCAAGGCAGATGGAGCACTCAGACAGACTGCATTTTTATTTTTGACGAAAGGAATTATGCACACCCCTGTTCACTCACAGGTGAACATTCATGCAAAAACACACACACTCATTGCAAGATATTTGTAACACTGGTCGTAATTTCTGAGCAAAGTTTAACAACAAAGACTGAGCTGAAAGGGGGCTGTGAGAGTAGAAGGGATGAGGGGGGATTAGGACTGATATCATCCGAGCACGGGGTGGAGACACATGCACAGATTACAACGGAGATCAGGTTGAAGCAGGAACACTTCACATCACTTCAGTCGATGTAAAGTACTTTGGATGGACAGCAAACAAGGGTAAGTCAAATATTGAATTGATGTTGTTTTCAGTGTTTGTGTATGATAGTGTAGGAATGTCCCACTATCTTTAAGATGTCATTAGAATGTTATGGATATGGCTCTGGGTTAGATACACATACTGATATGACAACCCTGAGTGTATACTGATGCTGATGTCAGTCAGATACAGTCATCTTACGTCTTATAAACTATGGTACTATGATACTAAAATACTGCTGCTTTTCGATATTAATACAGAGTGTGTTCATGAGTATTGAGGTAGTGACTCTTTGACGGTTTAAGGCTCCCTCATTACACAACCGTTATGTGTAACTGTATCAAGTCATTGTCACACAATTGAATCCTACTTTTCTTTTGTTTCTTTGTTGCTCCTTCTATAAATCCACCCTCCAGTTTTGTAACATCACCTGGATGGAAGACTGGAGCTTTGTGATTGGCTGAGTCAGACTGGAGAGGTGTGATGTCGCCCACAGTTGATGAGACCGCTGCAGACCTCCCAGTCCGAGATGTGGGGCTAATGAGAGGGGGGCTCATGCCAGCTGTCCCAGGTCCGTTTACTTAGAAGAAATAATGTAATGTTCAATGAAGTATCATTGAAGTTCATTGGTAAAAGGACAAACAAATAACACAATTTGGGTGTAATTATAAGAAAGACAAAATTAACATTATTTGGTCATGGGATTTTATTGACAGTGTGTGGTTTAAGTTTGTTTATCTGCTTTCAATCGTTGGTTAGAATCTTTCAAATGCTTAGATCATGGTTGTGATAATCAACATACTAATCCAAACATTTTAATATAGAGATGAAGCTGGTGCTCTACTACAGACTTGAAGTTTCTCTACAAAAACCCTTGTAAAATAACAATTATCTTTAGTTGCTTTTAGTCAGTATTCAGACGAGGAATTAATACAGAGAGTGGAGGTGAGGATTGACTGGTCTCTGTAAGTCAGTTGAAAGTATGTTCATTTACATTTCTGAATCCAAATGCAAGTTTTGTAAATGTTCCTCTTGTCATTTTCCTCAGATACTCTACGTGATGGGAAGCCATCGAAGAAACATCATATAATAAAGATGAAAGGTAAAACCACCTTTCTGTCAGCTCTCAACCAGATATTAAGACCTTCAAAGATTCTTTGATAAAATGTATTTTAACTGTTGTTTTCACATCATTCATATCAGTCACCTTTGCTGTGTTTTTGGATGCTTTTTCTGTCTCTTTCTTTCAAACAGATCCTCATCGGCTGTTTCGTTTTCCCAGAGAGCACCTTGAGGACCTATGTCTGCGACTGCAAGAGGAGAACAGTGTGCTCAGGCAACATGCACGTGCACAGGAGCAGAGGCTACGCAGGTAACACACATTCAATCAGAAACATTAACATGTACCATCATGAGTGAAGACCTGTTCAGGGTATACCCCACCTTTCACCCTATGTTAGCTGGGATTGGCACCAGTGCCCTCCGCGACCTTCATTTGGAGGATAAAATAGTAGAAGATGGATGGATGGAAAAGTTTGCATCCATGGCATGTTCTTTGTAGGATATAAGTAATGAAGATAAGTGACTGATGTTCTTCCTCCTTTGTGTCCAGGATGTCCACCAGACTGATGCGCCTTCGTCAGGCCCATCCAGGGTCAGGTGGCGTGAAGGAGAGGGACATGGAGGAAACCATACAGGAGCTGGAAGCACGTGTATCTATGCTGGAGAGCCAGAAGGAGGTGCTGCAGAACAAACTTGGCCTGGCCAAGCAGAACATCATGGACCTGGGGAGACGCACACCATACAAGATCAGCAAAGGTGTGCCGACTTAGACTTCTCCCATCCCGAACTTCACATTCACAGTTCAACCTTATTTACTGACATTTCAAGTTGAAGAATTGTCTGCGAGCACATTTTGTGCAGTATTAAAAAGCTCTGAAATCACTTCTTTTACTTGAGCTGGGTCAAATCAAACCGGTTTTATGGTCTCTTATATATAAATTGACTGACTATAATGGCTGTTTTATTTCATCTGTGAACTTCTCCCCCTCCCATCTTATCATGTTTTTGGCAGGTAAAAGTATGGAAGTGGAGGGCACAGTGAGGAGAGCAGCCCAGACGGCCCCGTCCCGCTACGGTCCCATGCTAGACGACAACAGGGTAGAGATGGAAGGATTGTAAGTATCTGTCGGTAATATGCTGAATAACCAAAACAGAAATGGAAGAAATGACACTCTCTGATCAGGTCTCTTAGTATTAGTGTAAATTTTAGTGCCCCCAGTATTAGACAGAACTGAGAACATAGTGACCGCTTCCATCCTAATGTCGCCACCTTTCCGTTCCAGCAGGTCCTGTGTGACAGAGCCGGTGAGGGTGACAGAGCTTGAAGTGACTACCCAGGCCCTCAGAGACACACTGAGAGAGAAGGAGAAGGAGATGGAGGGAACCATGAGGAAGCAGCAGTCCGATAGACACAGGTGGAGAAACTACCACTAATGTTTCTGCTGCTGCAAGTACCTCTTAAAAGATCTGTGAAGTAGCACCTTCTCTATGTATAGATGGCATTATACTGGTTGTAGTTGTACAGCTACTTCTTCGGCTACTTCTTCAGCTTGCACATTGAACATTGTCTGTTCCCGTCAGAATAACTATCAGAGAGAATGTGGATCTGATTCGTCTACAAAAGGAACTTTCAAACAAGAACACTGCGCTGAGAGTCACACAGATGAAGTTAGACAACCTGCAAAAAGTAAGACAGCTATCAACTGTTCTTCTGTTATCAAATTGGTGTTGACAAATATTTCTTTCTTTCTTTCTTTCTTTCTTTTTTTCTTTGAAGGGATATGAGAATCAGCTTGAAGAGGTAAAATCCTGGACAGAAACAACACTATATTTTCCAAATATATTTGGAACTGGATTTGTTTCTGGTCATTTATTTATTTTTTAAAGACATTTCGTCATCTTTTTACTGCAGAGTCAGAGCTCACTGAGGGAAAGTCTAGGAGCTCTGCTGGAGAAAGTGGAAGAGCTGACTGAACAGCTGAAGCAGGAGAAACAGAGAGCGCTGGCACTGCAGGATCAGCTCACCACTGCCTCCATGTCTATGCAGAACCTGGATAAGGTGCTGCATTTGTACCTGCATCTGACAAGACCTCAGACATGTCATCATGAGAGACCATGATCATTTAGTGTCTTCAGATTAAATGCTTTTTTTCTTACAGCTACAGGAGAGGATATCAGACCTGGAGACCGAGCGGGACATGATCAAAGAAAACTATGACTCTCTACTAGAGAAGTATGAAATAAATTAGGAGACTTTAAAGATAAAACAGCTTCTTTGAGAATTTCATATGAAAGGATGCAAATGTGCATCTGATAAAAATGAATGTCACAAATGTTTATTTGAGTTACTGTTGTCTTTTGATTGTTTCAAATCGGTCAGTCAGTTAACCAGAGAATCTAAATCACAGTCTACGTTGTAAACCTTTTTGTATGTACATGCCTGTTCTCTCTTCTAGTACGTTGTCTGCCCAAATCAGCCATGATAACGGTGTGGAAAAACGTAGTGTAGTGGACCAGAAGAGTCATGTGAGGCTGGACATCCAGAGGCTGGAGGAAATCCTGCAGACAGAGAGGGAGAAGAGAGGCAGACTGGAGCTGGAGAAAGAAAAACTGAGACAAGAGAAGGAGACGACAGAAGAGCAAAGAGACCGCGAAAGAGGTCAGCGTCTTGAGCCTTATACATACATTTTGACACCTGAACACCTAGAAAATTTCCTCCAGAGAAACTTTGGACCACAAATAGATGATCACGCACTTACACATCTATATCATGTTGTATCTTGTGTTGTTTTCTTTAGAGTTGTCTGAGATGATGCGAGACAAACAAGAACAACTAGAACGAGAGGTTCTCCAGCACAGAGAGCAAGTCTCTGCTCTACAGGGCCGACTGGACTCTGTCACTAAGGTAAGAAATTATGAACTAAGTAATATACTCCTTAACAGCACACACATCTGCCTGTTTTCTGTATGTTATCTTGGCTTTTGGTATATTTCCTGACACAGTTTACCTCTCTTCTAGGGGTTTGATATGAGTGTCGAAGAGCTCAGTGAAACTCTTTTACAGATCAAGGTTTGTACTCTTGTGCCTCACTACAGTCAAACAATTAATAAATACATTTTAAACATTGTGCAATGTTCTCTTTCAAAACACAGGTGTTTAGGATGCAGCAGGAGAGCAGTGAAGGTCTACGATTCCTATGTTCTGATGGGAAGGTGGAAAATTTGCCCCATGAACTGGTAAACATCCAGGCAACACTCGCTGAGACTGTGCTGGAGTTACAGAAAACTAGAAACCTTCTACTGGTGGAGCACCAAATCTGTAAAGACCTGAAGGTAAATGTACATCTCATTTAAACACATTTCATTTAATTGAGCAAGAGAGTGAAACATTTTACCATTCATATTCAAACCCCAAAGGAAGAACTAAACACAGTCAGTCAGAGGATGGACAGAGAGAGGGAGGAGAGCAGTATGATGATGGCAGAGAAAAACAAGCTCTTATCAAAAAGAGTTCTTCAGATCAACACATTGCAAGGTATCAACAGTAGTATCCTGGTTTATCCTTAGAGCATCAGGTGGGGATCTGGATCAATTTCAGCATTTGTTTTTTTTGTCTTTGCCCTCAAAAGCCCAGTTGAAAGAGTTAGCTTACAGCCCCAGAAGCTACAAACGGTCCATTCCAGTACAGTACACCTGGCCAGCTGGGGATCAGGAGGTGGTACAGCCCATTGACGATGACATGTCTTTTTCTCAGCTGAGAGCTGGCGAATCACTGCTGGAGATCCACCTTAAGGTGAAAACGTATTCTTTGTACCTGAACCAGACATTGATTTTATCCTGAATATTTATAGCTGCTGTGATTGCACCTCAGGCTGCCACCTTCACTCCAGCAGGACTTCGGATCATGAGCAGAATAGGTGCAGGAGTGGACACTGCAAGTGAAGACTTTGTGACCTTCTGCACCTACAGCCTCTTGGATTTTGAGGTGCACTCCACCCCACTTGTGTCGGGCAGTCAGCCCAACTATTGCTTCACATCCCGCTATGCTCTAACAGCCCGGGATCTGGGTAGACTGGGAGGTCAAGGCTCAAGGGTCAGAGTGGAGCTCCACCAGGCATTAGGAGGGGTCAACTTTGTGACACATGCAAGTGGGCAGATGTCTCTCATGAGTGCCATAGAGAGAAGAGGCGAGCGTGTCAATGGACGTGTCGTAATCACAGGTAAGAGTTTTTGCACACTTTATCAATAATACGAAAACCGATACTTTCAAATTTTTTAAAATGTGTCTGTCCTTCTCTGTCTCTCATTACAAGGACCAGAAGCTGAAAGTATTGGTGTTGTGGATTTTTGGGTACGTCTTTTCCCTCCTGCTGAGCCCATGGACACTGCGGTCGAGAAACCAGCTGAAAGGAGGACAGCAGTACATAGAGGTCCTCCTCAAATCCCTCACGGCTGGCAAGACACAGGTTTTGAAGTAAGACATAGACAGGAGGTTTTTTTTCACTTAAGCCCAACTGTATTTTGCAGTAAAAGTTACTTGTTGTCCTCTGTTTATGACTTTTTTGTTTGTTTGTTTGTTTAACTATGACAGGAGTTGCTCGATTATGGTGGTGGAATCCCCAATGAGTTGGTGGTTATGTTGGAGTGCTGTGTGGGCCTCAGCACTCGCTGGCCAGGTCTCCTTCCTGACGCCTACCTGACTTACAGGTTCTACGACCTGCCGCCTCATGTCTCTCAAATAGTCCAGTGTACCGCTGACCCAGTGTTCTATGATACCACCAGCTACCCACTGGCAGTTACAGCTGATGTGTTGCACTACTTAAGGTATGGTGGACAAATTTGATTGCTGCTGCCTCACTTTACTAGTGCAATGTTATGGTTTCCTTCATCTGCCTTGACATAAAACAAATGACTTCCTGTGTGCAGCGTGTGAATGTCACATGAGAGACATGAGATTTACTTACTGTGATACTGAGACATATAGAGAGTCTTGTGGAGTTCTGTGAGAACACATTTGACAACAATTTAAATGTAACAGGCATTTGTTTATATTTAACAGTCACACACTGCAGCTTTAATTCTTATAATGTCACCAATTATTATAATGCCGTATAATGCACTTCTGTCCAGGTCTAGTAGTCTTTGGGTGTATGTGTTTGATGACAGCGATGACCAGACGCCACAAGCTTATCTGGCCAAGACCCCAGTCCCACTGCGATCCTTGGCTACAGGCAGAGAGATCAGAGGTGAGGCAGAGAGCAAAATAGAATAACTATATACCAGGAAATTATTGCACTGTACATATCTATATCTACGCCCAGAGAATACAGATTGAAATACAGTATATCATAATCGAACTGATGCTTCTGAGGAAAAAAAATACGAAAGAGTCAGAGGACCTGGTCAACCATTTGTCTCTCTGTCCTGCCAGGTGACTATGTTCTGAGGGATCCAGCTGGTGGACCTCGGGGTATGGTTAGGGTCATGGTAAAATGGAAGTACCCTTTCCACCCGGCGGTGGACGGCACGCTGGGTAGACAAGGAAGACAGGACAGACCAATGGAAAATGCTGGGAGGGAGGAGAGGAGGACACAGGAGGCTGCGGTGTCGCAGAAGCCCATAGCCAAGCCCAGAGTAAAGGTTAATCTGCTGCGTGTGTTCTAACCCTTCCCCTATATAACAAACATGTTTTTGAGACACGTTTATTGACATCTCCCTCAAAAATAGTCCTCAAAAATAATGTGTAAAATGTAATTAAATGTTTAAATGTCATTTGTTTAAAACCTCAGTTCATGAACTCAACTCCAGATTTTCTCTGCCTTTACCACAGATTCAGCCAAGAGAAACCAAAGCAGTGCAGAAAGTAAGCTTCAAACCACCTTTAAAAAAGCAGTTTATTCATGTTTTATATATATATATATGATAGTTTTATTTACTAGTACATTAATCTCTTAACAGCTCCAGCTGCCATCTGTAAAACAGAAAATCTCACACAACAAACAAGCAGAGCAAAACAAGTATGTCAGGTCCACAGACAGGAAGACATCCACAAAGAGATCAGCTGACCTGGACCGAGGCAAATCCCATGTGACACCTGAGCCACTGACCTCACCCTCACATTCACCTGATCCGGAGTGAGTTGCTTTTTTTTGTTTTTTTAATCCATACTTTTTTCTTGTTACTGTGCTGATGTTGTAGGAGAGTTGCTTTATATATTAAGGAGGATGAATAAGCAGATTTGTTCATAATACACGGTTGCTTTTGTGAGATTTGAAAACAACATATTTTGGTAAATTAACTTATGAGCGTTAAGAAAACAAATCTCATTTAAGCTCTTCAGAGGGAATGTCTCCTAAACAATCACCAGCCATGTTGTCGAGAGGAAGCTCTGCCAGGACTCAGGTACGGAGGAACATTAGAAATATTACTATTGAGAAAAACTAGAAATGAAAAGACACTGTTTCATTTCTTCTCAGGAACTACTCTCTGCAGATCCAGTATCAGAGGATGAAGAGGAGGAAGAAGAAGAGAGAAGTGAGAATGGTAACAATTCACACCCACACGTCTGAATACCTGAGTTTCTCCAGAGAATTTCAAACCCGATTCTGCCAGTTTTGTAAAAACACTATTTAAAATACTTTTTTTTTTAACCATACAGCGACTGCAGAAGACACTGATGCCACTGATTCTTCAGATACAAGGTCCTCACAAAGTGACATAGTCATCATTTCACCTAAACAGAAAATGAGAAAGGTACAAGAAACAAAGGGAAATGTTAATGTGTACATCTTTTCATCTAGCATAAACTTGACTTCTCATCTCAAACTGAGTGGACAAATGTTCTGCCATATAATAATATATAGATAAATAAATATAGATTTATAAAAACATCAGTCAGATGTGAGTGTTTCATCCAATTCAGATAAACAAACTGACTTTTGCTGCGTTTCAGAGAGACAAGCTGAAAGTCGAGATTCTGTCCCTGGCGTTTGAGCCATCATCACACGCGGCCCTGGATAAATCGGTGCAGCAAGTGTACGTGGAATATCGGCTGCTGGGCGTTGCCATGGAGACAACAGAAACACCGATGTCCCTCCGCAAACCCACAAAGGGGGAGGAGATTTACTACAACTTTACTCGAGGTGAGAGATGCTGAGCTTTTTGTGGTTCTGTTATGAATTGTTTTGGTAGTTGTTGTTTTTTACTTCTCCCAAATGTCTTCCACAGTGATCTATGTGGATGGTTCACAGTCAGGTCCACTCAGACACTATCTTTACACCATGCTGGAGGGCAATGACCCCAACCAGGGCAGGTAACATCATCATCATAATCAACATCTCCATCTTTTGGTCTCCTCACAACCAAACCACAATATTTATCAGTGTGCTGTACGCATGTGTGTGTGTGTGTGTAAGGTTAAAGTTCACAGTCGTCAGTGAGCCGATGGACGAGGATGAGGAGTGCGTTGACATCGGACAAGCATTTCTTGACCTACAAGAACTGCTGCTCACAGGAAATAATGTTGTTGAACAGCAGATTGACAGTAAGTATTATACAGTCTTTGCAAAGCAAAAAAATCCCGCACAGTCACTCATCCTCCACCCTTTCCCTAAGCACAACAGAGACCTGTGGTGGCTTTAGAGAGAATGTAAACACTCTTTCACAACTCTGTCCACTCTCTGTGGTTTCCTCTTTGTTCTTTGTTGGTTGATGGATCAGGTTTATGTTGGCAGAGCCGTTCCTTGTTTGCATAGTAAGCTTTCACTTCAAGCATCTTAGAACTAACTGAAGCGAAAGTGATTGACCTGTGCCAGCAAAAAGGTGATAGCACTTTCACCACTCCACGCCATGTTCATTATTTTGAAGGTTATCTTTAATTATTTTATAACTGGTAATTTATGAAACTTGATTTTTTAGCACAAATACAAGTACAGACACCGAAAACAAGAAAGTGTACCTGATACCATAGGGAAATATGATTAATGTAATTAAGTCCTTTTATTGTTGACCTACATCAGATTAAGACTGTGGAGGATGCTTTTTTTTATGGTACAGATGATGTGTAAACAAAAACCATGGAGCTCTGTGTGTTTATGTTCCTTCCAGTCTTCAGTGTGGACGAAGACAAGGAGGTGATAGGAAATCTGAAAGTTTCTCTTGAAGCAGCACAAGCACTGACGAGGATATACCAGGAGTTTCACCCAAAAGATGAGACTGAGAAAGAAGACAACACAGACGGAGAAGAGGAGGAGGAGGAAGAGGAGGAGAAGCGAGAAGAGAGGAAGAAAGAAGATCAGATACAAGTGACAGATTATGACATTGACAGTGACTTCTAGTGAAAGAAAAAAGGTTGAGATCACAGTTTTTTCGATGTTCATGGAAAACAAGTAAAACAATTCAGCAATTATGATTAAGTTAGTATTTCAATATTTATCTTTATTCACCTCCTGTCTGTCAGATCCCTGCCACTTGCACTTCTGAAGTTGACAGGTATCATGTGACCTGAGGCATTGTGCTTACCAATGTTTGTTTTTTTTAAAAAAAGAAATATATATAATTTATAAAACTGACTCTTAAAATTTATTCAGTTTACGTTAGAATTAAGTTAATTTAATCAATTGTTTTTTTTGTGATTGTGTTTAGTGTTTAAATAAAATTAATGTATCTAAGAATTTAGCCTATTTACATTTAATAAAACAATGTGACAACATCATCGGCCAAGTCTACTGTACAGTGGAGAACATCTCATTTTTTTAAATTACTGTTTTTGTTGGTGTTTGTTTTTTGTTTGAATCTGAAATGGTCTTACTTTACTAGAGAAACTGAAACACCTCAACCTATATCTTTACAATTAATCTCAAAACCTGACCTAATAATTTAAGCATTTTACTCATTAAAGTGAATTTATTTTCCAATTTTGGTCCAATTTCCAAGGTGCTATTACAGGTAGCAGCACTTTTAACTGGGTTGTTTGAGTTTGACCGTTTGTCTCTCGACTAAACCTGGCAACCCTGGTGGAGGTCCGCCATTTTGCCTGCAGTTTGGTCACGAGCGCTACTAAAACCCATCATCATCATCGTCAGATGATTGCATGCAGCTGTGCACAAAAATGGCTGAGTCGCAAAAGGTAAGTTCAACGGATTTTTTGTTTTGACGACAAAAAAATGTATGTCAAAAACAGCTTTTAACAAGTTTGAAGCAGAACTCATTCAAATTATTTAATTCTGGAGTTAATTGAATAAATCACAGCAAAGTAACTTTGAGGGTAGCAACGATCACTTGCTAACACTTTTAATTCCCTACATTCAGCAGCAGTGATAAGTTCCTCTCTTTATTTAAGAAAACTCAAGCGAACTTGCGAAAATTAAGGTTATTAATGTCCTAAAGGTAATGGAGTAGTACAAATGTGAGTTTAAGCCGCGTGTTTTTTGCGAGTTTTGACTAATTTCTAGCCTCGTTGTGTCTTGTCTCGTCTCTCTCCTTGAAGCACCTGAATATCCTGTCACATGGATATGTTGTTTTAAAAAGCCAAATGGACCCCAAATGTTTTATTGTATTTTTCACTGAAATGTGCTTTGTCATGACAAGAGGGAGATGATGAAGTGTGTGAGCCATGAACAGGCCTGCAAGCTGCTTCACAACAAGTATATTGTTGTACTGGGAGACTCAAGTAAGTTAAATTCACCCTTTTATCCATTTGTTTGTTTTTCCAGTGTATGTGTTCAATGTTCAGCTCAAATTTTTTGCACCAGATGTAAACGTATATCATATCTTAGTTCTTATTTTTTCAATGGAGTATGTAATGTAATATTTCTAATTGTGTATCACAGTCGGTTTCAAATCTGATAAATGTATATTTCAAATCAAATTGCAATATTTGTCTGAAAAATCCCAGTGAGGTATTTTCCCCTAAACTGTTCAGCCCTTCTCTGTGTACCATCTTGGGTTGTATCGCGCTGTCATTTTATTATTCTGTTTCCTCTTCAGTTCAGCGGTCTGTATACAAAGACCTTGTTCTGCTGCTTCAGAGGGACAAATATTTGACGTCCAAGCAATTGAAAAGCAAGGCAAGGACTAACATTTACTATGTGCACATACTGATTTAAAGGAGGAGGAAGAACTGGCATTTTAGTGTTGTTGATGCAAAAGCATCTGCCAACGAGTAACTAATCACCCTGCAATCCTGACATGAATGTTTAGTATTATTGTAATCTAAAGGAGTTCAGTGTATCATTACTCATTCTTAAATCTCTTTTTTTTTTTTATCAGGGTCAAATGAGCTTCGAGCTGGACTGTCTCATAGAGGGGGGATGTCTTGGTCAAATGCATAATGGGACACAGTACCGGGAGGTTAGACAGTTCCAGTCTGCCCACCACATGGTCCGTTTTTATTTTGTGACCCGAATCTACTCCAGCTACATGAAAAGCATCCTGGATGATTTCCGTCGTGGTTTGAAACCAGATGTCGTCATTGTGAACTCCTGTGTGTGGGATGTATCAAGGTGGTTAGACTTGTTCATTTGTGTTTCTAATGTTCTCTATCAAGCAATTCATTTATTGTTAAATGTGACTTGTTTATTATTGTGTACGACATTCAAATCATAGTGAAACCCTGTGCAGACCGGGTCTGAATGTGTGCAGACCATCCTGAATGCTTTTTCAAATTTGATCACAAAAACAGTTTGCACTGGGGCTGAAGTGGCAAGCATCCTCAGGAGATGCAGTAGGCTTTAATGCATCAAATTGCCCTGAACACTGATGAACATTTGAAGGTGTTTTTGATAAGTCACTTACTATGAATATGTGTGCATCTGTGTTTGGTTTACAGATACGAGTCGAGTTGGATCAGCAACTATAAGGACAACCTGATCTCCTTCTTTGACCAGTTGAGTGAGATTCTGCCTGAGGAAACTTTGGTCATTTGGAGCCTCACCATGCCCTTGGCTGAGAAGATCGGAGGAGGTTTTCTTGTCCCTGAGGTATGATGAATCAAACGACTGTATTGCGAGGAGACGTGAAAATCTGGTTTTAGCCTGGGAATTCACAACAGATGAAGACTGTACTGTTATTTTGCTCCTACTAGCTCACATTCCTTCAACCCACACTATCTCAGCAGTACTGATGCTAATTAATTAAAAGAGCAAGTGAATGGACCTGCCCATTTTTTTTTGTTGTCATTGAGTTAAAAGTTAAACATGGAGAACATGTCATTATAGATTTGTAAGCTTTCGGATATGTGAACATAATACACTTAAGAAAACACACTCAATGTCACTAAGGACGGGGCGTGTTCTGGTGATATCGGTGAGTTTTTCATGGTGACTTTAGTTACTTTTAATTTATGGTAGTTGGCTACACTGCCACACAATCTCCACATGAGTATGACAACAACCATAATGAAGATGAAGACTGTGAATAACAGCGTAAGAAAGGTGGGACTATGACATTGTTTTATAAATATGAAAAATGGTAATTAAAATGCTTTTCATGAAGAAATGCTACTTGCTGTACTCTAGTGTGTGGTCACATCATGCAAATACAATACGTTTTCGGGCAGAGCTTTAATTTGCCTGGAGGATTATGCTTTTAAACTTTTTTTTTCTCCCCCCCCCCCCACACCTCAGGTTGAGCACAAGGCCCCCCACCTGCGATCCGATGTAGTGGAAGCAAATTTCTTCAGCGCAACCCTGGCTGACGCATATGGATTGGACATATTGGATTTTCACTTTCAGTTCCGCACCTCTATGCACCATCGAATGAATGATGGTGTCCATTGGAACGCTCTTGCCCACCGCAGGATAACCTCACTGTTGTTACAGCACGCTGCACAGGCCTGGGGTGTCTATATGCCCTGTCCAGTGACAGCTGTAGGTGAGTAGGTGACCACCCACATAGGGATATACACTCCCACCACATCTGACACCCATGATTACATATCACCATGTTTCCACTGCCTCGCCTCAGCACCGTTAAGTTACATACCAAGTCCTTTTTTTTAGTACCTGCTCTGGCGAGGTACTAACCGAGTAGGTACTATTTTTGTAGTGGAAAACCAGCCTGTGCTGTGGTGACGCAAGCTGGGACCATAGTGGAAAAGGGATGCATATCTGATATGTGGCCCTGTGATAATAATAATGGTCATTTAAGAATGCATTTTTTTTTTTTGCAAATTCAAACAATAGACAATTTTTCCCAAGAGATACATTTCACCCACAAATTTAAATTTGTTGGCTCTCTTTTTGGAATTTGACCTGCTAAAGCGCCATCTACTGCTTCAATACTAAATGGCCTCACAAATGTGACGGTTTCTGTTTCTCTTATTTATTTAAATGTGTTATTTTGTAATTTGTAGTGATTTGTTTGTTTATTAGTTAACATGAGTTTGTTTGTTGTAGAAAATACAGAGGTGACTGTTAGGCAGCCAGTCAGGAAGGATCCTTCCAACAATGCAGGTAAGATGTCGGGTGGTTATGATCTGTTTTTAAAGATGAAGGATCATGCGTCACAATAACCAAAAGACTCAATAACTATGTAACTGTATTTACTCGCAACGCTATTTGATTCTCTTTAATGTCTGCTTTGTTTTTCATTGAATGCCTCATTTCGGCACCAGCGGCCCCATGAATAATGCCTAGTTTCCCCAGTTTTGTTTCATGTCTGTAATTTTCAGATTCCGCCCCTCGTGTTTAAAGCACGTAAAATAATTATTATATGGATGCAGACACCACAGAAACATTTGGCGTATATGCATGTAGCCACAGCCATTTTGCTGCCTGATTTTGTAGAATATCTAATGCACCAGATTATTTGATTGGTGGTTAAAGCAGTTTGGGATTATCAATCTCTATTGCTACATACAAATATATGAATGTATTTTAAAAAAAAAAATTCTCCTTCAGAGAGAAATCCATTGATGAGAAACGACAACTGCAGGGAGATGTTCTACAATGATTCCGTACATTTTTCACAATTCTTGAGCTTTGAGGACAACAACATGCAGTTGCAGAGACACTGGCATGACACAGATGGAACCTTCAGATCTGACTGGCCACCACAGCCTTACTCTCCAGTGCATGGCCACAAAAATAAACATGGACACAGTGGAAATGGTGTGTGTACAGATAGAAGTATTTCATGCTTGTATTTATTTAGAGGTAAGGTATCTGTGGGTCCTCTGATCTATTCAAATATTTTTTACAGGCTTCAACTACAGACCTTACCCCCACCATCCTGAGCCTTACAATGAGCACCACCATCAGTATGTGATGAGGAGTCGACAACACAGACGCCATGCTCCATACAGTCATCACAGACCTCATCAGCATGCTCGCTACGACAGTTACTACTGAGGTGTTTTCACACACAAGATTCAGAGTTATAAGAAGACTGTAAGTCACAGGGATTAGTAGATGTTTAGATGTTTCCACACTGAGTCTCTTAAGCAAAGTCTTCATGCTGTCTAGTCAATTCCCAGTCCTGAATAGTTCACACAGGGGTAGACTTTTTTTTTTTCCCCCTATGCCATTTGCTACATGTTCTTT
This sequence comes from Microchirus variegatus, assembly GCF_963457635.1. Taxonomy (NCBI): domain Eukaryota; kingdom Metazoa; phylum Chordata; class Actinopteri; order Pleuronectiformes; family Soleidae; genus Microchirus; species Microchirus variegatus. The sequence goes on from NC_139803.1 coordinate 36,676,365, forward strand.
GTTCGAAGTATTTTCATTTGAAAGCATCTTTTAATTTTGCACTTAAAATGTATATGGCGCTTTGTCACTTTGTTAAAGCCAAGTTCAAATTACTTAATTGGTTCATTAAAAATCAATTCAGTAATTTTTAGTCAATTGTCTGAGCCCAACCAAGGCACACATAGTGCCAAGATTTTTTTACTTAAGGTCTAAATTGGATGCTTGCTCAAAACAGTGTTTACAATGTTTGAACGGATAGTAGCAGATTAAAGTCTTTTTTGCATCATGAGAGTGAATCTGCATGTAGTTATCAAATGTCCAATACATATGCAGATTCCTCAATGATCGTTCTAATCTACACGTGCTGAACCTTAAATAAAGTGGTTGTGAACCTTGCTTCACCATTTCTACAACCAAAGCTGGCATGAACCCTGATGTTAAAGCAGTTAATGTCAATACCATATTACACCAAAATCAAACACGAACACATTATGGATTTCTTGTTAATTTGCTTTATTGTCTGAATTACTACAAATACATTACTATACCAAGCTCTGGCTCTTGGTGTGACGTCTTTTAATTACTACAAATACAAAAGATACAAAGAAACTAAAGAGGTGCAAGTACAGTATAAATGACTACTTAGTTTTCCATTTCCACAAATAGTTGGTAAAGCCGGTGTCTACAAAAGTCAACTCCACTTTGGATGTCTTCCAAATGAAACACTAGTAGGTTTTACATACTTAGTTTTATTAGTGCTGTGTTAACTTCGCAAACGTAGGATACAGTTTCCTGAGAGAAGTAAAAAGCTAAGCGGAAAATAAGAGGAAGGTTGGAAGCTGGAATGAGAAAGAACAAAAGTTTTTCTTGATGTGGCATCAGTCTTGGCTGTAGATCCATGGTGTGTCCTTATGCCATAAGGAGGGAGTGCACTTGCTGCAGCTGCTGCTGTGATAGGACGAGACGGTGGACCTGTTCCTGTCCACGTGCGCATGGAACGGAAACACGACCTACGAACACTGTTTTTCCTTGCTTCTCTTGCTTAGCCTAAGAAACAACACAGGTGCGTATGATGGAATTTTAAATTTTTTACATTTGCTTGCATGGTGTAAGCAGGCATTGTATGCTTTTACCTTAACAAAGGAGGACACTGGGAAGGTGGCAAAGTCAGAGGAAGCCTTTGCTCCAGGCTGATATGAAACAACATGTTCAGCTACTTCTCCCTGAAACAGAAGTTTGCAGTTTGGTTTTAGTCTTGTTACAGCTTGTGGACAAGGAAGAAGATGTTTGATTCTAAAGTTGTCACCTTGAGTTTGTCCAGAGCATCACTGAGGTTCTGCAGCCGAGCCGTCTGCTCCAGCAGCTGGGCACTGGCACTAACTGGAAGACGCATGAGAGGGAATGAAGTCAAACATGTAGAAACCACAGCAACACCCAGGAGAAAACTGACAGAGCTAGCTGCCTTTGAAGACTAACTTGTTAAAGAACTTTGAGCACACCTGCTGTTTTCCCAGTGATGTCGACCACCTTAAACTCTGCACTGCACTTTAGCAGCGTTGCCAGCAGTTGGTCAGTTCTACGATAGATGCCAGTGTTCAGACCCTCTGGAGGCATTGAACTTTCTTTGGACACTTGTGGCAGTTTGGAGGGGCAGAGTGGAGGCAGAGAGGCCAGCTGGGCTCTCATCTTCTCTGACTGCAATTTAATTAACTCTGGGTCAGTATTAACATGTTTGATAAAGGCAGCAACTATCAAAAATAAAGTCAAACCAGTGTACCTTGAGTCTGTTGTTTTCATTCTTGAGGCATTTAATGCCCAGTCTCTGAACTTCAACCTGCTGTCTAAGGAGAGGAGAGTCCACCACCTCCATTGGTCCGGTTATGGATGGAGGAACACCTGCTGGACGGAGGAAGAGAGGATGACCATACTCAAGTATTGACATGCACCTTTCTCTGACTAGAGAGCGGTATGTTTTTTGGGGGCTCAAAATGTTTGCCTATTTTTGTGATTAACCAAATCAGCTTGGTCTGGTAAGAATAACATTTGTAGTAATATGTCATTATGTGGTGATTGGAACTGCTTCTAAGTGGGTTTATGTCAAACAACAAATTAAAACAATTTGATCTGTTTGCAACACAAACCTAACCACAGAATAATTTACCTCCAACACCCTGAACAAGTGAGGCGATTCCAGAGGCAGGTGACCCTCTCAGGCCTTCGATGGTCATCTTTGATTGGTTTGTGATGCGTTGCTTCAGTTCTGCCTTCTCTGCCTCCAGCTGGTCGATATCAGCCTGCAGGGCATCCATTGTTTCCTCAAATTCCCTGAAGTGAAGAGGAAAATAATGTTTCAAGTTCGCATAAAGAACCTCCAGCATTTACTGCGTTTGCTTCATGTGGTTCTTACTTTTCTTTCTTCTTCAACAGTGCGAGATTGTCGTTGAGTTTGGTCTGAATCTTCTCCACTCGTTCATCTGCATCTTTGGTAGAGGTGTCCAGCTTCTTCTCCAGCAGACTCAGGCGAACATTGGCTTCACTCAGCTCCTCACCCTGGAGGACATAAGGTTATTTTTCTCTCACAATGGTGAACTTATTTACAAAACATGGTTTCTCAGAGGAAATTGTTGTCCTTTTTTGTTTACGTTACCTTGATCTTGAGAGACTTTTTGACCTCCTTAATTACGGTCTCTCTGTCTTCTAGTTTAACTCCTAGACCCTCAGCGTCGGTCATCTCGGCCCTGACGGTGGCTGCTCTCATCTCAACAGGGGTGGTCTGAGGACATGAGCAAATGTGATAAGGTGAGAATTTTAATATAAAAAGACACAGGATTTAAGTGTCTGTATAGTGTGATGGAAGTACCTTGCACTGAGGTTTGTCACCATCATACTCTCCTTCTTGCATGGCAGTAGCCATCTTGTTCATGGTAGATATGACAGAACTGCAGGATTGACGCAGACATTCTGGGTCACTCTGCCCATGGGAGCCATAAACCTTTGATAGAGAGAATAAGTCAGTTAAAAAAAAAACAACTAAAAACTCAGCAGCAACCAAGCACCAGCTTTCCACGTCCAGCACTTTATTGTCTGCCAAAGCAATTTTTTTATATTACAACTGCTACAGAGCAGAGCAGAGTAACCCTGGACAATTTATTATTACACAGTACCTGCTCCACTGCCTTGCAGGTGATATCATCCATTTTGAGAGCATTGAGACCTTCCTGTTCTGGCAGCGGGGCAGCCATCTGAGCCCCAGCTGCTGCCACCTCCTGCAGCACGGCCACGACACGGGTCAGCTGGCGCCTGCTCTCTGTCAGCGTCTCCGACACCTGCCAGGTAAGATAAGACATGGCAAGCATTAGACTGTGTCTCACTTAAATACTACAATAAAATGTGAAAAAGGGAACAAACAGGTCAAAACTACATAAGCTCAAGCTTCATATAGCCATGATTTCTTTGTAAAATTTATTTTGTTTTTATTCCCCATACATACCTCTGGTCCATAATTGAGAGCAGCAGGTACTCCAACTACTTCTGTTCCAGGCATGCGACGGCGTATCTTCTTACAGAACTGTCTGATGTCAGAGCAGGAAGTGTCCAGGTCCTTCAGAAGCACGGCAAGGTTGGAGCTCTCCTGACCCGCTGCCAGGAAAGCCCGGAGGCGAGCAACTTCCACTCCCATACAGTCCAGGGCACTCTGGGTAAACTGGAGGTGAGAGTACAGTTAGGAAATCCTACTGTTCTGTTTTACTGTTTTCTTCTCTTTTTAGACAAACTTATATCGAAAGGTTTTACTACAAAATAAGCTTTTAGTACCTTGATATGGTCAGCCAGCTGCACTGTGCAGTCCTCGGTATGATCTGCCAGATGGACACTGTACAGTTGCTGGAAACAAAACCATGTTACAAATTAGATGTATAATTATAACTTAAATATTTATTGAATACTGTTATATAATGTCAAAATACTGTATGCTGGCATAAATGTAAAACCACTAGCTATGATCATACCTGATAGTACTTGATGGCTTTAGTCAGGGGCTCCACCTGAACGGTCTCATCCAGCTGGTCTTTATACAGCAGGTCAATGAAATAATCCAGGGAACGCTCATGGAAGGTCATTTCAGAGTACAGTGTACCCATGCGCTTAAAAACCTCTACACTGCAGGTATTTAGCGACCTAGAAACAAGGTGGGAAACAGAGATGAGTGAAGTTTAACACAGTAAATATTCAAATTTAAAAAATACTTGTGAAAATATTGTTTCTTAATTGATGAGACTGCAAAGCTTACTGTTCATATTTGTGCAGTGTGGCCTGCAGTAGGTTGAGTGAGTACACCAGTCCTGCAGCAAAACTGCGCTGTTCTCCTGGAGGACCTCTCAGCCCTGTCCCTTGCACCAGGTTCCCATTCAAATCAAACTTCTCTTGGGCTTGTTTACTGATGAGATCAGCCTGTCAGGTTCAAGGATACAAACAACTTCAATAACAATTACATAATTGGACTGAATATAACAAGAAAAACAAGTCTCATTCAGGGTCATACCTTGCAGATGAGCCTGGGGATGAGAAGAAGAACCAGAATGCAGTCATGATCTCCACCATGACGGAGAAAGGAGTCTGGCATGAAGGAGGTGAGGAGGGAAACCTGTCTGCTAGACTGAGCCACTTCCATTTTCCTCAGCTCCATCTCAATGGCCTGGAAACACAAATTTGTACTTTTTGTAATTAAGAAAATGATCAACAATGAGTAAACTAGTCTCTTTATCAGTCAAAATGAAGCCCTCCTACCTTGGCGTAGGCCTTGGTCTCTGCAAATTTGATCTTAAAGTCAAATAGTTCTGCAGGTGGTTGCTGAACTTGTTCAGCATTGGTATTCTGCTGACTGATCAGCTCCCTATTAGCATCCTACATACAGGAATGAAAATATGGTGTTAGAGCATACACTTGCACAAAATGAAGGGCATCTATGCCTACATGAAGCTCACTTCTTGTGAGTTTTTTTGTCATCTTCCCACTCACCTGCAGCCTGGTGGTGAGCTCTCTGTATTTGTTGATCGTCTGCTGGTAATCAGCAACAGTCTCTTGAGCAGCCTCAACTCTCTTGTCAGCCTCCCTGACCTTTGCACTGCTCATATCCACCTGTTCTCTCAGCTCCATTTCAGTCTCCCTGGCGTTCTCCTGCAGCTCATCATTCATCTCATTGATTGCCTCCTATTGACAGAGGAAAAAAACAGTCTTTCTTTAAATGACTAAGAAGCTTTGAAGATTTGCTTAAAAAGTTGAATTTTCAATCTGGATTTTCTTTTAATGTGATTACTAGCATGTTGAGAGAACAGTGAACTGAAGTGTGACCAAATCCACTGACCAAATCTGTGACTGTTTCTCTCAGCTCTCTGACTTTCTCTTCCAAGTCGAGGTTCCTCTCAGTCAGTGTCTCCACCATCTCCTCTGAACCCAGAGCAGCATCCACCTGATATCAGTGCACACACAGACACACATGGGTGTAAAGGTGGATACTAAGAGGGCAACACTGAAAAAAGCCTTAATGGAGGGAAGATCTTCTCAACAAACCTGCTCTTTCAGTTCATCGATAGTGGCCTCTGCCTGCTTGACTTCATCCTGCAGTTTTTCCTTCTGAGTCCTGATAGTCTCCAGCTCTGTGTTCTTCTTCTCCATCTGCTTCTGTAGCTTCACATGTTCCTGTTTCTCTGAAGCAGACAGGTCACGCATCCTGGAGAGGAAATCATTTTTTTTTAATTGGGTGCAGCACTAACAGATTTATAAGAGATCATATATATCATGCTATAATTGTAAAAATGATGTACAGAAATCATGGAACTTCACATGTAATTAATAATATTAATTACATGTGAAGTTCCATGATTTCTGTACATCATTTTTACAATTATAGCAAACTGGTGAGGCTGAATACTAGGAGTATGTCATCTGTCACCAAAATGTACTACTAGAGAATAATTAGACAAACCTGACTAGCGCCTCCTTCAGTCTACTGTTCTGCTCCTCCAGCTGTTTGACATGGTAGCTTGAGGCAGCTCCATCTGAACCTGGAAGAAAAAACCGGGAAATACAGGGACATGTCAATGGTGGGAGGGTTGATTTGCAAAAAATGCCTTTTTGATTTGAATACTGTTTAAACCTTTTTCTGAAATCTCATGTCTGAGGATCTCCAGGTCCATGGAAAGCTCCTCCACTTTCTCTTTCAGTGTTTCCACCTCTACTTGCAGCGATTCTGCTCGCTCCTCAGCCATCTCTTTGTCCAGTGTTGCCATCTCAATGGCATCTGCTGTGTCTGACATTTCTTCCATGTAGTGGTCCTTGGCCTCCTGTGCTTCACGGGCTTCCTGGAGTTGAAAGTTTAAAAGAAGCTTATGAATCCCTGATGACAGTGGACCTGCATTCGACAAATATGACTTAATTTAATACCGATCACAACATATTGCAGACACGGTACCTTCTTGGCTTCTTTGAGTTGTTTCTGCAGCTCAGTCTGCTGTTCCTGCATTTTGTTCTTCCATTCCTGAAGCTGCTCCAGCTGAATTTTGTGTTTTTCAAGCTCCTTTAGTTTGGCTTTGTCCTCTGTCCGCTTCATCTTCAGTGTCTCCAGTTTCTCCTCCAGGTCTTTGACCTGAGCTCGCAGTGATTCCTCCTCCTGAGTGGAAACACAGGAGAGGAGAGTGGAACAGCGGGGTGGTCAGAGCTCAATGTGCTGCCTTCATGAAGTTTAAAAGGGTTTCATTCATTTCCCAAGATTTTGTTTTTGGAAGTAGTAAAAAAAAAGTGATCACGTGATCAAGTCCCATCACCAAAAACTCAGGACAAGATGACAAATGCAAAATTTACTTTCCCAAATTACTTGCATATATTCCCTCAAATAAATTAGGAATTAAATGTCGTAAAACGAAAGTGATGCACAATGTGTAAATTTTTACTTATTCCCTACAAACACAACGGTAGAATTTAATATTTAATTTAGTGTATCCTGAGGTTAAACCAACCATGCAGCATCATCACCATATAATTCACTGTGAGGAGATTACAAAAACAAAAAGACATAAATTATTGAAAAATTTAACCAAGGGTCCTTTTGCACACTGCAGTGAGTTTGTTAGTAAACTCATGCCTGGTATCACCAGCATGCATTAAGGCACTCTACCTGTTTTGAAATGGCAGGTTCCTCCTGGTCAAACAATGACAACATAGATGAAATGGGACAAGTTCATTATATAACGGAAAATAGAAACAAAATGATGGAGATGTAACATCCTGGCAATACTGAAAGTAATCTTTAAAAGAGCACACATGGTGGTTTTTTTCATGGCAATAATAACTACCCTTTCAAATATGAAATGTTTGCTTTTAGGACTTTATCATTCCAATTGTGCTGGCATTAAAATTACCTCTTCTCATCGACAGTGACCTACCTTACTGTGAGTAGCTGGGACTGGGCCTGCCGCAGGTGACCCACTGAGCTGAGGCACGACGGGAGCTCCCAGTGCACCCTGGTGGGAGGACAGGCTCACCTCACTGATATCAGACAGAGAGGTCGACAGGCTCTCTCGAGATGCCTATTGACAAATGATGGTAAGAGTCAGACACTAGTTACAATTGACAGATAAAAGAAGAGAGGAAGGAAAAGAGTTGGAGGAGCGAGTTAAATAAATGCAAGTGTTAAGGATGTTAATTCACATTCAAGTTTACATTAGAATTTCTACAACAGTAACCACCACACAACTGTAACCCCATAGTCCACCACAGGAATTGGTCTCCAAGAAAGTCAGAAAGACAAAACCAAGTTTGCAGAACTGGTGCTGCCTTATACAGTATTTGTGCAAGGACGGACAAAAGAGTCACCCATTTTCAGTGCCCAAACATTTCACCACTCCCTGTAAGGCAATAGGTAAAGTACTCAAATATAACCGTGTACCATCATTGGAAGGCTGTAGCGGCCGGAGGGACGTACCAAGAGGGAGGGGAGGGAGGTGGCAGGTGCAAGGCGTGGTGTACTCCACTGCCAGTGTGATCATCAAGAATGTGTTAGGATTCAAATTACAATCCTGTGGCACGGTTTACTTGAATATTACTGATTCAGTGTTTGGATTACTCTCATAATATGCAGTACGTGTCATTTATACAAATACTCTACAATCACCAGCTTGAAAGAAAAGTGACCTAAAAAGCTAAAAAAAATTACTATTGAGTGACAGTCTTCTATTAAGTACAAACTAATCATTATAGATACAAGTGCATGAAGCATTCAAGACATGTAAAAGTGTGTCATTGACTCCCTCAATAGTTTGAAACATAAATAAATTCTGAATGAACAACGGTTTTAAATGGTTCTGTTTTGATCCCATCAGATCCCTGTCCACTGCAGGTAAGCTCACCTTGGTAGAGCGGCGGGTAGAAGACTGGAGGAGAGGAGGAGGTGAGTTGCAGAGAGAGGGATGAACGCAGACACGCACACAGAACACGCACACAGATAAACACACACGCATCCAGTGATGACGTGAGATAAGAGATAAGCAGCACAAAAGAAGCAAACTCACTGTTAGTTTATAATCCATTTAGCATAGGTTTGATAGCTGCATGCACCATTTCATATACATGTTTAAGGTTATTCTTAATGACCAAAGATGCAGGACAAGTGTAGGTTCATGCAACAATGTCAAAACCATGGCTAAATGTCAGTGAGTTGTGAGTGAAATGTCAAAGACACCATTATAATGACCTTAAAACTGTCACAGCATTGGTGTCCTAATGTTAACAGAGGATTGACCTCACCCAAATAAAAAAGTGAAAATGTAAGTGAAAGATCATCTCATCTACAAAACGAAAAAAAAAAAACAGAAGTGACGTGCAACATGTGAAAGGGTAATTTAAAAGCAAAGGGATGAGTTGACACATTAGTATGATTAGCAACAACCAAAGCTGAACTTTTTTTAAATTTAAATACGTCTACCTTCTTAATAGTCATTGGAGTCTGCAAAAAATTATTCAGAAACAGAGGCATCAAACCAAACAATGAGAACCAAAAAATACATTAATTCTAGTTCTGTAAAAAGAGAATGATTAAAGTTCAGACACAAAGTATATCATGTCAGTGTTTATGGTGTGAGCTTCAAGTGTTCCAAAGGAATCCAAACATTATTAAGTGGACCAGTGTAAAATGATTATACTGAAATTTAACAAAGCCGGATGCAAGTGTTGGTTGTTACCTGCTTGGATGTTTTAGGAGTCTCTTGAATGTCTGCAGGAAACAAATTCTGTGTTAATAATCTTTATTATTATTTATGGTTGCTATTATTTACTTTGAGTTGCTACTTTCTGCTGTGGTTGAGACTCACCTCTTTGCCTGAGTGTCTTGGCAGCGCCAGACTCAGGAATATCTGGTGAGGTGGCACTTGAGCCTTCTTCCACCACTTGAATCTGTACACATAGACACACAGGAGTTCGATCAGGTAATATTTTTTACAAGGGTGGAGGCAGAAACAAGAACATGTTCCTTTGAAATTAGGAGGAATTACTGAATAAATATATTCTCAAAATATAGTATGAAACTGCTGTACCTTCATCACTGGCATTAAATACAAATAGAAAAATGTTTTTGACAGTACTAATAATTTTAAATAACTTTACATTTATAGATCTCATATTTGTGTTATTTATAAGTGAATGAATCTAGACCATAATTAACAGTGCTCATTTTCTCTAAAAGGTACAGTACATAAATTAACATTCACAACATTAACAGTGGAAAATTGCAACATTGTTTCAATAGATCAAAAAACTGGTAGTGTACAGTACCATTGTCATTCTTTACCCTAAATTCATCTACATTGTTTGTTTTATAATAAATACTTTTCATTTGAACATATATAAATCTTGTATTATGTAGGACTTACCTGTGACTGTCTGACAAATATCCCATGATTTTCCGGACAGGTGAAGTAGCGTTTTCCCTGCACGGTGCCATCATTTTTGCCTTTAGGTTCATCTAGTATGACACCCACCCATTTCCCGGAGGCAAAGAGTGTGGCTCCAATGTAGGCAACAGTGCCACGCTGACCCTTACCTGTCACCTCTACTATAGAGCCAATCTAGAAGAGGGAAGGATACAAGAGGTGATGCTTGTGGGTGATTACTGATGTACTTCTTTATTCATTTAACGTATAGTCTCTGTATTGAAAGGTGACCTACCTTTGGAGGTTTACCACTCTCCACTGTTCCTGCACTGCTCATTTTGCTGATCAGTGGGCTGGTCAGCTGGAGTGAGGACAAAGTAGAAGGTTACTTATCACTGAGAACAATGAATGGTGGAGGACTGGGAGAGACAAAGATAAAGTCATAAAATATCAAATACCTAATTGTTTATGGTTTTACATCTTAATTAATCTTGCAAAATTACTAAACGGCGTTATTTTATGTGAATGCCACAATATGCATAAGTATCCCACCTCAAGTTATTAAGAGCACTTTCAACAACATTCAGTGAGTTTCCTAAGGCCACATAGCACAAAAACACATTCATTCGCCCAGTCATATGTCCTGAACCACAACTGATATTCTAATAAACAAACCATATCTCTGCCTGGTTCGCACAAAGATGCTCATTCAGGATAAACAAAGACTGCAGCAGAATCATGTGAATTCATGCTGGCTCAGAGTTTCAAACTACAAGGCAGAAAACAGGACAGAACAGGTTTATAACGGCTCTTATAATGGAAGCTGTCACAAAAGAGTTTGTTCGTTCGAGAGAAGCAGATATAGTTTAGCAGAATCCTCCTTTAGAATAAATACAATTTGATTAATGGAAGCAACATCTTGCCTCAGCCAATTTACTTTCAATAAAGGATAATTGAGGCTTATCGTAACTGTGTTCTTACAGGTTTTTTTCCTAATGGAGCTGGAAAATGCAACATGGTCAACTCAACATCCACTTCATGGTGAGCGTAACAAAACCCTACTCTTTACATTTTGTCAATAAAAATTAAATATTAGTTATTTAGTACATGTTTAATGTTAATAAGTTACTCACCCTGGGGGTATAGGAGTGTCGCCTATTTAAAGCCATAATTTTAAAAAATTACTTCGATTTCACCTCCAGGACAAAGACAGAACCCAAATGCTACTTTTCATCCACTCTGACATTCATTCCTCTTTTCTGACTTAGCAAAAGTACAGGAGTATGATTTTGGGGAGGGATCCTAGTGGTTTATTATCATCATCAACGTCACATCTGACAAGAAAGTGAAAGGGGAGGGAGGGGTAATCTCGTCGATGCCTCTCCCATAATACCTACAGATGGATGTTAGCTCCACAGCTAACAATAGAGACTTCTAATAACCTACTAGAGGGGCTGCACGAAGTACAAATGACAAACAACAATAGATTAACTAATAATTACTGATATCTTTCAGTTATATCCTACAGCTAGCTATGTTTATACAGCTTGCTGTGTTTAAAATTATATTAATACTGAACCACTAAACATACGGTTACTGTCAAACAAATAATGGCTTTCGTTGGCCAATGTTTCCTTCCCTACACCGATATTAGAAGACTGGGAACTAATAAATATATTGTTATATTTCATTCATGAAACAAGACATGTTCATAATGTGCCACTAGTTTATAGCAGCTTCATGGCAGAAGAAGGTAAACAAAACTAGTAAATAGTGAGCAGTATACAATGACATGAGATATAGCGACCATCGAAACACGGAATAAATTCGGCTTGCGCTTTTCTTTACTTTACCTTGTACGTTTAGATTAACATCAGCATTTAGTCAACAGCAAGATTAACATTGTGGCTGGAATTAACGCTTAACAACTGGCCAACTGGGCTTAGACTGTTAGCAAAAATGCTAAAGTAAGGAGGAATCGTATAATGAAAAGCTAACAAAAAAGCAGCGGTTCGTTATTTAGCGTACCTGGCATATACAGAGGCTCCTGTCTTTAAGTACAGATCCTTGAGGTGATCATGCAGACAAACGCTATTTTTTCTGTTGTTATTTTTGGGCTACCTAGCTCCTCTGGCTTATTCCGTTTTGACAAGTCACTTCCGGTGACCTGACAGCCCAAATATAAGAGGAACAATAACGTTTGCGCCCCTAGTGGATGGTTTTACTTTAAGTGTTTACCAAACCTTTACGTGGGGACCCACCAACAACATACACAATGAGAGAACATTTATACATACTACAACGTTTTTGACTTTCGTTTCCTCCCGTTTGAGTTGCACTTTTGATACTTTTCAACAAAATATCAATTCATGCATGTGTATTTGTACACGTACATATTAGTAAAGAGCCATATTCACATCAGTTTATACAGATTTGGTTTATATTATTTATGATTTCATTTCATTTAGCCGTATTATTCCTCTGAAAGAAAATACAACATTGGAAGTTGTTTTCTTTTGGCTTACTATTGTTACAGCTGTGATGGGTGTCGTGCAATAACCTGACGATGACAAATATATAGTATAAATTATACATGTAATAATATTCAGATAAAAACAGAATGTTAGTCTCTAAGCAGTCCAGTAGTTGCTTGTTGGACTTAAATTAGTCAATTATTAATTAAAGACTGAGAATGCAACATGTGAACTCGTGCATATTAAAAATGTCAAAAGAGATAATAAATATTGTGTTGGGTTGGAAAGGAGACGTGTCCTCTGTATTCATATAAGCGTGTAATTAAGCAGAGGCCCACGCACAGTTGACCAATCAGGTGGCGGAGGAGAGGCTGTCTCTGAACCGGCTGGTAGACAGACGCACCGGGGACAGAGCTCCGGTCTCAGCCCAACCCTGCCGCGGGCGGTGACAGCACCGAAAGCAGTTGGACCAGACCCCAATTCCACCATCCCGTCTATTCAGAGCAAGGTAGAATGTCTTTAAAGTGTTTACTTTGACTTTTCAGAGCTAGCAAAGTTTTGCCGGGTGATTATATCTTCTTTCTTTCATTATTCCCAAGATGGAATGACTCGAAAACACTCAAGCTAGAGAGGACACAGCCCTTTACTTCCTGTGGGACATTCAAGATTAAAATTGGGACCGCTACGTGTTGTATTGAACCATAATTTGTGGAGTAGCTGTGCTTTTACTGTGTAGGTAAGGTGCAAGTACTTCCGGTCCGCTGATGCCCGTTCTGTTGCTAGCTTAATGACCCGCAGCTTCGGTGGTGCCAAGGGGATTTAACTCGATGACACACGCGGTATCGTTTCACCATGCGTGTCACATAGAGTCCGGTGCCGTCTGTAGGAGTTATTGTATCCCTCGGGCCCATTTAGTGACAGGTTTTGAAGAAAAGAAAAAGGGGAGTGGAAATACAACTAGTTTAGAGCCGATGGAGGGTGTGGAGTCGAAGTGTGACGTGTTACGTCATTCACACTTCCGCCGAGCTGTCGACAGGGACTGTCAAATCAACCAAAGTGGCCCCAAACTTCAACTCAGTTGGAGCCTTAAAAAAAACAGGTATCTAGTGCAAACATTATGCCAAAGTTGTTTTCATTGTGCGCAGAACTACATGATAACTTATCAACTTTAATGGTCACGTTCAAAACATCGACTGAATACAAAATTGTCTTCAAAAAGAGAAAAAATGTGCACAGACTTGGGTATTTTTAATAATGAGTCGGATTTGTACCTTACTATTCACTATCCTTACTAATTCCCTTGTGTGTGTTTTTTTGGCAGAATCAAAACTGAAAGTGTTAAACTGGAAATATGGTTGAATGTCATTTCCTGCACAATGGATCTTAAATTTCTGTATCACTTGTTGCCCTGTGGTCATATTTGGGCTTGTAACAGTTAGTAAAAACTCCAGTTAGCTGTCGGTCTTAATCTTCTGAAAGTGCAAGCTGATGGAAGATAAAGTTAGATTCTGGAAATTATTTTGTTTGTTTCATGCATTTTTATATATATATATATATATATATATTTTACATGCTTTGTGTAGTGTTAAATGTTCTTTTAACTCTCAGCATTGTTCAAATGATCACCTTATTTTGAAATTAATTTTTGTTCAATTTGTTGTTGTTTTTTGCTCTATGTAGTATATCTTAAAGCCAAATGTGACTCTCTCTATTTTCCACTTGTAAACTGTTTTATTTCTGTAGCCATTTAAGTTTATTTTATGTGCATGTGTATTTTTCCAGATGGCTGACAGGGAGCTGGTGAAGAAGATGCTCTGGGCCATACTCCTGGCCAACAAGAGTGGAGTGTCACTGTCACGTCTACAATCAGAGTACAGGGAGCTCACTGGGGAGCAGATACCACATAAACAACTGGGACACAACCACCTGGACTCACTGCTTGGGAGCATGACCGCTGTTGTACGCATGGAGCGCAATCGCTCTGGAGAGGTGTGTGTCTGTGTTATCCCTTTCACATTTAGTGTTTCAGAGATAAATAGCTGACATAACTAAATATATGAAATCCAGATTAAATCCCGAGAGTAATGACAGCAGCTTGCATCCATGATGTTGCTTGACTGCTATGTTTTAGAATTAGAAAACTCCTACACTACCCAGTCAGTCATATTCTCTCTCATCTCCTCAGTCTTTATTCACAGTATTTTTTAGTTTGTAATCACCTGTCCTTGTTCAGGTGGTCTATTTAGCCTCAGGAGCCAACGAGACAGCCCATGTAGCCAAGGTGGTGGCCCGCCAGCGCACATCCAAGAAGACAGGTCGACCCCACCTGGTCAACACCCAGATGAGAGTCAAACCAGCAGCACCATTTGTCCTGAATGGTAAGATTTTAAGGCACCATCATAGATAATGTGGAAGCAGTAGCACAGCGACACTGCTGTAGTAGAGTAATTTCTCTGGTATTCAAAACACCATTCAGTTTTTTGAGAACCTTTTCCAGGCTCCTGTTGGAGCTGATGCTAGAGAGATTTAGAGTGTCCAAGTCGGTGTGTGTATCTGTGATGTGACAATGCAGCATTTGCAAAATGCTGTAAGAGATAAATGGCTGACCTGGTTTAACTGTTGCTCTGTGGAGACCTGCATTTTATTTGGCACTAGGAATATCTCTCTCACACAAGCAGACAAAGTGCTATGTATTCAGATATGTCAACACACACACACACACACACACACACACACACACACACACATATACACACACCTCCACACATATATAAATGTGTTTATACACACATTTCCTCTGCAGTGCATACACCTCTGCTGAACTGTGACGTTGCAGAATATTCTCAGAGTCAGAAGAGGATGCAGGAGAGATGGTAGGAAGAGAGAGAGAGGAGAGAAAAGAAGAGATACAGTAGCTGTAAGAAGGCTAGAGGGAAAGAAAGGCAGTGGGATGGTGAAATGGTAAGGAGGGAGGGAGTGGACAGATGACAGAGAAAGAGGGGGAAGTGGAGTGGGGTACAGACATTTCAGGCTACAGAAGCCTATAGCAGCTGAGACTCGAAAAGCAGCTGATTAGGAAATCAGTCTCTCCATTGCTCTCCCCCTTACTCCTCCTTGTTCTCTCCTTCACTGTCTGTGGATATTGTTATTCAGGCAGAGACAGACCAGGGATTGTTTATCCACGCCGCCGGTGAGGTGACGCGGCGTCTGCTCTGATGTCTGTGTGTGTGAGTGCGTGGCTACTAGTCCTTGCCTGTATTTGCTTGTCAATGTAAGCTTGTGTCTGTTTGTGTGTGCAACGGCTGAACATCTGTAACTTATTTGTGTCTGTGGAATATTTGTTGATTAATTGTCTGGAGTGATATATTAACTTCATTGACAGCCAGTGCCAGTATCTCATAGGACATAAATAGCAAACCTACTCGGTAAGCAAAGCATAACATAGTAATTAAAATTCCTTGTTTGAGTCTTGAAGCCTTTGACTGATGAGTTAGCCTCTTGTTGTTAAGGAGATTCAACAAGGAGAGAGAGGATGAGAGGCATGAGAAAGTTCCAGACCTTGCTGAGAAAACGAGAAATGATGCAAGATGGGAATTTGAAAAATAATGTATGAGGGAGTGAGAGTTTAAATGACTAAGGACTTTGCACAACAAGGTATAAAGGTGACGTACATTTAGAATATACAAATATAAGAAAGTGTAGAAAAATAAGATTATATAACATTTTTGGGAAACACTTATTTGGTTACTAAGTTTTAATGTTAAATTTGATACCACCGGCATCTGCTGGCACCTTTGAAACAGAACTAATCAGAAATGTTAGGTTTATAGGACCTAGCAGCATTTAGTGATGAAGATGCATATTGCAGTCAGAGGAATACTTACTTCATCTTTTCTACAGTGCCTTCAGGTAATAGACTCCAGCCTTGTTTATACTCTCGCGTAACGCCCGTGGCGCGGGGCTCCACAGACGGCGTGCGACCTACAGGCATGTATGGAGGCAGGGGGCGTACAACCAAAATATTCAACCTGTGCTGCCGGATAAACGTTCGCTGCCTAGCGACAGTAGTAAACAACAACTTTCCGCATATCGCTTATCAAGAGCCAGTGTTTCCCAAATCTTATTTATGACAACCCACTTTTTAGATGAGATGAGATACCATTGCAACCCTTGCTCTTACTGCCATTTCTGTAACACCTAATATTATTTAAATAGCTAAATCAGCCACTTCCAAGATATGTTTTTGATACAAACTTACATGGTGACTCAAAATAAATCCATATTTGTGACTGCACTAGAGCCAGTAGTTGGTGTGTCTGTTCTGGGCCATATAGAGACATGGCTGTGTAATCTGATCGACTGCATGATAGAAGATCCACTCACAAAAACACAATTGTTATCTTCTGGTTAATGATCAATCTAGCTCTTCTAATGATGTTCACCCAATCAAAAACCATAACATAAACATAGTTATTTGCTTTACTAAACCTGGGTGCAGTGGAATCCTGACCAAGACCTTAGGTTTGTTATCTTTCTCTCACTGCAGCCAAACCTCAAACCTCACTGAGGCAACCAAACTACCGAGGACGAGGTGGGGGTAGAGGAGGAGGTGGCGGCCGAGGATCGGGACATGGGGACTTCCGACAAGCCAGAGATATGAGGAATGGCCAGGCAGAGACTAAAACTGGGCCACAACAGAACAAGCTCTTCAATCAAAACACACCCAACAAGAAAGGGAACACACCGATGGAGAAGTGAGTGTTGAAGAGGTTTCAGAATTTAGATTTGTAATTTGAGACATTCATTTAAAAGCATATATGTATTTGTTTTTTACGATGTTTAGGTTTGGACAGTGTCAATTATTTCAGGATACAATTTTTTGGTGCTGAAGAATATACAAGTCAATCTACATGTTGCATTTTCAAAATTTTACAGTGCAATCATGTGTGGAAGTCACTGACCAGGCTCCCACACTGCTTTGGTAATCCAAGTTAAGGAGAATATCCACATCCTTAGAAAAGCCAGCTCTCGTACCAGTGTAACGGAACATGGGTTCAAAACAATTACTGTTTTTTTGGTGGGAGTGGGTTGGGTTTTGTGAAGCAAACAGGTTGTAAAACACCTCTGCACACCACTGCTTCATTGGGGAAAACTAGATGTTATAGTGATTCATTATGAGAAAATGATTAGATGGGCCAATTTCTTTAATAGTGAATCAAGATTAGTTTGACTCATTAGCTTGTTCTCTAAAGTCCATCCGTCCATGGCTTGGTTTGCCTGCATGCTATGAAAATATCTGACATCAGTCCTCTGTCTGTGTCACCATGGGTGTCAGTGGTCCATTGGCTCACTGCAGCACAATATGGCAACAAGGTGGGAGGCCTGGTGTGTTGGCAGAGGACACAAACCCAAAGCAGGGGGGATATGAGCCCTTTCTAATCCCTGCTCTATTCTCTGGTAGATTAACGTTTCTAAACCGACACAGAGTGAATCAGCACATCTCTCTGTGTCCCTCCCTCTGAAACTTCCATGGGACTTTGTATGTGTTTGTGTGTATACAGCACAGGCACATGATTAGATAGATATATACGTTTAGAAGAATAGATAGGAAGCCTTAGTGATGATTTAATTTAGTCACATTGATTAACAGTAAGTAACATAAGCAATAATGCATTTATGTTCAGTCCAGGGAGTCATTTGTGGTGTTTTTTGATCCTGCAGCAGTTTCTTATGACCACCTGTTGTGGTTTTAAATGAATAATATTGACAGTTTGTGTACCACTGCACAACTAATTGAAAATAAAAAAATAAAGACCCTAATGTTAGAACTGCCAAAACTGTAAGATAGCAGATTGAGTTTTAACCTAAACGTTTAAAACTTGCATTCACGTAATTAAGTGCACAAAAATAGACTGGTACTTTGCATAATATAAAGATCCATTTTTTTGGCTGTCTATGTTTGGGGAGGAGCATAATACCATAGCACCTACAGTGTAATATTGTACCCAGTATGCAGTATTCCACAATCCATTGTTCTAAACCAAGGGGGGTGGAGACAGTTTGATTAATGGGATGTTTTAATGAAGACGAAACCAAAAAAGACTATGACCTTTAGCACTTTATCTTATTAGACTTTAAAGTAAAAGGAGAAGGGGCCATGCTGACATGCTGCACAAAGACAAATTTAGCCAATACGTAAATGTTCTTAAATATGTCACAGGATTTGGAATGTTTTGATTGTGTTCTTTAAAATGCTCTTCTCTTCCAAACTCCTTCTGCTTATTCTTGTTTCCAGATCAGACAAGAGAATGATGGTGCCGTCACGGTTTCATAAGGAGGTGCTCACTCACCTTTCCAGAAACTCCCAACAGACTGGTTGTAAGTAGGACAGGCTGCTCTTCCTTGCACTCATAATACATTCAATGTTACTTTTACATTCTCTAAATAAACTGAAATGTTGCTAAGCCCTGTATATACAATAAGAGTGTTGACCAACTGCACCATCAGTAGACCTTAAAATTAAAGATTTAACCATGGGAGGAACAGCTTTTTGTTCATTTTTGAAGTTATTTAAGCCTGTTTGTATCTGTGTTTCCTGTGTAATCAATCTTTTACTGAAGACGTGCTTGTTTTCTTCATGTTTGAAGAACGGCCATAGCCTGGGAAAAAGTACAGTTTTGAGGCACATCATTTAAAATGATTATCTGGATCAAATAGAGTAGAAGCTATTAAAACATCAACTGGAAGCCTTGATTAGAAGCATCAACTAGTTTACAACCCTGTGATCTCCTGCTATTATGTTGCTCATTTGAACATGAGGAGGAATTCCAGGCTTAGTATAGGCATATTCAATACCATAAAGAAGAATATGTCATCATCGCCATTCTAAAATCTTCCTTTCTTCGCTACAAATCATCATGGTCCTTCAACGCAGTCCATTAGTTACAGAAGGACTTTATTTTCTTTTGGTACTTGTACCCACTTCCACATGGATAATTTTTCGTCTGTTTTCTTTCTTCACTGATTTTCCAGCACCCATGAATCTGAACGAGAGCCTCAGCTCCGGGAAAGGAAAAACCTACAACCCTCAGCAGGTCCAGGGTCGAATCAAGGAGATCCTGGGGAAGTACAGTAATGGGTTCTGGGTGTCCAAGCTGCCTCAGATCTACAGAGAGCTCTACACACAGGACCTGCCCGCTGAGGCCATCAAAGACTTGGAGACGTGGACACACATATGCACTGTATGGACTCCCACTGTCACAGTGGTTATTTTTATTCTTATTTAATAAGAAAATATTGATACACTAAAATATTTTAATTTAATTTAGTGATACTAAATTCATTATTTTTTATAAAATAATGAATGTATGTAATAGTTATTTTTCCTGATTCTTTGTTTAGGTAGAGAAAACCTGCAGCAGCAACCCATCAGAGTTGCTCCTCTACCCAGCTAAGGAGCAGAGCCCCACATCCTCCCCTTCACCCACCCCTTCACCCACCTTCAACCCAGACTCTCCCACTACCCCTGTGCCACATTCAGACACCACGACAGAAAAAGCCTTGCATTCTCCTGCCCAACAGAAACCACGCACTACCCTTCTGTCTCGCTCTGGCTCTCTCTCCCCTCAGTCTACTCCATCATCTTCCTCGTCCCCCAGCCCACCTTCCTCACCTGCCTCCCTCAGTCCCGACCTGAGGATGAAATTGGAAGAGTTGCTAGTGAAGTACTCTAATGGCCTGTGGGCACATGCACTGCCTAAACTCTTTCAGGACACCTACAAAGTCAGTAACACTTTAAAACACTGTCATATAGTACGTGTCAATTTTGGAGCAAGGTGCATTTAATATATTTTTAATTACTTTTTTTTTATTCATTCAAGACCAAACTACCCAAACATGTCCTGGAGAACCTTC
Source organism: Microchirus variegatus (assembly GCF_963457635.1). NCBI lineage: Eukaryota > Metazoa > Chordata > Actinopteri > Pleuronectiformes > Soleidae > Microchirus > Microchirus variegatus. The sequence goes on from NC_139803.1 coordinate 36,696,652, forward strand.
ATCTCCTTTCTGACATCTGTACTATTGACTACCCAATGCCTGACAACCCCAAGAGGGCCATCCTGTACAGGAGGAGCAGCAAAGGAGATGGAGGAGGAGAGGATGAGAACTGCAACAGGAGGGATTCTTCAATCAGTGAAGAGGAGCTGAAGGTGAGACAGGAGCTGGAGAGGAGGCTCAGTAAACAAACAGTGCCTTCTCTGCAAATCCCCAAAGAGGAGTACCCCTCTGTGTTGGTGGTGGAGGCTACCAACACCAATGCAGTTGTGCTCAGGTAGGAGGGAGTTTTGAGGATGAAAGTGCTGTGAGGTATGACAGTTCTTCAATCTCAAACTGTCCCTCATCTTCTGTCAGGTACGTTGGTGAAAATTATTCCCAGGCTCAGGAGTCCATGGAGGATGAGATGAGGGAGTTTTACAGTCTGGACCAAAGCACTCCAACTCCTTTAGCATCTCCATGTTCAGGACAACTTGTTGCTGTCAGAGCTGAAGAGGAAGAGGAGATTCTGAGAGCGCAGATTTGTGAGGTCATGGCGGACAAGGTCAAGGTGAGACTGCAAAAACAGACTACAATTAAGGGTACCGGTGATGATCCAGGACAGAAATGTTTGCCATTAAAGTGCACAAATAAATATAATGATGAGGATGACTTCAGATATGGGAATGATTAGCAGTGAACTAATGAACAGTGATGCACAAACTATTTAAGCAACCACCATTCAGCTACATCTAACTTTCACATTTCAGGCCTCCACTGTGAAATATATAATGATAATAATATTCTTTGGCGAAAGGAACATTTTAAGGATTTTAAGGTCCTTATCCTTTGCCTCTGTAGGTGTACTATGTGGATCATGGGTTCTCAGAAGTGATCACCAAAACCAAAATGTGTGAGCTGCACGAGAGGTTTTTCAAACTGCCTTTCCAGGCGACAAAATGTAAACTAGCAGGTGAGTCTGAATCAATCCAAAAGTCCAATCCTCCTTATTTCTCCATTTTTGTCTTTTACCTTCAAGATAATTTTGTATCTAGTTCATATGATGTAACTTAGTTAACATGTGTCTAGGTCTGGAGCCGTTCTGTCAGGAGCCTGCAGTGCTTAAGAAGTTTGAGATGATGGCCAGTGGTAGGATCTTACTGGCTGAAATCCTAGAGAGAGGTCAGGCTCCTCTGGTGGTCCTGTACGACACGTCGCAGGATGATGACATCAACATCAATGCAGCCTGCATGAAAGCTTTGCAGGACAAGATGCTAGCAAGCCCATTGCAGGTACAGGAGACAAGTTTGTGTACACTGTTTCCATGTGTGAGCCTTAACATCTTAACATCTGTTTGTCCTTCTCCTCAGGTGAACAGTGTTTATATGAATGTGACTGTCTGCAGCGTCTGCTCAGATGGGACCATCTACTGTCAACTGCCCTCCAGAGGTCTTGCCAAGCTGAATGAGATACTGGAGAAAATTGAAACATACTTCCACTCACAGGTCAGCACCATGCTATGCTATATTTGACTTCTTTCTCGTCAGCCTTTTCTAAATAATGCATCATTAGGTTTAGTATTTACATCAGTATTCTGTCTAATTTATTGTTGCATACTCCTGACTGGAGTATTTACATATCTGTGCTTATGTATTGTACAAGTAACTTTAGACACATTATAAAGAAGTCAACGTAGTAAGCCTTTTGCGAATGTAGTCTGTGTTACTTCTGTCAGGTAGAGTTGTGGACAGATTGAGATTAGGTTGATAATCTGCAGTTAAGACAAGCCAAGCCTCTCAATCTGTTGACAGCACAGTGGAGCACATGCTTTTTCTAGACTGCCTCTGTTGTCCTTTAAAGCCTGGAGCTGGAAGTCGGTAACACTTCATGGTTGAGTTTAGGACACAGTGTAAGGCCATTTACCAGTCTGATGATCTTATTTAAGAAACAACCATTAAGTGTGCAGCCAAGTAATAACTGTGTCATCCCTTAACTGTTTAACAACCTGAGGGAAACACGGTTAACTGATAAAATAATCAGTTTTATCAGTTTAATCATTTGGTAATTTATTGCTGGAACCATAAAAATGTGTATTATTATTGTTATTTTTTTACGGAAACCCGCCCTGCTAGTGTAACACAAATGTTTTTAAAAAGATTCAAAGTTTTATCCACTGCAGACAGAGCTGTGGCAATAGCATTGAATTAACTATTCAGACATGTGCTCTTTGAATTAGGTCATTGTTGCAGCAGACTAGTTAAAATTTTATGTGAGCTTCAACAATATAATTTTTATCGCAAGCCATAACTAATTAATTACTCACTGTACTCTGTAACCTCAGTAGTTCAGCAGAAGTATGGTGAAATGTATTACTGATGCCAACTGTGGGTTGACAAATTATGTTTATTCCATTTTGATTTTATTCTAGGTGACATCAGACTTCCTGGTATCTCGACCCTTCTGTGGCAAGCGATGCATGGCTCGCTACAAAGGCAAATGGTCTCGTGTGGAGGTAAGATGCCACAGCATAGACTGTGCATACTAATACTGTCCACATTTACTTGATGTTTGCCTAACAGAATGAATTATCACACAGCAGAGGCAGACTGCCTGGAGCTGAGATAAAAAGGGTAACTTAACAAAATGAAGTGCTACATAAACTCCTGTATCATCCTGTGCTCTACTGTTGTGAAGTAGTTTATGCAGTGAATTATGTAAAAACATTTAAAACCACAAATCTCACTGCCTGGCTATATATTTTATTTTCTCTGCATTTATGTTTGATCTATAGATCACCAACCTGCATGGCAGTAGAGTGCTGGACATCATTTTTATCGATGTGGGTGTCCAGGCTTCTGTAGAAGTGTTTGAGCTGAGAGAGATCCCACCGATATTCCTGTGTGACCTAATGGCAATCCCACCACAGGTCAGCACCAGTGTCATTGTCAGACTCATGCTGAAAAGTCTAAAGAGACAGTTAACCAATCAAACATTTTAAGTTATGTACTAACATAGTTGTCTGTACTTCCTGGAACTGCACATCCTCCCAACACCCTGTGTTCAGGCTGTAAAGTGCTGTCTATCAGACTTGACTGTCAGTGTTGGATCATGGACTCCAGATGCTGTCCAGTGGCTTCGAGAGAAAGTGCTCAACATCCCTGACTGTAGCATGAAGGTAAATGACTGTCAGACTTTTTTTTTAAATGTGACTTACTCCTACTGTCAAAAGCATGATTTTGACCTAACACCCGCAAATCAATTTCAATTTCAAAATCAACAAATTATTCCTTCAGAACAAAATGTGAAAAGTAGTAACAAGTCGGCCCAGTGCAAACCGATTAAACAAATAAAATATGTTTAATCGTTTTTTTGTTTTCATTTCATTGTTCAATTGTTTAATTATTATTATTATTGTTATTTTATATATATTATATTTTTAAATCATGCAAGTTGAAGTTTCAAAGAAGCCAATACATACTTTAAATCACAGTATTGTGGGTCTTAAAACCATAACCTTTGTATTTGAATAAGGGTTGTTTGATCCTTAAAGCAGTTTGAGGAGTGCCTACATTTAAATGGCCACATCTTCAAACATTATCAGATTTACATGTGTTAGACATTGTTGGAAAGTTTATGTCCTTGTGTTTGCTCTCTTCTCTCCTTCTGCCGATCTTTTCTCATGTATTCATCTTTTTATTGCCCTCAAGGTTGCCAAAGTTGATGAAACCACATCCTGCATCTACATCTACCTTTTCACTGATAAGAACTTCCAAGACCCGGCCCGCAGCCTCAACCGCCAGATGGCACAGTCTAACCTCTTAAAACAGCAGCCAGATGTTTTCCTGACGAGCCACAGGTTTCTGTGGCTTTCTGTCTACCTCAGTGTTTGCTTCACAGCGAGTCTTATACTTCCAACACTAAATTTCCTTGCTTGTTCTTTCCACTTTACAGCCCTGCTAAAATCTCCACAGCCGCTTTATCCTCCAAAACACCCAGTACCAGTGACTCAACTAATGACAACCCAACATCTACCACTGTCACTGCCAAGCCTCATCCCAGAATGACTCTGCCAGGAAACAGAGGATGTGGAGGAGGAAACCTGGCCAGCACCATTCAACCAAAAACACCATCTTCCCCCTCATCTTTTCCCCAGCTGCCACCATTGATGGAGCTGCCCCTAGCTGGTAATGCTGTTATTTAACTGTTGTCCAAACCAATCCAAATTCATTAAAGTGAGTTAAAGTATAGTTTTCTTTGTTTTACATGTCATATGTCATATTAAAGACCAAAAAAATCCAAAGTCAGTCCAGTATTTGATTTAACTGTAACCCTTAAACTGTAAATTGAGAAATTAATTTAATCTGCCTCTTCTCAGGAAACAACATGGACGTATATGTATCAGTGGCGTGCCATCCAGGCCACTTTGTGCTGCAACCCTGGAGAGACATGTACAAATTGGTGGTGTTGATGGGAGAAATGATTCTGTATTATAACAAAACTGAAGAGAAAACACTCAACATTGAGAAGAATCAGATATATGCTGCTAAAGTGGAGAACAAGTGAGTTCAGTGTTGATTGTGCTTTTAAACTCTGACTGCGAGTATTTGTGGTGACTCACAGCACAGGGTATTTATCTTCTTCTTTCAGCTGGTACCGTGTGTTAGTGAAGGGGGTGCTGACCAATGGTTTGGTGTCAGTCTATGAGTTGGACTATGGTAAGCATGAGCTGGTCAGCTGCACCCATCTCAGACCTCTGATCAAGGAGTTCAGACAGCTGCCATTCCAGGGAATCACTGCTCAGCTGGCTGGTGAGTGGAGCAGGAGCCACACATGGATGACCATAATTGCATGTCAATTTTCTAATAATCTAATAATTATGAATTGCTGTATTTACTCATAACTCTCTGTGAGGTGTAAGGCATAAATCTTAACATTAGAGTACTGTATATGAATTTAAATACGTCATTACATTCCCTGTAGGTGTAATGCTCAGGAGTCCAAATATTTTTGTCTTTATATTGTATATATATATCTCTGTTATCTCTGTGTCCCCCGCCACAGGAGTGAAACCGAGGCAGTGGTCAGAGGAAGCTTCCATCGTTTTCAGGAACCACGTGGAGAAGAAACCACTAGTGGCCCAGCTGGAGAGCCTCCATGAAGCCACTAACCCGTGGGACCGGAAGCTGATGGTCTTCCTGGTCGACACTTCACAGGAAGAAAGAGACATCTGGGTGCATGACATCATGGCTGAGTTTGCTGAAGAGCTTACCAATGAGTTGTAGGTGAAAAGCAGGATTGTTTGCAGATCATACGAGGCAAGCAGTTGGGATATGAATATATGAAGAAAGGAGAAGCTTATCAATCTTGATCTATCTACCATTTCAGGAATCGAAAAGTAGAAAGAAGAAAGTGATGAATAAGTCAAGGAGCAGCTGTCAGGTGAAAGGAAACTGAGAGGTTTAATATTATGAGGAGACTGGCGTTGGCAGAAAGATAAGAGGTGCTGATGGTGCAGCAACTTGCTTGTTAGGTTTGGCGTGTTCACTAAATAATGTGCTGTGACTTCTAACGACCACAGTGTGACCATTGGTTAATACGCCCATATACAATGTTGTGCTGAAGTCCAAACTTGCTACAAATACAAATGCAGTTTAAAAAAAAACTTTTATCTATATCCATAATCAGCAGTGATTTGCCGCACATGGTTTGGTATGAGCTCTAATTTTACTTCAGTTTAAGTGAGTGTCATACTTGGAATACCTGAATACCTTTAACCCTGCCAATGTGAGCACCATGCAAAGAATGATTTTTGCTTTTTGCGGCCGCTCCCACTACAGGGGTTTTTGACACCTGATGCCCTTTCTGACACAACCCTTCCATTTATCCCCCGTGGGGTCAATTTAGAGTCTTCAGTTAACAATGTGCAATGGGGATTGGGTACCTGGTCCTTGACCTGGCAGGAACTCTGACAGACAACCCTTCAGTTACAAGCCAAGTTCCCTTTCTGGCTTTGGCTATGGGCTGCCCGCTATGCAAAGGATGCATAAAATGTCCAAGTGAAGTTTGTTTACAAAATCTGCTTTTTGGATTAAAACAGACATAACATGGAGGAGTTATGTGAGACAGGTGTAGAGATAGAGAGAGCAGAAGGAGTTGACACAAATTTTTTTTATTTTGGAATACATATATTTAAAATATGAAAACAAAGTGAAATGAATACGTTTTTGGTTTTTGCAATGATGGCAGTGTCTTAATTGTCATGACAAACGGTTACTTGGCTCTTTTAGCAGATGTGTGCTAATATAGTCTCTTTTTACACAGAAGTTAATGAGGACTAATATTAATACATAACATTGATTTTTCTTTTAGTGGTTCATCTAAATACATGCTGATTTAGGATTTTACCGGTAACTCATAGACTGAAATGAAGGTTGTGACTTTACCAAATGTGTGGGTTTTTTTGATGAAAAAAAAAAAAAAGTAAAACTAAACACTAGAGTGAAAGGCATGTGTTGAAAATCAGACCCTGGCTCCTGTGAAGGCAGTATGTCATGCATCTCCTCTTCACCTGTGAATCACTGACACAGTGATTGTGGCATTTAAAGTGTTTTGAAGTCAATTATTCCACAAAAACAAAGCTTAAATTTCAGAAAGTATTTGTGCTGCATGTTGCAGATCTAAATTGTGTGCGCCTATATTTGATGTTTCAGTAATAAGAATGTCAACTTGCCAGTAGTGTTATACTAGTAGATTTTCATTTAGAGGATTATTAGATTTTCTGCTCATGGTTGGTTCTTGTCATTCCATCCTCAAATGAAATGTTGTTCTGATGTGGGATTTGATTCTAAAAATGTGACCTTTTTTTCTGATGAAACTACACCGTATTTTTGGATTTGTGCAAATCCTTCTCCAATCGTGTGACAAAAAGCCTGACAAAGCTCACAGCTGCATTGTTGTTAACACATGAAAAGTGACATGAATTTAATTTATATTTAACTTATATTTCCATGTTGATAATAGTCACTTTATCCTTTCTATTTCATTTAACAGTGACCAGGAGTTAATAAAAGGTTTTGGAATAGAGTCTGTGTGTTCATGTTCTTTGTGAAAGACAAGACTTGGTTTCAATTTGATTATTTTATTAAAATAACAAAGCAATTCAGTCTTATTTACACAATTTTTATTCAAAATATGCATATATCTAAACTGTGTGTGCTACCATACAGTATCCTTGTTGTCAGTAGCTGTTACCAAAATGTGAATATTGTATTTGTTCTCTGCTGCAGGATTCAGCGTTTGTCCATGTGGTCAGTATTTTAGTGAATGGAGAGCATCATCACAAACTCTGAGCAAAAGGAGACAAAGCAAAGAAAGTTCAGTCAGCACTTTACATGTTATCCATATCAAGATCCACACTGTGAAACAGACTGCTCATCCCCACCTTCAAAGTCAATGTTTCCGTCTGCATTGATGTCCAGCTCCTTCAGGATTTCCTCCAGCTCTCCTTTCTTCAGTTTCTCTCCCAACAGCGTCTTGACAGCCTCCTTCATCTCTTCCTGGGTGATCTTTCCATCACCATCCAGGTCAAACTGTCCAAAAAAAAAAGTAAATTGAACCTTATCACAGTGCATGAAAGATAAATTCTCTTCTGTTTGTTCTCAAAATTAGACATTTTATTTACCCCTTTATGAATTGCAATTTTTAAAAGACAAACACTTTTTTTCACATGTGGACTGAAACAAAATAAATCGCACGCAATTTATACGTTCTACTGAATAATAACAGTTTCATTATGAACTGGCTGACCTGTACAAAGGCAGACTGGAGCTCTTTGAGTCCCAGCATGTCGGCGGTTTCTCCCATCATCCTGGGTCCCATCAGTTCAGTAAAGTCCTCAAAGTCCATCAATCCTCCCACTGTGGACATGAAGGATAGTGTGCCTTGTTATTTTACATTTTTAATTAAAAGTTCAGTGTGTAAAATGTCATGCTGCAGCTGAATATCCTTCACATCAGCCCTCACCTCCATGTGTTGGAGAACCTATAGCCTTCACTTCACTAAAGCATCTGGACTGAGACAACCTTTAACTGGAATAGTCTGGTATTCCATAAGTTTCAAAAGAGGGCTCACTTCTCATCTTTATCTGTTGTACGATCTCCAGCAGCTCCATTTCTGTTGGCATGTATCCCATCGTCCTCATGCACTCGGCCACGTCCTTGTAGTTCAGGTAGCCATCTTGGTCGTAGTCAAACTCCTTGAAGGCCTCTTGTAACTCTGTGAGATTGTTTGTTTATATCATTGATTATTAGAATTTTACAGGAGTATGATTCTTTTTTTACTTGAGATGCAGCTACTATCATGTTAATATTTATAAGGCTATATGATTCTGCTGTGACAGTGACACTTACCATCTAATTCAGCCTGAGCCAATTCTCTCTCCTGCAGGAACAGTAATGGAACACATTTAATATTTTTTTTTTTTTTTTTTTTTACATGAGAAAAAAATATTTTGTTTTACCCATGGTACAATTTTGAATATCAGAAAGTATTTATTTGACAAAAACCCAAGTGTGCAGGGGAGAATCTGTACACTTTGTACGCACACTACTATAAACAATGAAAAACACGTTCAAGCTGAATTGGCCAATTGGTTTGTCGGTGCTCTTTAACTGGATGACCCTAATGAAACGTGACATTAACGCCCAACTAATCAGCTGCTAATACTGTGTGCACACGGAGCTTAGCGGTAGAAAGATCAGGAACAAAACTTTAAGTTCACTGTCTGACTTCCACCTCCCTCGTGAAAGTGATTTGAACATTTTCAGTTGGAAAAACAAAAAACAAGCTTCAAGCTTCTCTAAATATGGGCCTGTGGGGAAAAACATCATGGTGCGTTAGACTGTCAAAAACAAATGTTATGGACAATACTTTTTTTTTTTTCAGTTACAGCTTCAACATGACCGTGGAGAAAGACATTCCTGTTCACCTGTATGTGTAGATTTCACATGCAAATGCACCAGTCAGCTACTTACAGCGCCAAACACACTGTTGAGCACGGAGGTGTAGACTTTGTTCTTACTCTCTGTGTTTTTCTTGGACGACTTCTTTGATGCCTTCTTGGGTTTTTCAGAGACTGAACCCGATGGGGAATCATTAGCCATGTCAACATCTTTGCTGAAATCAGGTAAAACAAACAATAATGCATCTAATCTCAAAAATCCCTGACACACAATTGCATTATAAAAATACCCATAAAAAAGGAGAATATCATATTTAGAATATTATTATTACGGTATTTATATTTATTATTATAATAATATATTACTTTTCCAGACAATACAGTGAAATACTTTTTTACGTGTACCTTTCTGTTGAGTTGACAGAGGTTGTAGAAGGTGTCCTCTCTCCTGAAGTTGACATGCTGTTGACGAGGCAGACGCTGTGTTTCCAAAGGTAACAACCAACTTATTTTGACCAGTATTACCAGGTGAATCCACTTCTTATACTTACATTCTCCTAAATGTTGAGAAAAGAAAACCACAGTTGCTGTCTGGTCCTCCTCGGTCAGAGCTTCCTCTTCTTGTGTTGCTCACTCTCTGGTTTCCTTCTCCTCTCTTGACCTTCTTCCATCAGAGAGGCTTAACAGGTAACTGCCCAGCTCAGTGAGAAGCCAGCCAGCGATTAGGAAGCAAAACGTGGAGAAGCAGTGTGCCTGACGTGACCTCTGAGAGGTAATTTAATCATTATTTATTTAGTTCAATCCCAACGAGTCAACTCTGTAACCCTTTTCACCTTCTGGGCTTAGTCAACCATAAAATCTTATAATTCACTATTTCACTGAATGCATTTTTCATTCGAGATATTTCCCCCCTGCTTATTTGTTGTCACTTCCACCCTATGAAATGAAATGATGCACATGTTCATTATGAATGATGTAAGCAAATCTCCAGAGCTCCAAGGTGTTTGGATCACACCCACCCCCCTCTATTTTGTAAATAACATGTTTTATTTTCATAGTTTTCATTTTAAATCAAATACATCATTTAATAAAGTTTGCAATTCAAAGTTTCACCATCTTAATGCATGTTGACTGCACTCCTCATTGTAGAGATCTTAAAATTGATAACTTACCATAAATAATGTTGTTATTAATTTATTAACTTCTACTCATTTTCAATGTACATGCACTTTCATCACCAGTGTTAATATTATATGTTTATAACCTCTTCAGGAAATGTGTTTATTATTGTGAATACAGTCATATTATAACTGTTGTTTAACTCACATCCGGGTACTCCAGTCTGTCAGTACAACGACGCACCTGCAGGTAGTTACCCAATCAACACACCTGACTGTGTCTCCTGTCCTCCGCAGCGCTACAATATGAATATTTGTGATTTATTTAAACATTAATAGAATATGAGGGTAATATGTAGGGAAAATAGCCTGTTTTATGACTTATAACTGTACTAAGTTGTCTTGCTGTGGTATTTCTGTGACGTCACGTCAACCGTTCGTCTCTCGGGTAAGTTTCTGCTGAAATCACCCTCTAAAAACGTGTTGTTTTTTTCTGCTGAAATTCGTTTTCAGAGCGAATTAGTGTCACCGATAAGTTACCAAGTTGTCTATTGACGCACTGTTGCACATGAACGTACGTGAAAAAGCGCTTTATTAGCGCTTCTGAAATATTCTTCAAACCCCGACAGGTTTGGGAAAATAATGCTGACCGTTAATAATTAAACGATGAAAACCCTCTGTATAAACATAAAGCGACGTATATAGTAAAGTTTTTATCCCACATGTGAGGTTGTTTAAGTAACGTTAGCCAGTATTTTCTAGAACAGTCGCTGGTTGAAAAGTGAAAACGAGTGAAGAATTGAAACAGTGCAATTGGTGTATTTGTCCACTAGATGGCACAATACCTCAGTGAGGACATGCGTGGTAAAACAGTCAATCACCAACTAGTGATTGAATATTATTACTGACTTATACACTGCCTATTGACTTATATAATATATATTGGCTATTTTTTTTTTTTTTCTACAGCTTTACATATTTTATTTTTGGATGATTTGTCTGTGTTAATGCAAATGCCATGCCAATCTTTCTTGTTTTGTGATATTCATATATTATAAACACTTTGAGGTATTAGCCGGTATAACTGACATATCTAAAATACACTGTAAAACAAATATTTACATGCATAATGTGTTCCAATTGAAACCCATTATAAACAGGGACATATTCTCTACACAATCACTATTGTCAGAATGTGTGTAGTTTGTCTGGCACTATGTTTTTGTATGTGTGTGTGTGTGTAACTGTGTGTACAGTCACAGTGAGGCCAGCCTGTTGCTGCTCTTCATCATTTCCTTCCTTCCACTTGTGCTCTCAACCTCACAACAGGGCAGACGTGACTCCAGCGCAATTTAAAAAAAAAACTTTATTTGTAGAAAATAAAACGTTGCAAGAAATTTCAGTTACAGTTTGCCTTACAGAGAGCTACGCTAGAAAAATATATTTTCAACGATAAAATGCATGTAAGGATACAGTTATTTTCAGTGTCAGTACAATCGTTTGTGAGGTGTGCTGTGCTTTCAGTTTTACCATTTGCTTCGCTGAGTAATGCCGATGAGGTTTTTTTCTTTTCATCATGTTAACTTGAGTAAATAAGCTGAGCTGTTTTGTTTAAAACTTTGTTAAACACCATTGATTCTTGTTCCAGTCTGACTGAGGAGTTAATGAAATGGCCACTGTGTGCAGTGGAATTATGTGTCCAGTGGAATGTACCAGCAGATAAAATCCTTTAGTTCACTCACATGTGAATAAGTAAATGGTAATGATATACTGTAAATGTAATTTGTCTTCCTGAATATTAAGGTAGTTGTTGTAGTTACAGCCATTTACAACGTCTCTTTTTTTGTGTTTTTATCGTCTGCTCTGTGATACTCGCCCCCTAAAATCAACAGTGTATCCAGTCCCTGTATAAACTTCATCTAATGGTCATCTTCGCATTACTTTTCTTCTCAGACCCACACCTTTCCCTTCCCGCTGCCATCAGCGCCCTCTCGGCCTCCGCAGCAGCCAGTGCCCAGGCCGCGGTGCTGTGTGGCGGGCAGGTTCTTGTACACAGCTCGGCTGTAGGGAATGAAGCACAGGCCCAGCTGCAGGTGTCGGGCCAGGCGACAGTACGCTGCCAGAGCCAGGACCAGCAGAGGGGTCACCAAGAGGAAGCCCACGACCAGAAGAGCCACACAGCCGCCATCAGTCAGCAGCTCTGAACAGTACGGGGTTGTTCCATGAGGGCGGACCTGCAGAGACCAGACACAGAGATTGGTATGTCAACACTTTTTATTCACACTTACACACACTCACATCTGGGAGTTGCCCAGATAAACACCAGTCCTGTAATGAAGACGTTGCTCAAGTGCATCTCTCTTCAGTAATGACGGACAATTTCCCTCATTTTACAAATCAGGTATCAAACTGTTCCGTTACAAACCCTTGGATTCAGACTTTTTCGTATATGGAATCCTGAAACTGAAACTTCTATTATTATTATTATTATTATTATTATTATTATTATTATCCATGCTGGTCATATTAATTAACTTTATTTGTATAGCATTTTCATACAGAAAATGTAGAAACACACCAACACACACACACACACACACACACACACACGTATATAAGAAATACAAGCATGATAAGAACACTATGTAATAAAGTTACAAAACAAAATAAAACAAAAAAACACAATATGAATAAAATCTCAAAAAAAACTTAAACTAAGACTAGACCAAGTTAGTACATTGAGAAATTAATGCTATATTGGATTAACCAACAATTAGATTATGTTGACATTTTAAAAATGTTACAAAAGTATGGTATTAATATACAGACAACTACCTGGATCTTGGGTTCCTATAATAAATATTAATTTAGCTTTACCATAATTAAATATTTAAAAATTCTAGATAAGTCAGTTTTAAACAATCAGAGCCTGAAGTACAAGAATTCACTGAAACTGTGATATAATATCATTAATTTTATCTGTTGTATGGGGTACAGCTAGTGTTTCTACTTCCACAGTACAAATATTTAGTTTTTCACAGTTTACTTTCATCTTGCAAAGCAACATTTATGATATGTGATTTTTTTTTTTTTAATGACAGGGTAAGCATTAGAATACTTAAATACTTAATGAAACTGCAGGGAACATTCAATTCTAGCACTGTCAAGCAGAATCAAACATGCAGTCATTATCGTCAAGGTATTTGTATTTGTTGCTGAGCAATAACACTGAGGGAGTGGGAGACGAGGTGAAGGGGTCAGGATTTGAGTGTAGGAGAGGAATGGGAGACAGCAGTCCTGAATCATCCTTATCTCCCCATGAAGGGTGAAGTGAACATTCGAATGCATGAGAAAAGAAAAGTACAGGGAATAAATAATTTAAAAAAGGGGGTTGCAGGACTGAGAAAGCTCTAGAGGGAGAAGTGAATTCATCAAAGTAGGGTGCATGTTGACAAGCATGTAGCTAAATATCTATTATCTTTGAAGAATTGCTGAGATGAGGTCAAAGCTATGTTTTGATTTGTGAACTTTTTTTGGGGATAAAATAATTGTATTTTTTCGTAGTTACACAAATACAGAGCTGTTGTCTGTAGATGTCCTGAGAGATGTAGAGTTCCAGCTGTTCAGGAAGAAATACCAGCCACAGAGAGAAAGTAAAACATCAGAGGGAGTAAAGGGGGGAGAGATGCATGGTTTAAAAAAATAAAGCGTCGAAAAAAGGAGAGTGCAGAGTGGAGGGAGTTGTAATAGAAAACTTGCGTGTTTGTTTGTACTTAGTGAGGCCTTGTATTTGGCTCTAGTTCTGAGCCAGGCTTTACAACAACACGCCTTAAGAAGTGTGAACTGTTTTGTTGGATGTGAACAGAAATATGGTGCTCACAATGTAGACAGCTCAAGTTGTGGAAATGCTTTACCCACATTTCTGTCTCTACTTTTCTTGTCATCCCCTTTTTCATTTTGGATTTCTCCCCCTTTGTCGATGCTCCCAGGTCCTGGTTAATCCCTTTCTAAGCTGCTGTCACATGAGAGCAGGAGAACACAGAGAATCCTGAACTCTCTGGTCATTAAGGAGAAAATGCCATTGGTATGTATTAAACGGCTGTGAACCATGATGACTTTGTTTGGGCTTGTCCAGGATAATGTTTAGTGGCCCACGCTGTTTGACGTACACATGCACTCATTACGTATACGTGCCTTGTTGTTTTCATCACACACATCTGTACACTTTCACAGATCGTCTCTTTCTGAGTGCTCTACAAATCAGCCTTTAAAAGTGTTGGACTATGTAGACTCCTGACCCCTCGCCCCCCTAAGATCATCCGTCTCTCAACATCTGAGAGACATCAGATTTGTCTGATTATGAAACCTCTCATCACCGATGGAGCCAAACTCCACCCAGAGCCCCAGGCTCCACGTTTTCAAACTTTTTGATCACAGTTGTGAGATTAGGACTTTCAGGTCTTTCATAGAAAGATGAATGCAGTTATCTCCATGTCCATCATGTGTGTAGAAGAAACACGTGTGCAGAAAGATTTAGTCTTGTTAACAACTCTCTCACAGCCGTGGAGATCAATATAAAATAATATAATATAATATAATATGTTCAATATGCTATTATCACTTTTATTTTCCAGGGTCAAACATATGGAGTTAGAGATTCAAGGTTTTAAAATAATATTTATGCACTGTGCTCAATTTACTCCTTGGTATTCCAGATGTTAATTCTAAATTCGGATATAAAAATGTGCATTTTGTCTACTACTAAATTTGTGCATGCTGAATATATTTCTTTTTTTATATATTTTATATATATATTTTTATTTTTATTTTGGAAAATAGAAGTGAAAGGGTACACTTGATCCTTTATTTGTCTTTGCTTTATTTTGTGTGATTTTTATTGAACTTTTATATCAGTAAAGGTTTTGATATGTTCCCTTTTTTTAGTATATAATTTCAATGCAAAACTTTCCACTGCTAGTAAGTTTAAAATATTTAATCTGACAAGACAGATTTACTTCCATAAAAGTCCGACATTATACATCGCTCGCTCACTCACTCACTCTCACTCATTCTCTCTCGCCCATCTTACTGTAGAGTGGCAGAGGAAGCCAAACACCACCATGGTGGTGGCTGGCGTCAGGATGGTACCAAACACCAGTGCAGCCAGGCACGCGTTGATGGCAGCGATCACCAGGTTCTGAGCCGTCACCAGTACAGAGCAGGCCCAGCAGTCCAGGGATCCCCTCAGCTCCAGCCCAGCCTCACTGGTACCACCACCAGTCTCTGCAGCAGAATACGGAGGAGGTACGACCACACGTGAAGGTGTTTCTCTGCCTCCACCCACCGCAGTGGTGGAGGCCAGAGAGTTGGAGTGGTGGAGATGGTGTGGGTGAATGGCGTGTTGTTGATGATGATGGTGGTGATGAGGTGGCAGTTCCTCAGACAGGTCTAAAGCCTGATGGTGGGCCCCCTTCTCTAGAGTACCACTCATACTCATAGTGAACTGTGGGCAGAAAAATAAGGTACATTTATTTTTCTTCACATTCCTTTTTTCCACACTTCTTTTCCTCACATTTTATTTGATAATATCTCTATCTATGTGATGCATTTAAGTGCATACAGTCTATTATTATAATTATAATAATAAATATGAATAATATTTAAAGCTGCCTTGACAAAACAAACTATTTAAAAGTGTGTCTTTACACCATCAAATTCACAATTTCAAAATTCCAGTTCCTTCACATATGTTCAGTTAAATAAGTTAATAATCCTGTGTCAGACAGATTTCCACATTAGGTGGTGCACAGCTGTGTCTGGTACAGGATATCCTCGCTTCTCAAAGGTCATGTGACAGTGATGCTGCAGGGGGACGGGGATGTGCGGGGTGAGTAACGATGAGTAGCAGGGGCCAGGTCAGCTGCTAAAAAAATTACAGCAGTGGAAAAATCCCAGTGAGATCAACATGTCAGTCTTTGCTTTTAGTGGTAGATCTTTCACTGGTTAAATTATAACAATCTGTATTTATTGGGTCTCGGGGGTGACATTGAATAATCTATGTTACAGTTGCTGGAAATCTACATTAACAGTGCAAATCGTGATTTATGACTTTGTTACTTGGTTGTTTGTTTTAGTGTGCGTCTCCCATTGTTGTCACAAGTGTTGTTCTAAGGTGGAAGGTCACACAGGAAGGACTGGCAGGAAAGTGTATGTGTATGGCGTGTGTCTTGGCGAGACCCTTACCTAAAATACATTCAATACATGCCCCACCCATTTTTCTCACTGTTCTCATCATTGTTTCTTTTTTTAAATTGCACCTCATGTCCTTACTTGAGACATTCTTAAATTTAAATCAGCAAATGTTGGACTGTGAAGTAAATGTAGATGTAACGGGTCATTGTCTTGATTCATTATAGACTCCTCTTATAGAATTCATGCTATTGTCCATGCTCAGTTAGTTCATACATTGTTATTATGCTTTTGTTCTGTCATTCTATTGCTCTGTTGTCTAGAACAAAGCAGCAGCTGCAATTAGTTCCGTGTCTCAGACAGACGTCTTTGAAAATCAATGTGTTCATTCATCCTGAATATAAGCTCTTGTAACTCATTTTAAATGTAGTCAGGCGCATGGCGCAAGGTGTCCATGTGTTTTGGAAATTTTATATATAATATATTTTAAAAGTTTGTGTGTGATGCCGCTGCATCTTCTACTCACGTTGTGTTGTGGGGCCTGGTGGACCTCTTGCTGTTCCTCCTCCAGATTGTTGCTGCTTTTCTTACCACTTCTCAGGAACAATCCTGTCCACCCTGTCCACACACACACGTTCTCCCCTCACACTAAAAGAAAGAACTCGGCTGGTCGAGCAGAAATAAATATTTTTTCCTGTCTGAAGTTGAAAGAGCTTTCACTGTTTTTGTAGCTCTTATCTATTTGGTGGTGGTGGTATGCTGGTATGTTGGCTTCCTGCAGCTCCGCTTTCCTCCTGCTTCTTCTCGCCACTATCCAGAGTTGTCAGTGGAACTGATAGTCTCACTTGTCTGTCCCACATGCAGCATTGAATTCCTGCCCTTGTGTGAGGAAGTGGTAGCACAGAAGATGTTTCTCCTCAGCTGCTGGTGACGATTCCACTTGCAATTTTTGTGGTCTTTGTCTTATGTATGTCAAAATCCTGTCTCTCCTCCTCTTTTTACCCCCTTCATCAAACTGTGTCCTCAGTGCGTTCTCTCTTTCCCTCCCTAACTCCCTCCCTCCTCCATCCATCCCACTTTCTCTCCACCCCCTACCTTTCTCCAGCAACTCTCAGTAATTCCACTGCTCTTATCCAAGGCAAGTTCTACCCCGGTTCACCCCGTCCTGGTTGCAGTGGGGGCTGGGTGTTGCATGTTAGGGGTTAGAGAGTGAGGCGGTTTGTCTGATAAGTTGAGGTTCAGGAGAGCAGAGAATGAGGGGGAAGGGTAGCAGAAACACGTGGTATGTGTTTGAAGGAACGGACCACTGATATGGTGTTGAACACATTTTACAGGTTGTTTATTTTGTTATATTTTATTTTACAAGAGTCCAGAATGCCTTTTTTGACATTCAAGCTTCATTTTGAAACTAAACAAACAAACATGACATATACATGTCAATAATGGATAAGGATTCTGGAATTTTTATTGTCATATGCACAGAGATTACAGAGTAAAACATGCAGTGAATTGCTACTATTTAGTAGTCTAACATATTTTACTTGAAGTAACTGATGCCACACTGCACGCTCTGATGTACATAGGCTCCTGCACTCGTGGCATGAACTGTGGGGATATTGGTGATACCGTCTTTTAGTTCCTCTTTTCAAAGTGAAATTCCAGGAAACGCAAGAGTTAGATTTCTGACTTATCATCCTAAATTCAGATCAGTTGAAGTACAACAAGTCATAATATACTAATTCAATACTTAAATACTATATAATATATTTTTATACCTGACTATACTGTGATATTTTTTATGATTTACTACACTGTGACATTTAAACCTTACTATACTGTGATATTTTGTGCTTCTATACTGAGAAATTTTATAGCATAATATATATAGTATAGCATGTCGTCCAAAATTTGAACAAAAAGTCATAGTATAGAATGTCATCCAAAATGTGACCAAAAAGTCGTACTATAACATTGAAAACTGAACAATTAAAAAAAATATTGGTCCTAAATTTGACAAAAACGTCATACCTTAGTATGTTGTCCTGAAAGACACCAAAAACTCAAGTGGCCTAATGGAGAAGGCATGGCCTCCAGAGCCAGGAATTGTAGGTTCGAGTCCCATCTGGGGTGAACTTCAGAGACAACGTGAAGACAAACTGAATTTCACAAAAGAATCATGTCATACTATACTATGTCATCCAAAATTTGACAAAAACGTCATACTATACTATGTCGTCCAAAATCAGACCATTTTTTTGAATAACATTTTTTTGGTCCAAAACTTGACAAAAACTTCATACTAAACTATGTAGTACGTCATACTATACTATGTCGTCCAAAATGTGACCATTTAAAACAATTAAAAATTGGGGTCCAAAATTTGACAAAAACATCATACTATACTATGTCGTCCAAAATCAGACCATTTTTTTGAATAACATTTTTTTGGTCCAAAACTTGACAAAAACTTCATACTAAACTATGTAGTACGTCATACTATTCTATGTCGTCCAAAATGTGACCATTTAAAACAATTAAAAATTGGGGTCCAAAATTTGACAAAAACATCATACTATACTATGTCGTCCAAAATCAGACCATTTTTTTGAATAACATTTTTTGGTCCAAAACTTGACAAAAACTTCATACTTAACTATGTAGTACGTCAAACTATACTATGTCGTCCAAAATGTGACCATTTAAAACAATTAAAAATTGGGGTCCAAAATTTGACAAAAACATCATACTATACTATGTTGTCCAAAATCAGACCATTTTTTTGAATAACATTTTTTTGGTCCAAAACTTGACAAAAACTTCATACTAAACTATGTAGTACGTCATACTATTCTATGTCGTCCAAAATGTGACCATTTAAAACAATTAAAAATTGGGGTCCAAAATTTGACAAAAACATCATACTATACTATGTCGTCCAAAATCAGACCATTTTTTTGAATAACATTTTTTGGTCCAAAACTTGACAAAAACTTCATACTTAACTATGTAGTACGTCAAACTATACTATGTCGTCCAAAATGTGACCATTTAAAACAATTAAAAATTGGGGTCCAAAATTTGACAAAAACATCATACTATACTATGTCGTCCAAAATCAGACCATTTTTTTGAATAACATTTTTTTGGTCCAAAACTTGACAAAAACGTCATACTAAACTATGTAGTACATCATACTATACTATGTCGTCCAAAATGTGACCATTTTTTGAAAAAAAAAATTGGTCCAAAATTTGACAAAAACGACATACTATACTATGTCGTCCAAAATCTGACCATTTTTTTGAAAAACTTTTTTTTGGTCCAAATGAGACAAAAACGTCATACTATACTATGTAGTACGTCATACTACACTGTCGTGCAAAATGTGACCATTTTTGGGGAAAAAAAATTTGATCCAAAATTTGACAAAAACGACATACTATACTATGTCGTCCAAATTCTGAATTTTTTTTTGAGAAACTTTTTTTTTTGGTCCAAATGAGACAAAAACGTCATACTATACTATAGAGTACGCCATACTATACTATGTCGTCCAAAATGTGACAATTTTTGGGGAAAAAAATTTGGTCCAAAATTTGACAAAAACGACATACTATACTATGTCGTCCAAAATCTGACAATTTTTTTTTAAAAACGTTTTTTTTTGTCCAAATGAGACAAAAACGTCATACTATACTATGTAGTACGTCATACTACACTATGTCGTGCAAAATGTGACCATTTTTGGGGGAAAAAATTTGATCCAAAATTTGACAAAAACGACATACTATACTATGTCGTCCAAAATCTGACAATTTTTTTGAAAAACTTTTTTTTGGTCCAAATGAGACAAAAACGTCATACTATACTATGTAGTACGTCATACTACACTATGTCGTCCAAAATGTGACCATTTTTTGAAAAAAAAAATTGGTCCAAAATTTGACAAAAACGACATACTATACTATGTCGTCCAAAATCTGACCATTTTTTTGAAAAACTTTTTTTTGGTCCAAATGAGACAAAAACGTCATACTATACTATGTAGTACGTCATACTACACTGTCGTGCAAAATGTGACCATTTTTGGGGAAAAAAATTTGGTCCAAAATTTGACAAAAACGACATACTATACTATGTCGTCCAAATTCTGATTTTTTTTTTGAAAAACGTTTTTTTTTGGTCCAAATGAGACAAAAACGTCATACTATACTATGTAGTACGTCATACTACACTATGTCGTGCAAAATGTGACCATTTTTGGGGAAAAAAATTTGGTCCAAAATTTGACAAAAACGACATACTATACTATGTCGTCCAAATTCTGAATTTTTTTTGAAAAACTTTTTTTTGGTCCAAATGAGACAAAAACGTCATACTATACTATGTAGTACGTCATACTACACTATGTCGTCCAAAATGTGACCATTTTTGGGGAAAAAAATTTGGTCCAAAATTTGACAAAAACGACATACTATACTATGTCGTCCAAAATCTGACAATTTTTTTGAAAAAACGTTTTTTTTGGTCCAAATGAGACAAAAACGTCATACTATACTATAGAGTACGTCGTACTACACTATGTCGTCCAAAACGACATACTATACCATGTCGTCCAAAATCTGACAATTTTATTGAAAAACGTTTTTTTTGGTCCAAATGAGACAAAAACGTCATACTATACTATGTAGTACGTCATACTACACTGTCGTGCAAAATGTGACCATTTTTGGGGAAAAAAATTTGGTCCAAAATTTGACAAAAACGACATACTATACTATGTCGTCCAAATTCTGAATTTTTTTTTGAGAAACTCTTTTTTTTTGGTCCAAATGAGACAAAAACGTCATACTATACTATAGAGTACGCCATACTATACTATGTCGTCCAAAATGTGACAATTTTTGGGGAAAAAAATTTGGTCCAAAATTTGACAAAAACGACATACTATACTATGTCGTCCAAAATCTGACAATTTTTTTTTAAAAACGTTTTTTTTGTCCAAATGAGACAAAAACGTCATACTATACTATGTAGTACGTCATACTACACTATGTCGTGCAAAATGTGACCATTTTTGGGGAAAAAAATTTGATCCAAAATTTGACAAAAACGACATACTATACTATGTCGTCCAAAATCTGACAATTTTTTTGAAAAACTTTTTTTTGGTCCAAATGAGACAAAAACGTCATACTATACTATGTAGTACGTCATACTACACTATGTCGTCCACAATGTGACCATTTTTTGAAAAAAAAAATTGGTCCAAAATTTGACAAAAACGACATACTGTACTATGTCGTCCAAAATCTGACAATTTTATTGAAAAACTTTTTTTGGTCCAAATGAGACAAAAACGTCATACTATACTATGTAGTACGTCATACTACACTATGTCGTGCAAAATGTGACCATTTTTGGGAAACAAATTTGGTCCAAAATTTGACAAAAACGACATACGATACTATGTCGTCCAAATTCTGAATTTTTTTTTGAAAAACTGTTTTTTGGTCCAAAACTTGACAAAAACATCATACTATACTATGTAGTACGTCATACTACGCTATGTCGTCCACAATGTGACCATTTTTGGGGAAAAAAATTTGGTCCAAAATTTGACAAAAACGACATACTATACTATGTCGTCCAAAATCTGACAATTTTTTTGAAAAAACTTTTTTTTGGCCCAAACCTTGACAAAAACATCATACTATACTATGTAGTACGTCATACTACACTATGTCGTGCAAAATGTGACCATTTTTGGGGAAACAAATTTGGTCCAAAATTTGACAAAAACGACATACTATACTATGTCGTCCAAAATCTGACAATTTTTTTGAAAAAACTTTTTTTTGGTCCAAAACTTGACAAAAACATCATACTATACTATGTAGTACGTCATACTACACTATGTCGTCCACAATGTGACCATTTTTTGAAAAAAAAAATTGGTCCAAAATTTGACAAAAACGACATACTATACTATGTCGTCCAAATTCTGAATTTTTTTTTGAAAAACTTTTTTTTGGTCCAAATGAGACAAAAACGTCATACTATACTATGTAGTACGTCATACTACACTATGTCGTCCACAATGTGACCATTTTTTGAAAAAAAAATTGGTCCAAAATTTGACAAAAACGACATACTATACTATGTCGTCCAAAATCTGACAATTTTTTTGAAAAACTTTTTTTGGTCCAAATGAGACAAAAACGTCATACTATACTATGTAGTACGTCATACTACACTATGTCGTGCAAAATGTGACCATTTTTGGGGAAAAAAATTTGGTCCAAAATTTGACAAAAACGACATACTATACTATGTCGTCCAAAATCTGACAATTTTTTTGAAAAACGTTTTTTTGGTCCAAATGAGACAAAAACGTCATACTATACTATGTAGTACGTCATACTACACTATGTCGTGCAAAATGTGACCATTTTTGGGGAAACAAATTTGGTCCAAAATTTGACAAAAACGACATACTATACTATGTCGTCCAAATTCTGAATTTTTTTTTTAAAAACGTTTTTTTTTGGTCGAAATGAGACAAAAACGTCATACTATACTATGTAGTCCGTCATACTACACTATGTCGTGCAAAATGTGACCATTTTTGGGGAAACATTTTTTGTCCAAAATTTGACAAAAACGACATACTATACTATGTCGTCCAAAATCTGACAATTTTTTTGAAAAAACTTTTTTTTGGTCCAAAACTTGACAAAAACATCATACTATACTATGTAGTACGTCATACTACACTGTCGTCCACAATGTGACCATTTTTTGAAAAAAAAAATTGGTCCAAAATTTGACAAAAACGACATACTATACTATGTCGTCCAAATTCTGAATTTTTTTTTGAAAAACTTTTTTTTGGTCCAAATGAGACAAAAACGTCATACTATACTATGTAGTACGTCATACTACACTATGTCGTCCACAATGTGACCATTTTTTGAAAAAAAAAATTGGTCCAAAATTTGACAAAAACGACATACTATACTATGTCGTCCAAAATCTGACAATTTTTTTGAAAAACTTTTTTTGGTCCAAATGAGACAAAACGTCATACTATACTATGTAGTACGTCATACTACACTATGTCGTGCAAAATGTGACCATTTTTGGGGAAAAAAATTTGGTCCAAAATTTGACAAAAACGACATACTATACTATGTCGTCCAAAATCTGACAATTTTTTTGAAAAACGTTTTTTTGGTCCAAATGAGACAAAAACGTCATACTATACTATGTAGTACGTCATACTACACTATGTCGTGCAAAATGTGACCATTTTTGGGGAAAAAAATTTGGTCCAAAATTTGACAAAAACGACATACTATACTATGTCGTCCAAAATCTGACAATTTTTTTGAAAAACGTTTTTTTGGTCCAAATGAGACAAAAACGTCATACTATACTATGTAGTACGTCATACTACACTATGTCGTGCAAAATGTGACCATTTTTGGGGAAACAAATTTGGTCCAAAATTTGACAAAAACGACATACTATACTATGTCGTCCAAATTCTTAAGTTTTTTTTTGTAAAACTTTTTTTTGGTCCAAATGAGACAAAAACGTCATACTATACTATGTAGTACGTCATACTACACTATGTCGTGCAAAATGTGACCATTTTTGGGGAAAAAAATTTGGTCCAAAATTTGACAAAAACGACATACTATACTATGTCGTCCAAAATCTGACAATTTTTTTGAAAAACGTTTTTTTGGTCCAAATGAGACAAAAACGTCATACTATACTATGTAGTACGTCATACTACACTATGTCGTGCAAAATGTGACCATTTTTGGGGAAACAAATTTGGTCCAAAATTTGACAAAAACGACATACTATACTATGTCGTCCAAATTCTGAATTTTTTTTTTAAAAACGTTTTTTTTTGGTCGAAATGAGACAAAAACGTCATACTATACTATGTAGTCCGTCATACTACACTATGTCGTGCAAAATGTGACCATTTTTGGGGGAAAAATTTTTGTCCAAATTTGACAAAAACGACATACTATACTATGTCGTCCAAAATCTGACAATTTTTGTGAAAAAACTTTTTTTTGGTCCAAAACTTGACAAAAACATCATACTATACTATGTAGTACGTCATACTACACTATGTCGTCCACAATGTGACCATTTTTGGGGAAAAAAATTTTGTCCAAAATTTGACAAAAACGACATACTATACTATGTCGTCCAAAATCTGACAATTTTTTTGAAAAAACTTTTTTTTGGTCCAAAACTTGACAAAAACATCATACTATACTATGTCGTCCAAAATCTGACAATTTTTTTGAAAAAACTTTTTTTTGGTCCAAAACTTGACAAAAACATCATACTATACTATGTAGTACGTCATACTACACTATGTCGTCCACAATGTGACCATTTTTTGAAAAAAAAAATTGGTCCAAAATTTGACAAAAACGACATACTATACTATGTCGTCCAAAATCTGATAATTTTATTGAAAAACGTTTTTTTGGTCCAAATGAGACAAAAACGTCATACTATACTATGTAGTACGTCATACTACACTATGTCGTGCAAAATGTGACCATTTTTGGGGAAACAAATTTGGTCCAAAATTTGACAAAAACGACATACGATACTATGTCGTCCAAATTCTGAATTTTTTTTTGAAAAACTTTTTTTTGGTCCAAAACTTGACAAAAACATCATACTATACTATGTAGTACGTCATACTACGCTATGTCGTCCACAATGTGACCATTTTTGGGGAAAAAAATTTGGTTCAAAATTTGACAAAAACGACATACTATACTATGTCGTCCAAAATCTGACAATTTTTTTGAAAAAACTTTTTTTTGGTCCAAAACTTGACAAAAACATCATACTATACTATGTAGTACGTCATACTACACTATGTCGTCCACAATGTGACCATTTTTTGAAAAAAAAAATTGGTCCAAAATTTGACAAAAACGACATACTATACTATGTCGTCCAAATTCTGAATTTTTTTTTGAAAAACTTTTTTTTGGTCCAAATGAGAGAAAAACGTCATACTATACTATGTAGTACGTCATACTACACTATGTCGTCCACAATGTGACCATTTTTTGAAAAAAAAATTGGTCCAAAATTTGACAAAAACGACATACTATATACTATGTCGTCCAAAATCTGACAATTTTTTTGAAAAACTTTTTTTGGTCCAAATGAGACAAAAACGTCATACTATACTATGTAGTACGTCATACTACACTATGTCGTGCAAAATGTGACCATTTTTGGGGAAAAAAATTTGGTCCAAAATTTGACAAAAACGACATACTATACTATGTCGTCCAAAATCTGACAATTTTTTTTGAAAAACGTTTTTTTGGTCCAAATGAGACAAAAACGTCATACTATACTATGTAGTACGTCATACTACACTATGTCGTGCAAAATGTGACCATTTTTGGGGAAACAAATTTGGTCCAAAATTTGACAAAAACGACATACTATACTATGTCGTCCAAATTCTGAATTTTTTTTTTAAAAACGTTTTTTTTGGTCGAAATCAGACAAAAACGTCATACTATACTATGTAGTACGTCATACTACACTATGTCGTCCACAATGTGACCATTTTTTGAAAAAAAAAATTGGTCCAAAATTTGACAAAAACGACATACTATACTATGTCGTCCAAAATCTGAATTTTTTTTTGAAAAACTTTTTTTGGTCCAAATGAGACAAAAACGTCATACTATACTATGTAGTCCGTCATACTACACTATGTCGTGCAAAATGTGACAATTTTTGGGGAAAAAATTTTTGTCCAAAATTTGACAAAAACGACATACTATACTATGTCGTCCAAAATCTGACAATTTTTGTGAAAAAACTTTTTTTTGGTCCAAAACTTGACAAAAACATCATACTATACTATGTAGTACGTCATACTACACTATGTCGTCCACAATGTGACCATTTTTGGGGAAAAAAATTTTGTCCAAAATTTGACAAAAACGACATACTATACTATGTCGTCCAAAATCTGACAATTTTTTTGAAAAAACTTTTTTTTGGTCCAAAACTTGACAAAAACATCATACTATACTATGTCGTCCAAAATCTGACAATTTTTTTGAAAAAACTTTTTTTTGGTCCAAAACTTGACAAAAACATCATACTATACTATGTAGTACGTCATACTACACTATGTCGTCCACAATGTGACCATTTTTTGAAAAAAAAATTGGTCCAAAATTTGACAAAAACGACATACTATACTATGTCGTCCAAAATCTGATAATTTTATTGAAAAACGTTTTTTTGGTCCAAATGAGACAAAAACGTCATACTATACTATGTAGTACGTC
Organism: Microchirus variegatus; assembly: GCF_963457635.1. Classification (NCBI taxonomy): domain Eukaryota; kingdom Metazoa; phylum Chordata; class Actinopteri; order Pleuronectiformes; family Soleidae; genus Microchirus; species Microchirus variegatus. The sequence goes on from NC_139803.1 coordinate 36,723,267, forward strand.
ATACTACACTATGTCGTGCAAAATGTGACCATTTTTGGGGAAACAAATTTGGTCCAAAATTTGACAAAAACGACATACGATACTATGTCGTCCAAATTCTGAATTTTTTTTTGAAAAACTTTTTTTTGGTCCAAAACTTGACAAAAACATCATACTATACTATGTAGTACGTCATACTACGCTATGTCGTCCACAATGTGACCATTTTTGGGGAAAAAAATTTGGTCCAAAATTGACAAAAACGACATACTATACTATGTCGTCCAAAATCTGACAATTTTTTTGAAAAAACTTTTTTTTGGTCCAAAACTTGACAAAAACATCATACTATACTATGTCGTCCAAAATCAGACCATTTTTTTGAATAACATTTTTTTGGTCCAAAACTTGACAAAAACGTCATACTAGACTATGTAGTACGTCATACTATACTTTGTCGTCCAAAATGTGACCATTTAAAACAATTAAAAATTGGGGTCCAAAATTTGACAAAAACATCATACTATACTATGTCGTCCAAAATCAGACCATTTTTTTGAATAACATTTTTTTGGTCCAAAACTTGACAAAAACGTCATACTAAACTATGTAGTACGTCATACTATACTATGTCGTCCAAAATGTGATCATTTGAAACAATTAAAAATTGGGGTCCAAAATTTGACAAAAACATCATACTATACTATGTCGTCCAAAATCAGACAATTTTTTTGAATAACATTTTTTTGGTCCAAAACTTGACAAAAACGTCATAATAAACTATGTAGTACGTCGTACTATACTGTCGTCCAAAATGTGACCATTTAAAACAATTAAAAATTGGGGTCCAAAATTTGACAAAAACATCATACTTTACTATGTCGTCCAAAATCAGACCATTTTTTTGAATAACATTTTTTTGGTCCAAAACTTGACAAAAACGTCATACTAAACTATGTAGTACGTCATACTATACTATGTCGTCCAAAATGTGATCATTTGAAACAATTAAAAATTGGGGTCCAAAATTTGACAAAAACATCATACTATACTATGTCGTCCAAAATCAGACCATTTTTTTGAATAACATTTTTTTGGTCCAAAACTTGACAAAAACGTCATACTAAACTATGTAGTACGTCATACTATACTATGTCATCCAAAATGTGAACATTTAAAACAATTAAAAATTGGGGTCCAAAATTTGACAAAAACATCATACTATACTATGTCGTCCAAAATCAGACCATTTTTTTGAAAAACATTTTTTTGGTCCAAATCTTGACAAAAACATCATACTATACTATGTAGTACGTCATACTATACTATGTCGTCCAAAATGTGACCATTTGAAACAATTAAAAATTGGGGTCCAAAATTTGACAAAAACATCATACTATACTATGTCGTCCAAAATCAGACAATTTTTTTGAATAACATTTTTTTGGTCCAAAACTTGACAAAAACGTCATAATAAACTATGTCGTACGTCGTACTATACTGTCGTCCAAAATGTGACCATTTAAAACAATTAAAAATTGGGGTCCAAAATTTGACAAAAACATCATACTATACTATGTCGTCCAAAATCAGACCATTTTTTTGAATAACATTTTTTTGGTCCAAAACTTGACAAAAACGTCATACTAAACTATGTAGTACGTCATACTATACTATGTTGTCCAAAATGTGAACATTTAATACAATTAAAAATTGGGGTCCAAAATTTGACAAAAACATCATACTATACTATGTCGTCCAAAATCAGACCATTTTTTGAATAACATTTTTTTGGTCCAAAACTTGACAAAAACGTCATACTAAACTATGTAGTACGTCATACTATACTATGTCATCCAAAATGTGAACATTTAAAACAATTAAAAATTGGGGTCCAAAATTTGACAAAAACATCAGACTATACTATGTCGTCCAAAATCAGACCATTTTTTTGAAAAACATTTTTTTGGTCCAAATCTTGACAAAAACATCATGCTATACTATGTAGTACGTCATACTATACTATGTCGTCCAAAATGTGACCATTTGAAACAATTAAAAATTGGGGTCCAAAATTTGACAAAAACATCATACTATACTATGTCGTCCAAAATCAGACCATTTTTTTGAATAACATTTTTTTGGTCCAAAACTTGACAAAACTTCATACTAAACTATGTAGTACGTCATACTATACTATGTCGTCCAAAATGTGACCATTTAAAACAATTAAAAATTGGGGTCCAAAATTTGACAAAAACATCATACTATACTATGTCGTCCAAAATCAGACCATTTTTTTGAATAAATTTTTTTTGGTCCAAAACTTTACAAAAACGTCATACTAAACTATGTAGTACGTCATACTATACTATGTCGTCCAAAATGTGACCATTTAAAACAATTAAAAATTGGGGTCCAAAATTTGACAAAAACATCATACTATACTATGTCGTCCAAAATCAGACCATTTTTTTGAATAACATTTTTTTGGTCCAAAACTTGACAAAAACGTCATACTAAACTATGTAGTATGTCATACTATACTATGTCGTCCACAATGTGACCATTTAAAACAATTAAAAATTGGGGTCCAAAATTTGACAAAAACATCATACTATACTATGTAGTACGTCATACTATACTATGTTGTCCAAAAGTGACCATTAAAAAAAAAAAAAATTGGGGTCCAAAATTTGACAAAAACGTCATACTATACTATGTCGTCCAAAATCGGACAATATTTTTGAAAACCATTTTTTTGGTCCAAAACTTGACAAAAACATCATACTATACTATGTAGTACGTCATACTATACTTTCGTCCAACATGTGACCATTTTTTGGAAAAAAAAATTTGTCGTCTAAAATTGGACCAAAAAGTCATAGTATAGCATGTCATCCAAAACTTGAACAAAAAGTCATACTATACATATCATCAGAAATGTGACCAAAAGTCATACTATAACATGTCGTCCAAAATCAGACCATTTTTTTTTATAAAATTTTTTTGGTCCAAAACTTGACAAAAACGTCATACTAAACTATGTAGTACGTCATACTATACTATGTCGTCCAAAATGTGAACATTTAATACAATTAAAAATTGGGGTCCAAAATTTGACAAAAACATCATACTATACTGTCGTCCAAAATCAGACCATTTTTTTGAAAAACATTTTTTTGGTCCAAATCTTGACAAAAACATCATACTTTACTATGTAGTACGTAATACTATACTATGTCGTCCAAAATGTGACCATTTGAAACAATTAAAAAATTGGGGTCCAAAATTTGACAAAAACATCATACTATACTATGTCGTCCAAAATCAGACCATTTTTTTGAATAACATTTTTTTGGTCCAAAACTTGACAAAAATGTCATACTAAACTATGTAGTACGTCATACTATACTGTCGTCCAAAATGTGACCATTTAAAACAATTAAAAATTGGGGTCCAAAATTTGACAAAAACATCATACTATACTATGTCGTCCAAAATCAGACCATTTTTTTGAATAACATTTTTTTGGTCCAAAACTTGACAAAAACGTCATACTAAACTATGTAGTACGTCATACTATACTATGTCGTCCAAAATGTGACCATTTAAAACAATTAAAAATTGGGGTCCAAAATTTGACAAAAACATCATACTATACTATGTCGTCCAAAATCAGACCATTTTTTTGAATAAATTTTTTTTGGTCCAAAACTTTACAAAAACGTCATACTAAACTATGTAGTACGTCATACTATACTGTCGTCCAAAATGTGACCATTTAAAACAATTAAAAATTGGGGTCCAAAATTTGACAAAAACATCATACTATACTATGTCGTCCAAAATCAGACCATTTTTTTGAATAACATTTTTTTGGTCCAAAACTTGACAAAAACGTCATACTAAACTATGTAGTATGTCATACTATACTATGTCGTCCACAATGTGACCATTTAAAACAATTAAAAATTGGGGTCCAAAATTTGACAAAAACATCATACTATACTATGTAGTACGTCATACTATACTATGTTGTCCAAAAGTGACCATTAAAAAAAAAAAAATTGGGGTCCAAAATTTGACAAAAACGTCATACTATACTATGTCGTCCAAAATCGGACAATATTTTTGAAAACCATTTTTTTGGTCCAAAACTTGACAAAAACATCATACTATACTATGTAGTACGTCATACTATACTTTCGTCCAACATGTGACCATTTTTTGGAAAAAAAAATTTGTCGTCTAAAATTGGACCAAAAAGTCATAGTATAGCATGTCATCCAAAACTTGAACAAAAAGTCATACTATACATATCATCAGAAATGTGACCAAAAGTCATACTATAACATGTCGTCCAAAATCAGACCATTTTTTTTTATAAAATTTTTTTGGTCCAAAACTTGACAAAAACGTCATACTAAACTATGTAGTACGTCATACTATACTATGTCGTCCAAAATGTGAACATTTAATACAATTAAAAATTGGGGTCCAAAATTTGACAAAAACATCATACTATACTGTCGTCCAAAATCAGACCATTTTTTTGAAAAACATTTTTTTGGTCCAAATCTTGACAAAAACATCATACTTTACTATGTAGTACGTAATACTATACTATGTCGTCCAAAATGTGACCATTTGAAACAATTAAAAAATTGGGGTCCAAAATTTGACAAAAACATCATACTATACTATGTCGTCCAAAATCAGACCATTTTTTTGAATAACATTTTTTTGGTCCAAAACTTGACAAAAATGTCATACTAAACTATGTAGTACGTCATACTATACTGTCGTCCAAAATGTGACCATTTAAAACAATTAAAAATTGGGGTCCAAAATTTGACAAAAACATCATACTATACTATGTCGTCCAAAATCAGACCATTTTTTTGAATAACATTTTTTTGGTCCAAAACTTGACAAAAACGTCATACTAAACTATGTAGTACGTCATACTATACTATGTCGTCCAAAATGTCATCATTTGAAACAATTAAAAATTGGGGTCCAAAATTTGACAAAAACATCATACTATACTATGTCGTCCAAAATCAGACCATGTTTTTGAATAACATTTTTTTGGTCCAAAACTTGACAAAAACATCATACTATACTATGTAGTACGTCATACTATACTATGTCGTCCAAAATGTGACCATTTGAAACAATTAAAAATTGGGGTCCAAAATTTGACAAAAACATCATACTATACTATGTCGTCCAAAATCAGACCATTTTTTTGAATAACATTTTTTTGGTCCAAAACTTGACAAAACTTCATACTAAACTATGTAGTACGTCATACTATACTATGTCGTCCAAAATGTGACCATTTAAAACAATTAAAAATTGGGGCCCAAAATTTGACAAAAACATCATACTATACTATGTCGTCCAAAATCAGACCATTTTTTTGAATACATTTTTTTTGGTCCAAAACTTGACAAAAACGTCATACTAAACTATGTAGTACGTCATACTATACTGTCGTCCAAAATGTGACCATTTAAAACAATTAAAAATTGGGGTCCAAAATTTGACAAAAACATCATACTATATACTATGTCGTCCAAAATCAGACAATTTTTTTGAATAACATTTTTTTGGTCCAAAACTTGACAAAAACGTCATACTAAACTATGTAGTACGTCATACTATACTGTCGTCCAAAATGTGACCATTTAAAACAATTAAAAATTGGGGTCCAAAATTTGACAAAAACATCATACTATACTATGTCGTCCAAAATCAGACCATTTTTTTGAATAACATTTTTTTGGTCCAAAACTTGACAAAGACTTCATACTAAACTATGTAGTACGTCATACTATACTATGTCGTCCAAAATGTGAACATTTAATACAATTAAAAATTGGGGTCCAAAATTTGACAAAAACATCATACTATACTATGTCGTCCAAAATCAGACCATTTTTTTGAAAAACATTTTTTTGGTCCAAATCTTGACAAAAACATCATACTTTACTATGTAGTACGTCATACTATACTATGTCGTCCAAAATGTGACCATTTAAAACAATTAAAAATCGGGGTCCAAAATTTGACAAAAACATCATACTATACTATGTCGTCCAAAATCAGACCATTTTTTTGAAAAACATTTTTTTGGTCCAAATCTTGACAAAAACATCATACTATACTATGTAGTACGTCATACTATACTATGTTGTCCAAAAGTGACCATTAAAAAAAAAAAAAATTGGGGTCCAAAATTTGACAAAAACGTCATACTATACTATGTCGTCCAAAATCGGACAATATTTTTGAAAACCATTTTTTTGGTCCAAAACTTGACAAAAACATCATACTATACTATGTAGTACGTCATACTATACTTTCGTCCAACATGTGACCATTTTTTGGAAAAAAAAATTTGTCGTCTAAAATTGGACCAAAAAGTCATAGTATAGCATGTCATCCAAAACTTGAACAAAAAGTCATACTATACATATCATCAGAAATGTGACCAAAAGTCATACTATAACATGTCGTCCAAAATCAGACCATTTTTTTTTATAACATTTTTTTGGTCCAAAACTTGACAAAAACGTCATACTAAACTATGTAGTACGTCATACTATACTATGTCGTCCAAAATGTGAACATTTAATACAATTAAAAATTGGGGTCCAAAATTTGACAAAAACATCATACTATACTATGTCGTCCAAAATCAGACCATTTTTTTGAAAAACATTTTTTTGGTCCAAATCTTGACAAAAACATCATACTTTACTATGTAGTACGTCATACTATACTATGTCGTCCAAAATGTGACCATTTGAAACAATTAAAAAATTGGGGTCCAAAATTTGACAAAAACATCATACTATACTATGTCGTCCAAAATCAGACCATTTTTTTGAATAACATTTTTTTGGTCCAAAACTTGACAAAAACGTCATACTAAACTATGTAGTACGTCATACTATACTATGTCGTCCAAAATGTGATCATTTGAAACAATTAAAAATTGGGGTCCAAAATTTGACAAAAACATCATACTATACTATGTCGTCCAAAATCAGACCATTTTTTTGAAAAACATTTTTTTGGTCCAAAACTTGACAAAAACTTCATACTAAACTATGTAGTACGTCATACTATACTATGTTGTCCAAAATGTGACCATTTAAAACAATTAAAAATTGGGGTCCAAAATTTGACAAAAACATCATACTATACTATGTCGTCCAAAATCAGACCATTTTTTTGAATAACATTTTTTTGGTCCAAAACTTGACAAAAACGTCATACTAAACTATGTAGTACGTCATACTATACTATGTCGTCCAAAATGTGATCATTTGAAACAATTAAAAATTGGGGTCCAAAATTTGACAAAAACATCATACTATACTATGTCGTCCAAAATCAGACCATTTTTTTGAATAACATTTTTTTGGTCCAAAACTTGACAAAAACTTCATACTAAACTATGTAGTACGTCATACTATACTATGTTGTCCAAAATGTGACCATTTAAAACAATTAAAAATTGGGGTCCAAAATTTGACAAAAACATCATACTATACTATGTCGTCCAAAATCAGACCATTTTTTTGAATAACATTTTTTTGGTCCAAAACTTGACAAAAACGTCATACTAAACTATGTAGTACGTCATACTATACTGTCATCCAAAATGTGACCATTTAAAACAATTAAAAATTGGGGTCCAAAATTTGACAAAAACATCATACTATACTATGTCGTCCAAAATCAGACCATTTTTTTGAAAAACATTTTTTTGGTCCAAATCTTGACAAAAACATCATACTATACTATGTCGTCCAAAATGTGACCATTAAAAAAAAAAAAAATTGGGGTCCAAAATTTGACAAAAACGTCATACTATACTATGTCGTCCAAAATCGGACAATATTTTTGAAAAAAATTTTTGGGTCCAAAACTTGACAAAAACGTCATACTATACTATGTAGTACGTCATACTATACTTTCGTCCAACATGTGACCATTTTTTGGAAAAAAAAATTTGTCGTCTAAAATTGGACCAAAAAGTCATAGTATAGCATGTCATCCAAAACTTGAACAAAAAGTCATACTATACATATCATCAGAAATGTGACCAAAAGTCATACTATAACATGTCGTCCAAAATGTGACCAAAAAGTCATAATATAGCATGTCATCCAAAATGTAACCAAAAAGTCATGCATATCATCGAAAATGTGACCATTTTGTTAGAAAAAAAAATTGGTCCAAGATTGGACAAAAAGTCAAATTATAAGATGTCGTCCAAAATCAACCAAAATCATTTCTATACAAATTGATGTAATGTTGAGCAGGGAGATGTCGTTCAGCTCTGTTTACACCGTTTGAGGAAATAAACATGAATTATAAGGCCATGTGAAGAGATAGAAGGTTACATCCTCTGGAATACAGGAAAACAGGATGAATAAGGAGAACAAAGACCAAGGAAGATGTTTATCAGTTTAATGATAAGAGAAGATCAGAGCACAAGCTGAATAATTGGTCTCGTCTTATCCTGATTTTCTGCCCATTTTCCTCTGCTTTGAGCTTGTAGTGTTTATTTACTTCGATTCCTTCTTTCGTCTCAATGCAGCGCTCTTTCTTTTTTCCAGGCACACGTGTAGAAACTAAACAGATTGTTCCATCATCTCACAGCATGCAGGTTTTAAAATTATAACATGATGGTTTACAATAAAGGACGAAGACCTCGATGACATATAAGTCTTTCATGAAATGGTTTTGTGATGATTTTGTCATTGGCATCACAGCAGACTTTGATGTGTTGCTGTTCTGTCACTGTTGACAGAAGAGTTCATGTGGACTCCTATCTTCTTGTCCTTTGAGGACCTGATCAAATAGTTACCTCAATCGTCGGCTCTGCAAGTGCAGCTTAAATACACTTCAAGGTTTCATCATGATTACACCATGTGGTTGTGGTTGGACTGCTGTCGTGTTTTGTCTTGGCAAAGGAAAGCGTTCCTCAGCCACCTGACTTACAGCAGGGTGGACGACAGACAGACAGGCAGACGGAGGTCGACTTCCTGTGTGGTTTGAAGCAGGATTTCCTTCAGTTTGTCCCTCTCCTGACCTTATGGTCTTCAGCTTGACCTGAGGACAACTGTATGTGTTCAGTCAGTAACTCAACATAGCTCAGTGAACAATCTCAAGAAAAACCTCGGATGGAGTGGAAACAATGTAAACAAAAGTATTCTTTCATTTGCATGCATACTTTAAATATAAAAAAATACAGGATTAAGTAATGCATGCTTTACATAATCCCAAACTATCAGGTATTGTTTTGGCTTTTGAATACAGAGTTTGACATGAAGCATGCATTGAGTAGCTAATGCTGACAAAAAAAAACACCTAATGTTTTGTTTAATGAAATCCTTTGCCAATTAATTTCTTACCCAATAATCTGTGGTTGTGTACTAACTCGTACCCTTGCAACCTTTGTCCATTGAAACTTCACAGTGGAAAATAGCGAGTGGACAGTGTTGGTACTGCTCTCTGTTCAAGCAGCAGAACTTCACAGATAACAGAGCAGGAAATAACAATCTCCTTCCTTAGTATGAACCTGGATGCTGTTCTCGAACTGGAAACGTTTCTATTGATGTGAGCCTTATTTTGTCACACACGTCTTACAATAGCAAAGTCTGGGATGGCAGTATGAATGACTATGTGGTGCCAAACTGAGGATATGCCTTGTTTTTTGCCTAAATATACTGACAGTCTTTTATATTTTTACTATGACATAGTAAAGGCTTTTTGTATTCCAGATTCAATAATAAGTCCTCATTCAACTTAAACCCACCGCCATGGCTAAGATGCTATTAATGTATCGCCAACTGTGCAATTTACTTATTATTTTACTTGTTACTAGTGGCTTTCACAACATTTATACAACCGACTCCAATGCACTCAAAATAAATATTGATAAATTTTTAGATGAGAGCGAGTTTTGAAAGCTGCCTAAAATTGAGACCATCCACATCACATTTTATTCATAGCTGCCCAGCAGCTTTCATCACTCACCTGTCCCTACATACTGACCCTGCCTCTGTCTCACTCCCAGTCTCAAGCACCTGTATCAAGAGAGATGGAGACAGTTGAGCATTATTTTTAGTGATAACTGACTTTTTAAAGCTAGTTTATTTCAATCATTTGGCACGAAATAACAATAAATGACAAATGACATGTTGGGTTTCTAGTTCTTCTTATCAGCTGAAGTTTAAAAAGTAAAGTTGTAGGACTATCGACCAAGCACTGGGCACTAAAGGATTTGTCACATTCTAAACTCCCAATAAACATTTTGTATTTGATAATTTTATTCCTGCCAGCAGATGGCACTCTATGCACTATACTAGGCTCTAGTAAAACCTCTTTTTATTGTTTAGTTGTTTTTAACATTAATCTAATATAGAGGTTATGATGGCCACATCCTCCTCCAACAGAATAGAAGTTCAGATGAGATGTGACAAAGCAATACAGCAACAAAAATAAATTCTACTTTGCCTCTGGATTTATCAAAAAGCGTTTATTAATAGTCATAGTAATGTCACACAAATTCACAAGTGTTTAAGACATGTCTGGCTCAGTTTGGTGTGTGTGTGTGTGTGTGTGTCTGCAAGTATGTGTGAATCCTCTAAACAGTGCAGTTATAAATAAATGACCACAAAAGAAGGAAAGGGTTAAGGTAATATTGCAACAGGAAAAATAGAATTCTCATTTTAAGAAGAAAAACAAAAAAGGTTGTTCAAAGAGAACATTTAGCACCATCTATCCCGTCGTCATATTTAACAGACACCATAAAATCATTAAAATCTCGTTAAAAAGCCCCCTACATCATAATAAAAAAAAATCACCATTTCTCAAAACACTTTGGAAAAAGTAGTTTTGTTTTCCTTAATGAGCATACAAACACAGCATTCCATTAGTCATCTCGTCTACGTGAGCAGTGTGCCTATCGTCTACAGGAAAGGTGGTGTTATATTCAAGATAAAGATATCATTTAATATATATCAGGAGAAAAAGACAAGAGTTGTGAAAGGCGAGCACCAGAAAAACAGCAGCCTCCACTTCTGCTGACACACAACCCCCACACTTCAGTTCTTGCAGAGCAATCAGTCACCATAAAAAAAGGAAAATGTCGCAAACTTGTACAAACCTATTTTTAAAAAAGGAGAACATTGATATCCAATAAATAGAGAAAACTTTTTTTAAATTAAATGTACAATGCCAAAAAGTTTAAAAAAAATCTGCATATTAGAACAAAAACAATCGGAGGTACAACACATTAACACCAGATGATTTTTTTTGTTTAAAGAGCAAGAGTTCATACAGAGATTGAAGAAATGAACTAAAAGACCTGATGATGTGTGACATGTGAAAATTAATCTCCAAAGGAAAAAAAAGTATAATTGATAAAAAACATTTTTACAACAAGAACAAAACTCAATTCCCCCCAAAACAACCAAAGTCATTAAACCCGTATGTTTTGAAGCTTTCCAAACAATTTTATTTTATTTTTTTAAAATTCTTAATGCTTTAGAAAAATGTTCATATCTCTATTATTAGTATTTTTTTATTTTGTCTCTTTTCTAAATACAAGGCCAATGTGGTATATATCTAGGCTGATCTAGTTTAGAAAAAAAATAAAATAAATTACTTAAAAAAGGACAGCACCTCACAAAAATTGCAAACAGCTTGTACAAATTTCAGTATTCAAGACAACAACAACAACAAAGTTCTTTCTGGTACTGACAGAAACACGCCATTGAAATCATCACCGAGCCTCCACAGTTTGTTCAATGGCAGCACCAACTGCCCCCTGGTTCCCAACATCACTGTCACTGCCAGGGTTTCAATTTGAAAGCACCATCTGAGAGTAAACTGGTATTGTATTGGCGGCTTGGTATTTCCTTTTTGTAAACAGTAAGGATGAGTAAACTTATTCAACTGGCTGTTCAGCAAGTAGTAGCAGTAGTAGCAAAAAGGATCTTAAATAATGAATGGTTAAGTTGAAGACTGTCTCTTTTTTGTCCTGTCTTGCAGGAATTTTGGTTATGGCTGAGAAGATGCAGGAGGGTAGCTCCATCACTGGGAGGAGGAGGCCTGGTAAGATGAGAAACACAATAGGGTTTTAAATTAATGTGTGAATTACATGATTAACAAAGCATTTTTGTTTTAGGTTGGAGAGAAAACTTCAATGACAACTGCAAACAAATGGAAGAGGTAAGTGTTTCCTCACCTGGCTGAAGGAGTCGTATGCACTCATGAGTTCTTCTATGCGGTATTGCTCCAGCACCACGACGTTGGTCAGGTGGGGGCTACGCTGACGTGCACAGTCCACACAGTGAACCACATATGATTTCCTGCTGCTGCTCTCGCTCGTCACAAACAACAAATCGAACACCTCCACCTATATAGCAGAGGAGACAACATTCTCAGAATTTTTTTTTTTTTGTTACAAATAACGACACTAAGTTTAAGTATTTGCATTGCCTCTTGAGCCATCGACCCCTAAATTTCCTTGAAACAGTCCTGTCGGTAGGTTGACTACTGATCATACAGTCAATCCTATACTTAAGTCAGACTTTGGCTATTTCTCAATGTATGTAATTAGTCTTTCCTAATACATATATTAAGACTACATTTAAGGATGCAACGGTACAGTTCTCCCACGGCTTGGTATACATCACGGTTTTTGGGCCACGTTAACGGTACGGTTTCAATATCTTAATATAAAACTGCTCAGGCTAGGAAAGGCAATATTACATTGTAAAAATAATTAAAAGCACAGATATAATCACACCACAAACTTCATTTAAACAATAGTGCACTATCAGATCAAATGAAACGGCAAACATGAAACCACACAAATTAAAAATAGATAAAGTTTAGTGCTATCCAATAAAAATAAACAACATTTTACCCCACTCACAGAAACTACAACTACAAATACACCATGCAAGTGAAAGAGACATGAGATGACACTTGCTCATCACACGCTCAGGGAGCGAGTGTCTGTCGAACATCCAACTTCCCTGTGCTGCATAACAGATGCTTGCACACTGTGGTTTGTTTGTTGACATTCATTTTCTCATTCTCACCGTAGTCTACACTGAATCCTAAATGATCTCACACAGCGGACTTAAACCAAGACGGTGCCGCTTCAAACGATGCAGCCGATAAGCACATGCTCAGTGAAAACATGGCTACTGGAGAGAACATAATTTCAGCCCGATTATTCACCACTTTATCTTGCCGTTAGACAGCCTGTCCCAAACTTTTGTCTGCATTAAAAATAACCTGTAAAGATTATGTAGGATTATGTGACTTTGGTGAACCCAAAGGATTTAAAACACCAAGGTCACTAATGAACACATTTGAACGTACTGATGGAGGGATCAGCAGCTCCTGAATGGAATGAATTACTTTTGTTAAATGGCTAAAATTAGTCTTTCCTCATGTTCCCAGCTGGCAGCCATATTTGTACTGTGTGTGCCTGCCTGTCTCCTGTGTAAAGTGTACCTAATGAACTTACATCACATTCATTGCAGTAGTAGGCAGGCTCGTCCTTGACCCGACTCTGATATGAAATCTTCTTGCCTTCAGCCACCAGTTGGTCTCTGAGGATCTGGATGTGCTTCATGGACTGCAGCAGGCAGTGTCTGGCAGCAAGGTCAAAACAACAGTAAATCACTAAACGTGACATTTATTTACCTCGGTTCATCAAAGTTAATGTGTCAATCTGGAGGCTGGTTCCTAAAAAACTGGTGAATTTGAATAAACTTCTCAATTGTCTGAGAGAACTCACTTGAGCATCTTGTGTGTTTCTGGGTCTGTGACCTTGACAGTGCGTGCCAGATTCCAGGACACATGAATCATGGGGACGATGGACTTCACCTTCTTCACTTCATTCCACTCAAAGCGTTCCAGGGCCACCTGGTACTGATAACCTGCTTAGCACATGAAACATTGTTGAAGGATGAACAGTCTTCTAAAAATATTCTCTGTGTGTTGTCACTAAGTGGTGCGGACATACCGTTCAGAGGTCCAACGTTCCAGGCAATGTTATTGCACCAGCCCACAGCCTGAACCCAGTGAACAGTTCCAGCATTGATCCACACCAAGTCTCCAGGCCGCTGGATGAAGCGGTACACTGGGATGTTGGCCTTGTAAAGGTCCTCCAGCACCGGCCACCAGGACCCCGTCAGGTAGTCCACACCATGTCTGGGCACATGAGAGAATGGGATGAAGATAATTATGCTTAATAATCTGATGAGTTTATTAAGCATAATTATCTTCATCCCATAGACATCCTTTCCTCTGTCTACTCACTTTTCACAGAAGTCATTGATGGCCTGCCAATTGTTCTCATGGACAGAGAACCACTCACAGTCTCCAGGACCAATGTTGATGTTCACTGAGCAAAAGTTATTATTCTCTTGGTGACCTGTTAAATAAAGACAAAATGTCAATAGGAACTTTAAATAAGATTTAATTTTCTGCATTTTAAATAACTAGATTGTTACTTTATGTTTAAGATAAATTTAACTTTTTTTTTTAGACAGCAGCCATTTTGACTTTTTTAAATCAAGAAAAGCACAGGTGTTACTGATCACATCGACAATGGTTCAGTTGATACTTTTTGTGCTTGTTACCGATTTGCGTCGGTACTACGGAGTATTGGTACACTTTTAATGAATCGGTGCCAAATTTCAGTACCAAGAGCTACGTGTCGCGAGACTACGAGCGCATAACAGCAATAATGGGGAGTCGAAACCGATTAAAAGTGTGGCTGCATTTCACACAATTAGACGCCAACACCACTCAATGTAATATTTGCGACGTGAAATGCAGTGCTACTACAGGCACTATCGTCGGTAGAGAGCTTTGCTTGTCATTAGCCTTCCGTCTGTGGCTAGGGTTAGCCGTGTGGCTAACTTCCTGCCGGTTAGCTCCCAGGCGATTGTGTAAACACTTGTTTGTGCCAAGAGACACAGGGCAGACAAAAAAGAAGAAGTGTTGGTTATGGAAGACAGAGGTCTTGTTGTTGACCTGGTCCTAATTGTTCTATATTCATTACTCACTATCATTAATTTATGTTTATTTATTTATTTACTGTTCTTAAGTCTGCTTGATACAAAACTGAAACTGAGAAGTGTAGACTTTTTTACAACTGAAAGACATTTTAAAAGTACCAAAAGAAGGTACCGTATCAGTTCAATTATGTACCCATCCCTATCATGCACACCTGTCATTTTCCTATTGTGAGCTGTCAGAATGGCTTCTGTGCAAACAAATCATTAGTTATAGACACAGTCATGTCGCCTTACCCGGTGTGCGGCTCCCTGGAACTTTCATGTAGAGTTGGACAGTGTTCATACCAAGGATTGTGTGTCCTACATGGCTCAGCATGTTTCCACTGGATGCCACTCTCATGAAAGCTGGCAGCTTCTGTAACTCCTGAAGCTGAGACTTCCACCTGAATGCAGAGAAAGACAGCAGTTAAGACTCCATCAATCATCAGTCAGCTTATGTGATGTGTCAGGATCAAGCTGATCATGCTCACCTTTTGGGATCCGACAGGTCAATGTTGGTGCCAAACTTAATGATCTTCCCGACAGGTTTCTGCTCACCACTGAAGAATAGGAACATATCACAGGTTACTACTACAAATGACAAAACACTTAGGGCCTGATTTACTAAAGCTTTGCACGTGCAAAAACGTGTGCAAACTGGATTGCACACGCAGATTAGTGTTGATGCTGATCTACAGTGCGCAACGAGGAGTGCGTCCCTCAGACGGGCAAAATAGCACTCGCAATATGGGGCGTTTACACGCTATTTTGCGTGTGATGGGAGGAGAAAATGTAAATATGTTATTTTAGCACGCGCAAAGTGATCTATCAAACCTGAAACTGATTGCGGTGTTTATTTTTGCGTCTATATTTAGCACGTTTGAAAGGCAGGTCTTAACTGGCACAGCGGTGCTCGCACATGGCTGCGGTTATTTATAGTTATATTTGTAAATCAGGAAATTACGCTTTTCCAGAGCATGTTCAACTACGCGTTCACAGATGACGCACATTTATTTCTTATTTGGTATATCTGAATAAATTAAATATAGATATCCATAGCAGGATAAATGCGTGTTTGTACTGGTATGGGCTTACCTTGGTCTGCAGTTTGTGGTTCAAGGAGGGGTCGTACCTATGTTCCCTGGTTAAGACCAGAGGAACGGGGAACCCCGATTTACCTTAACGGGTCCAGCTCTAACCTGGTCTATTCTCGGTGCACGGCGAAGCGCAGGTGGCACAGTGCGCACACGTCACCAAAACCTCACAGGCAGGTTTCCTAACTCTTACTACTTCCAGTTCCAGACACATTTAAATGCAATAAATAATCACAACAATCACTATTTAATGTAACTATCTGAATCAGCTATAGATATATCATCTATATCGATTGTCCCGTCGCCTCTGACGTCAGATCAAAGGCTGTTGGCGCGCGTAATGGAAACTCAGCCTGACTGAATGAACACAGATGAAACCAGGGACGGACTGGGACTAAAAAGCCGTTTTGATGATCCGCTTTCATCACTCATCCATTGAAATTAGACCTATGTGTAATCTTGATAGAAACAGCAGAACTCGCTCCCTGGCAGCTGTCAGTGAGCTGCAGGTGAGTCAGGAGGAGAGCGCAGCACCTTCTTTTTTCTTTTTTTTACAGCAACATCCATTGTCCATAGTTTTCTTTGTTTAATACGTCAGGTAATGATGGAGCTGTCCAAAATACCGACGCAGGATTAAAATAATTATAATATAAAAAGGTCCTATGGACCCAGGGAACAAGGACGTCATATCCCTCGATCTCAGTTATCAGCTCATCGCTGAACGTCACTTTCTGTTCAGTGGCTTCAAATTGAATTCTGCGCTTCCGTTGAGTCTGCTCTTTCTCCATGTGGACAACTCTTGACTCGCGCAAAATCCTCATTTAAATAGGGCGGTCTTAACCACTTCTGCGCCTGTAGTCAATTGCGGCCGCAATCTTAGTAGTTCACCCGCAAAACATAATCCAGTAACAGGCGCAGTCTTTCTGCTCGCGCAAGCAATTTAGCGCTCGCTATTTGGAATCTTAGTAAATCAGGCCCTTAGTCAGTGTTTTAAGAAAGGTTAAATGAGTTTTCATAAACAAACTGCCATTACCTGCTACTTTCTTTAGAGTTCTCCTTAATGGGAGTTTCAGAACTGTTGGATGGCTTCTTCTCTTTGTCATCATCATCCTCCTCCTCATCATCACCGCCTTTCTCCTCCTAAAGACAATCCAATCATTTTACAGACATACACTTATAATATTATCACAACAATTCGCAGGTATGTATGAGATGAGGTGTACCTGCAGACTCTCTTGGAAGCTGGAGGCTTGGTACTGGGCGTATTTGGCGATGGTGGTGTGGGAGCGGCTGCTCTCACAGGGCCATGTCTGACCCGTCCCACTGGGGTCCCAATTTTCATCAGCAGGCTGCTGCACTTGAGTCCTCACCTCCACAGCCTGTTCTGCATTGGCCTCCACCAGTGACTTAGTAGAAAACAGCCCCAGGTCTTAACACAATGAAAGTGAACATTAGTTATAAACCAAACAGTTGAGCCGAGTCACAATAAAAATGACAACCAAACAGATAGTGGACCGTGAAAACTTACTAAGTCGTAGGGATCCAGCGAGGCCTCTGATGACAGTAACAGGATTCTTAGAGTCGGTACAGAACTGCAGCAGCACAGGGGAGAAGGCGTCTCTCTTACTCTCCAACTACACAGGGCAAAAATCATGTTAGATACACAGATAGACAGTCAGATACACTATAAATGTTTTATGCATGTACAGCGAATCCCCACAAGAGGGCACACAAGTATATTTGCAGAAGCATTTTTATGTCAACTGTGCAGTAAATATGATGCAAATGATGTCACACTTAATGTTTTAAAAGTAAATGTATTTGTTATGGTTGCTTTGTTGCACATTTGTCACCATAGTAAAAAGCACTCCATGTAAATTTGTGTTTGTAGTTCAAGTTGTAACATACATAGATACTGGGCGTAGGAGGGTTGAGCTTCTCTCTTGGTATGGGCTCCTCTGTGGTCATGATGGGCTTTAAAGAGAAGGCTGGGAGCAAGTAAGATTCTTTGAACTTCCCTTTGATCCTGGCTGCCCTGGAACAGGAGAGAAAGAGCATTAACACATATAAACATGATATAAACACCAGCCTCAGTGTGACATGCCAATTACAGACAATGATCCACTCGAGCATGAAATGTCTTCCTTACTTGCAGGACTTGATGATTTCACTGGCTGTATTCTTGATGCTGATTTCTCCCAAAGGGATTCTCTTTTCCTCCACCTCAGAGGCAATGAATGTCTCCCTGTCCCCACTCTCCACTTTGATAAGGCGGATCTTTAGCTCTTTGGGTGGCCCATCAGACAGAGCCTTCAGTTTCAACAAGTCGGTGGATCCTAATGAAGAACCAGCCTCAGAGCCTTTTTTGTGCTCAGAAGATCTTTCTTCAGGACTCCTTGAGGTCCATTCAGCATGCTCTCCTTCACTGGTAGAGCTGGCACCTGATGCTTCCTTGCGTTTCTTTTTGTCAGTGTCATGGTGACTCCGGTTTTTCTCTGAGCCCTCTTTACTCTGTAGGTTGAGGTCCCCAAGAATTCTGCGGTCCTTCTTCTCCTTGTGGCTCTTGCCTTCTTTGTGGCGTTTGTGGCTTGAGCTGGAATGGGTGGAAGATGATGATGAAGATGCTGTCGAAAAATCCATCTCCTCTCTCCTTTCTCTATACTTTTTTTCTGTTCTTTCTTCACGTTTTCTGCTACTGCTGTGGCCATGCTTCTTCTTCTTCTCTTTCTCCCTCTCTCTGTCCCTGTTTCTGTCTTTATCTCTGTGTTCCTTTACTTTTTCAGGTTTGTGGCTTTCATCTCTGTCCTCTGCCTTCTTGATAGGAAGTGACTGTTGACTGAGCATGATCTCACAGCTCTTTCCCAGCTCTGCCAGAGAAGACTCAGAGATGGTCATCAGCTGTTGCTCATCCTTAACCACCTTAATCGGCTTAATGGGAGGAATGCTCTGCTTCCTTATAGAGTTTATAATTTCTTCTGTGATTTCTCCATTATCTCTCCAGATGTCAGCATCCTCTGTTTTCAGTGTTGTGTCTTCCACTAGAGGAGGAGAGGACTTAAGAGCTGGGACAGCAGGACTAAATGGTGGATTTGTCGAATCCGATGTGGGAGAACCACTTTGCTGCTGACGGTAAATATCAGGACCTAGAGACAGTGAAGATGAATATTTGACCCCAACCAGAGCTGATGGAGGGGGTCTGCCAAAGGGCCCACCTCTGTATGCATACTTCTGGCTTTCTAACACTGTTGCTAGAGACTTAAACATGCTGTTTACTCCCGTTTGGTGAAGGTGGGGTCTTTGGGGTGGTGGAGAACAAGATGGGGTCTCAGAATCTTCCTCCTCCTCATCTTCATCAGCCTCACTTTTAGTCTGCTCAGGGAGGCCATAAAGTTTTGCAAGGTCACTGTGACGGTAATTGGTGTTTCCGACTCCCATTCCCATTTCTACTGACTGTTTAGTAACAGCTGAAGGGGGTTTGAGGTATTCCTCATCCTCCTCATTGAGAGAAGATGTCCGACTGCAAGGAGATGCCAGAGAGCCTTGGCGACTGAGCACAGGAGGGCTAGCATGAAGGTTGGAGCCAAACTCTTCCTGGTTGTGTTGATGCTTTGTTGCAGGAACCAGGTCTGGAGCACACAGGTAGCTCTTGATGGGCTGGACATGAGAAGAAAAGTTGTCAAGGAGACCTGTAGAGCTAGTCCTCTCACTGTCATACATCTCCTCTTCTTTTTTGATAGACTCGTCCAGCATGGCCATAATGTTTGCAAGACCATCAGGGAGCAGTGTTGACATCTCAGAGGGTTCCTCCTCAAACTGTGCACTGTCTGAGTCACTACCACTTCCTGTCACATGCTTGTTTAGAATTGAAAATGGTGGTGGATGGTTTTCTCTGGGAAAAGCCTGATACAGTTTGGGGGGCTCTCGAAGTGCCATGATAGGGAGAGAGTGATGGCTGCTTGCTCTCTCTCTTGATGCGTCTTTGGATTGGTTGGGTGCGGCTTGCATTGCCGGGGGCTTGTTGGGGTATACCGGCTTGTTCATCCCTGAGGTATTGTGTGTTGATGGGAGACTGAATGTCATTCCGCCATTGTTGCTCCACATCTCCCTCTGCCTCTGCTTTTCTCTGGCATATTCAGTCTGAGGTGTGAGAGGAGGAGGTAGCAGCCTCTCTGCAGGAGTAGTAGTTGTGAGCGTCTGACCTGGTGGACAGGGCAGGACACCACCACGACTTAGCCAGGGATATGTGGGTGAGGCTTGGGAATTGGGAGGTGATGGACCTGAAGCAGGTGCAACGACAGAGGAGAGGCGAGGAGGTGGTGGAGTTTGGGAGGAGTTGCTAGCAAGCAGTCTTTCCAGATTTTCAATAGCAGTCTGCTCTTTGCCTTTAGCACTGCATGCTTCTACCTCCATCCTCTTTTTCGCTTCAAGTTCTCTTTGTTTTTTCCTTTCTTCCTCCTGCCTCTCCAGCTCTCTCTTCTTTCTCTCCTGCACCTCCCTCTCTGCTTCTTGCCGTTCCCGTTCGCTCCTCTTCCTTTCGAGCTCCTTCTTCTCCCATTCTCGCTTTTTCCTCTCCTCTTCCTGTCTCTCAAATTCTCTCTTTTTCCTCTCCTCCTGCCTCTCCAACTCTCTTCTTTTCCTCTCCTCTTCTTGCCTCCTCTTTCTCTCTTGCTCCTGCCTCTCCCAATTTCTCCTTCTCCTCTCCTCTTCCTGTCTCTCCAGTTCTCTCTTTTTTCTTTCCTCCTCCTTTTTCAGCTCTTTCCTCTTCCGCTCCTCCTCCTGCTTTTGTCTCATCTCCCATTCTTTCTTCCTTCTCTCCTCTTCTCTCAGTTTTTGCTCCTGCTCCTCTCTGTCTCTCCTTCTCCTTTCCTCAGCCTGCATGTGACCCTCTAGCTCAGCATCAAGCTTGTCTAGAGCCTCCCCGATGGACTGGGGTACAGTGGTTAGAGCTGGTGGATTCATCTGGAACTGTGTTGAGACAGAATCCAGTTGACGACCCAATCTGGAGGAGACGATTGGACTGGAAGGCTGATTCACAGAGTTGAGCACTGAGTGAGGAGCTGGGCAGTATGTGGAAGGAGAGTGAGAAAGTGGATTTGAACCTCTGCTTGTTATCACACTGTCCCCTGCTCTCTGATGCCCTGAGGAGAACAAAGAAGGTGAGGAAAAGGCAGGAGGATGTGCCACTTCAGCCTGAGGATAATACGACATCTTCTCTTTTATGAGTTGGGACCTGGCCTGTCCCTGTTGTTGTAATCTAGGCAGCCCCTGTTGCTGATGCTGAGTGACAGTGGGAACTTGTCCTCTTCTTTGACAGCCTGCTTGCTGTGCAGCATCCAGCTGAGAGGTGGCGCTGATGACAGGATTGATGGAGGTTTTGGGTCTTGGCTCTCGCCCTCTTTGCCAACTGCTGTTACTGTTGCTATTGTTCACAGAGCAGCCAGTAGAGGGAGATGTGTTTACTGTGACCCCTCTGGAGCTGCTGAAGCCACCAACAGAGTTGGAGGTCTGGGATAAAGGAACATTAGGGGTAATAACAGGTGCTCGGGTAGAGTTGGTTGGGGGCAGGGAAGGACTGATGTGATGGTGATGCTGGGAAGGAACCCGACTATCCATGACCTGATTGTGGCTCTGCTGGTGCTGAGGTAGTAGCCCTGGAGGCCGGAAGATGCGTGACTCCTGAAGAAACAGAGATGTGAGTGAGTGAAAATGATGAAGAGCCGTTTCTGGGTTACAAATAAAATTTAAACCTGTTTATAAAAACACTCACTGCTGCTTATCAAAGTATTATAATCCTAACATGTAAAAAAAACCCTGTTATGATTTCATTTAAACATGGTACATATGAGCTACTGCATAAATGCCTTGTACTCACCAGGGAGTGACTACTGGGCCTGCTCTGGTATCTCCAGGCCTCATGTGGCCGGCTTTGCTGTTGCTGAGATACTGAGGTGTTGCTGGCAAGAGGAGCAGGAGGAGGGGGAGGAGGAAGAAGAGGGGGACCCTGGTGCCCCAGCCCTGGATGAGGCTGGAAGTGGCTGTAAGGCACACTACTGCTGCTCTTGCTGGTTCCAGGGGGGTTTGCTGGTGAAGATTGCCCATGTGGATCTCTTTCCCCCCTGGTTAGGGTAGATGATGAGTAAGAGGTAGCTTGGCTGCCACCTTGGCCCCCAATGGGAGGGCCTCTCTGGTTGTGAGAACCACAAGCTTCAGTGGACTGGCAGGGTGGAGCCAGTCCCGGTTTGGAGCTGGGGGTAGGGTAGGTGGAGTTAGGGGACTGATGGTTTACAGCCTGAGACTGGAATGTGTCTTTCTGGGGCTGAGGAGCACATCCCTGGTTGTAACTTCTTGGAGAAGAGTTTGGTGTAGGGGAGAGGTTTGAAGAGGTGGAAGAGACAGGAGAGGACTTTTGGGTGTAGCTGCCCATTCTGTGTTTGTTGGTTTCCTGTTACATCATACAAAAATAGCAAGAAGCAACAGAGGATGATTAGTGACAAAACTATGACAGGTTCTGATCTCTACTGCACTCAACTAAACATGAGAAAGGAAATCAATGTTGGGCTTCAACAGAGCAATCCTCAGACAGCTAATAAAATCAGTTAATGTTTATGACAGCACTCAATCCAATGAAAGCTTTCTTATTGACTATGTTCAGCTGTAAAAAGCTAACCCCTGGCTGTATGTTCAAATAAGTAATATCTTCTTACAGTTCGGACTTGGAACTCCTGTGATGGGTTGCAGTCAGAGGTGTGAGGCTGCCAGGGAGGGTTGTCCTTGTGAAGAGGGTTCCAGAAAGGTTTTTGAGGGGGATGGTGGAGTGATGGCTGCTGCTGAGACATGGGTTGGCCACGACCAGGGAAACGCTGTAGCCCAGGATGGGATACCTGCACAGAGAGCGGGACAATACAGTTTAGACCTTGGCACCAAAATGTTGCCAAACTTAATAATTGCAGGATATTTGTTTCGTTCGGATCCCTATGCACCCGTCTCTTCATTAAATAGATGAGTATTCTTTTGTTTTACATTATAGAACAGACTTGCAAAAAGTACAAACCAAAATAAATAAAGAGAGCTTAAGCTATCAAAAAGTGTTGTTTTGGTATTAAAAGAAAAAAATGTGGGCTGTGCTCCATACCTGATCTGAATTCCTTTTCTTCTTGCTGGGGCTGGGACAGTCCTCTCCAGTAGGAAGATGGGATGATGGGTGCAGGGATGGAGGAGGAGTGTGCTGGATAACTGAGTGCTCTCCTAGCGGAGGTCCTGGTCTCTTCAGCTGACCCCCTAGCATCTTCCCTGGATAACCCCTCTGCTGTAAACAGAAACATGAAGGATGAGTATTTAAGCAGATGAAGACAACTGCAGTAAAATCTGTTTAAGAACATTCCTCTGCTTAAAAATTCAACCAAGGCTCTGGCAGTGGTCCTGACTGGAGTTTCATCTGTGTGGTTGAAGCACAAATGACTGCCAAAGCGTGGATTGTTTTGTGTCTATACAGATGATGAAACATGATCAAAGCCAATTAGAGAGCTCTTACCTGGTGCACCTGAGCCCACATCTCATCTCCCAGCAATTGTGCACCCCGGGGAACATGCTGCTCCTGAGGACCCCCAAACTAAACCAGATAGCAAAGAGAGAAAGAAAAAGAAAGTGTGATCAGAGTCATATATCATCTATGGACATCTAATTTGCACTGGTGTGAATGTGGCATGCAGTCATTGTAGCATTATTCCTCACCTTCAGCAGTTGACTGGGCCGTGTGTGAGGAACATGTGAGTTGGGGGGAGGTCCACCACTGCCAGCATAGCTTCCATTATGAAGACGAAGAGAGTGCTCATTGGGCAGGGGCACACCAGGATGTCCTTGAGGAGGGAGGTGGGATTCATATAGCTGACCCAATTGTTCCCATGCTCTGTGAGGAGGTGGAGGATGAAGATGAGGAGGTCTCTGCTGCTCCCTTTGCAGGCCTGGTAACACTGGCTGTGGGAGCTCAAGCTTCTCACCTCCTCTCATGTGCCTGCACAGCCAAAAAAGACAAAACAAGATGTAAATGTCACACTTTGCTTTATTGTGGCAAAAAAATAAAAGAAATCTCACCCTTTATTCAAAATTTGTTTCTAATGATTCTGTACATGTCTTACCCATTATTAAAGTATTTACTGGGGTGGTTGAGTCCTCCCATAGGACCAGGAGGTAGATGGGGGAGGAGCTGGTGTTGGTTCATCCCAGGTGGACATCTGATAAAGAACACAGACAGCACACACAGTAGTTGGTAAACATATCTTTTTTGCTTTTACTCTTGGTTGTGTATAGAGTGTAGTGTGAGCTGTAACGCCAGTTCCCCTGTACGGTCATGAAATGACAGGTTCAACCTGGTTGATTCAAGTTAATGAGGAGGTTTGTAAAAGTGTGTGTGGAGATGTTGTCATGGTTACAGACCTGGGAGGTGGCTGCCAGGCGCGGCCGCCCACAGGAGCCCATGGTCCCCGGTTGAGTCCGTCCAGAGGGAAGGAATCCCGTGTGCCACGCCCGCCGAACTGCTCTACTGCGTGATGCATTCAGCCTGTGAATGTAAATGATGCAGTCATATCACAAATGTATGGACATGTGCTCTGTACAGCAGCATAATGAAAAATAATATCCTAAACATCTATCATGTATTTCAATAGTTAGGCATTGAGGGCTAACCTCAGTGTTTGTTTGCCTATTTAAATGATATATAGATATATAATAAGGGGTTTAACCAGACATAGTAGTTTAATTACTTTTAAACTGCTGCCATGCTGTTGTGCTTTATAGTTAGAAGTTACTGCGTACCAGAGGGCTCATACATACCAGAATAGCTATGTGTGTGAAGCCCTCCACTGCAGCACAGAGAGGGCCTCACTCCAACACTGAGAGTACTGGTACTGTCCAACTCTTCTGTTCTCAGCACCAAGAATCCAAAAGCCTATTGGCTGCAGACACAGAGAAGAAAGAGTTAAGCCACTATGAGAACAAGTGAGATACAGATACACAGATACAAATTCTTAAATAGTAAAGACTTCTTTGTCTGCAGCTGAGTGCTATGTATAAGTAATCCTGTAGGAGGCGACAGTAAGCAAGTTGGTATTGAAAAGGCTTATTGCAGAGGTCCAGATGGCTCAGTGGGGAGCTCACCTATGAAGACAGACCTGGGGTTACTGTAATCCCTACCATGGGCCTCCTGATAACAAGAGACAGAGGGAAAGACTAAGAGTGAGAGGCCTTGGTCATGTGCCAAGTGTGTGTGTTTGTGCACAAGAGTGTGTGGTGTTGGAAGCATTGCCAAGTGTGCAAGCTGCATGGTTGTGTCAGTCTTGTACAGGGTGAGTGTATGTGAGAGAATAGTGTGCTCTCCTTTAAGTGGATGATTATGTGTGTGTATGTGTGCCCAATGGATACACTAAGGTTTAATCTCATTACAGCAGGCGTGATGGAGAGGGAGAGGGGGCAGCAGCGACAGACGGTCTGAACAGGATGGAAGGATAGATTAAGGAGAAAAGCTAGACATGGAGAAGAGGGAAAGGATGGAGGGAGAAAGAGGTGGAGTGGAGAGTAGGAACAGTGCCACGAAAACGCCCACACACCTTCCTAAACTCGCACATATACACACATACACACGCACTGACACAACACAAAAGGAAACGGTTGAACGGAAAAGACATAAAAGAAGCTCAGAGATAACTGGCTTCCCTCTCTGCTTTCTCAAACACACACACACACAATACAGAAGGTGTCAGGATACAAAGAAGCTTGATTCAAACAGACAACAAAAGAGGCTCAAGAGGATGTGTTTATATCTGTACATTCAACAATTCTGTTGGTGTAACAAACACGATGAAGAAGATAAAATAACTAAAAAAAAAATCTTCATTTAGACAGAGAAGCTAGGGTCTCCACAAACAATAAAAATCCCATCTCAATACACCTTCATGCCTTGAAATAACAGTACCATTAGACACCTGGACACACAATACAAAAGACAGAAGGTGTTGAGATACAAAGGAGTTAGTGTGTCCATCTGTATTTGATTTCCATCACGCTGTAATGTAATAGTGTCCCTGTAATAGGCTGGTGACGTGTCCAGTGTGCACTCACTCCCAATGTCAGATGGGTCATACTCATACTTATCCTCAAAGGACGAGTGGTATGGCTGAATAATTCATAGTTTTCACATCAAAAATCCCAATTTGAAACAACTTTTGCTCATTTATCAATTTGTGATTGTTCCATTTCAATAAAGAAAAATGCAACAGATTAGATTAGATTCATATCTTTCATTCTTTTTATCCTTGCATTCAATTATGGTTGTCAATGGTGGTAATGTAACTCTAGGCTTGTTGTACAGGAACTACACTGATAACATTTTCAAGCACAAGTGACACATAATGTGTAATTCATTATGGGAAAGAAGCAGATTTGCACACAAAGGCTATGATTCATTTCTCTTGCTCAGCACAGCACTCTTCCACTGGTTTTCCAAAATTAGCTCTGGTCATACGCAGTCCTTCCACCCACCAGTTCCTCTTCTCTTCTTCCTCCCACTAACTCTGGATCTCTCTGCCTCTATTTAAAGCCCAGTAGGGAATATTTTAATCGCTGCACAATTTGAGCTTTTTTAGGAGCAGTTATACACAGTGAGAAACACACACCACCATAGCTATCTCTTTCCTTCTGCCACATAGGAGTCATAATCATCATCCACCAGGCACTGCTGCTATGTAAAGATACTGGTGTTAACTGTCAAGACTGCACAACACACACACGTGCGCATATGTGCACACACTTTAATGCAGGACATACCTTTTAGAGTAGCACCAAGTTATTGATTCACAGTAGTATTGAGTCTCAGCTTGGGCTGCCAATCATCCCTCTGGGGTCTCTTCAACCCTGAAGATGGAGAAGACAAAAACATTCATGTCAAGCTGTCGTAAAAAAAACCTTAAGTCTCAAAGCACATGTTTTCAGTCAAGGCTGGGGGTGGTCTTTGATTTCACTATGAACCAAGGATCTCTGTGTCCTGCTGCTTCGCTAGCTTTCAACACAGTGAACCGTCACTACTCTCACCATGCCTGGTTTTCTGACTTCTGAGGTGACGCCTGCTCTCAGAGCAGTGTGGAAAACCTGAGGGTGGCTCAGAGGCAAAGGGGTAAATCAGCAGGGAGGCCGACACAATGGGAGCATGGGGGGTGCTCAAAGACACAAAAGTGAGACAGGCAGTTTAAGAGAGACACATATAAAGCTAGAGCTGTGCAGGCTATCAAGTGAAAGATAAATAAATAAAAAACACACCACATTATGGGGAGAGACAAAGACTAGCGCGAGACAGGTTTCAAATGAAAAAAATTGCAGAGAAAGATATAAAGAGAAATGAAAAGCTGGTTGTGGCTAGCGAGTGCAAACGGACACATTGGTGAGGTTGTAATTATGACTTTTATAGAGGGTGTGTGTTTACGTCTGTTGTAACCAAATGGTCGTCCATTCCAGCTGCTATCCTGGTTATCGCTCAAAACTCAAAGCCACTTCACCAGCACAGTGTGAGAAACTGGATAGTGTACACAGTCGGCAGACAGCGGTACATACCAGCTCAGGTTCTATCAGATGATACCAAAGCATGATCAAATAGGCTTATGTCAACGATGAGTCAGGAGTGCGAGTGTCTGTATGTGAGCATCACACATTTCATCTATTGGGGGAACCCCACGCTGACTCAGCCCTATCAGAAGGCTTGCCCCAAACTGCGTCCTCAAACTCCGCCCTCCTGGGACACCACTCACACTCAAGTGACCGGGGGCGTATTTCTGCACCATTGCAGATGTGACGACAGTGGGAATTTCTCAGATATAATTTCTGCTTCCTATGCATCTTACCGCATGGGTTGATTATAAATGTGTGTGTGTTTAGATCAGCAAACAGGACGTGATGATGAGCTGCAGGGGGTTTTCATGGCTGGGGGAAGGAATCAGACCTCAAATTCAAGAGAAATTATGAGGTAAATTATACAAAAATGTTATTCACTCTCATTACTGGCTCACAAATGTTGTGGTATATGTAATAATCCTGGGGAACCAAAAAAATGAAAAATTTATTTAGGTTATTTTAAGAATTTAAGTTAATTTTATTGCTTTCGTCTTTCAGTTTAACCTCAAAATAACCACAAAAAGTTGTGGTGTTTCACCATCAAATGGAGTACAGTGAGTACATGTAGGTCAATTGAGAGTAACTTAAATTTTGTGTATAGTATGAGAGAAGCAAATATCCTCATTACTGACATAATTCACTGTACATCAAAAATTTCCCATCATAGGCTGCATCATATTAAAGTGAAATCCCCCCCTCAACATCAGACATCAAAGAGTCTGGTTCCTGTCAACGCCTCGTTGTCGTTACACGAGTTAGTTATTGTTCTGACAGCACCAGCTATC
Organism: Microchirus variegatus; assembly: GCF_963457635.1. NCBI lineage: Eukaryota > Metazoa > Chordata > Actinopteri > Pleuronectiformes > Soleidae > Microchirus > Microchirus variegatus. The sequence continues at coordinate 36,751,896 of NC_139803.1, forward strand.
AGCTGGGAGGCGGGGCTATGCAGGAAGCTCTGGCAAGCAGACAAAGCAGTGCCAACTGTATTCAACCACAGCAACCAAGAGGCTAGAAAGTAAATAAAGGTGTGTTTTAAATCCTCTGAAGTGTCCTATCAAAAGACAGACACATACAAAAATAATAAATAATATAATATACATATATATATATATAAAATATATAATATATAATACATAATACAAAAATATATCCACTGTCACTCAAACCAAAGTCACAAGCTTGTGGCTGCACACAGGAAAGCTTGAATAAGCACTAAAATGTGCCAGGTGGAAACAAATGGTTGAAATTGAGATGTTCAAATGATGCCTGTCTCTGTGTAGTAGCTTGAATATTATTATTCACCCTTACCTTTCCCTCCCAACCACTGGCCTGCAGTGGTCCACGTCAGATAACTACACTGAGGCCATAAGTGGAATAAGTGCTTAACAGTAAAATAACACGCGGCGTAGTAGTTTCACTTTATGAAACACTGCAATGTTAACCGACCCACTGAGGTTAAGAGCAACAGAAATACTGTATGACTAAAACAAGGATTCTTGTAGAGACCATAAGAACAAAGGCTGAACATAACTGAAAATGAAGAGTGTGAGGGGTAATGTCAGACAGCTGGAGTGTGTTAGTATCCCAGTAAAGTCCCTTGCAGAGCTTGTGTGATAAGGAATGACCAGATAAGGTTGGGAAAAGTGGCAAATAACAGAAAACAGAGCAAGGGAAAGTTCTGGAAGCAATGAGTTGCTTGTCGATGATGACGGATAAGGCCATGCTTGGTCATGTCTCTCTCTCCCTCTCTGTCCTCCCTCACACTCTCCAGTCCATTTGGCCATTACATAATCAGTCTCAGATAGAGATCTTGTTCAGAAGGAAACACCATGCATTTCTCTCACTCTCTTACACACACATAGAGAACAGCCAGCCCCTACATCCGTCTGTCCCCGTCTAGTTGCCAGGCTCCCTGTGTGTGTCCATGCATGCTTGTGTTTGTTAGTGTGTGTCATCAGTGCATATCAGCGCATGCCGTTCCGAGACGGTGACATCCTTACGCACAAACTTGTTTACACACACGCAACATCAGAAGACTGTTCCAGCCAGCACACACAGGATGATCTAGGTCAGCCGAGGACACGGCAAGCAAACACAGACACAGAGGCATTTGACCTCACTGATGGACGACTGTCTCCTCCTAGTATCCATCTCAGCAACAAAGCCCTCCGTCCAGGGGACAGAGTGACGAGCTAACCCTTTACCCAGTTACACTCAGTCCTTCGATGTTCAGCAGCAGCACACCGGCTAGCCATAACAGGCAAGATAAACGCTCCCATTTGTCTTTCAGTGTCTCCTCTTGGTTTATATGTCCCCCCCTTCACATATGCTCTACATTCAGGCCATGAAAGAAGAAAAAAGGCACCTAAACACAGTGGGGATACTTGAGAAAAATTCATATTCATCAGATTCAGAAATGAGTATGAGAAGCTTCATTTTAGCAGCCAACACTGACCAAGTGCTGTCTCAACTTAGTCGTTAGACGTCAGCCATGTCAACACACTGTTAGGTTTTTCAAAACCACCTCTTTTTCCACACGTTTTTATCTTTCTTGAAACATGCTTGGGTTCATTTCCGGACCCTCAGTGTCACACCAGCAAAAACAGTAAGTCTACATTTTCTGCTTGTGGCAAAAGAGACCCAACAAGTAGGGGAGGGGGGTATAAAAGGAAACATGAGGCTCCTCTTGTCTTCTGTGCTACCCACCCTGACATCTGGTCTGTGACTGACAACACACCAGCTTAGTGTGGTGCATCTCCTTTTGTGTAGCGGACACACACACACACGCACAGATCAGATGCACATGTGTGTGACGTTAAAGAGAAGGGGAACAGAGCTCAGGGAGAGGAAGCCGTCGTCACAACCACAGGAAGTAGGCCTCCCTGAGGGGTGGGGGGTGCATACGTGTATTTAAAATATAGAAATAAGGCTTTGGGAAAATGTCTTACGGCTGTAGCTTCCTGCTGAATAAATGAGATGTACTTTTGATAGTTAAAAAGTGTGTTTAAGTGATCCTGAGTGACTAACATACTTAATTATGTGAAATGAAACAAGAATAGTCAAGTCTGAATTTAACGCGTTTCACTCATGGCTTTGAAAGCACACCTCAGACACTTAGTCATCTTGTGAGAGTCATGAGTTGGACACACGTGCCATTCACAGGTCTCGCCAACAACAACAACAACAACAACAGTCAACTGACTTGAGAAGCCATTTCCTTGGTTCTTGTGTCTGTCGAGAGAAAAGCCTTGTTTCACTTTTTAAGTTTCTGGTAAAACTGAGTGACAAACATATGATGGCAGAATGAGTGTGTGTGATGAATTACTCCTACTCTCAGCCCCATCTGCTCCCTGCTTCATTTTCACAGATACTGTGTTACATCAGTCTGGATTTCTCAAAAGCCTCAACAGCATTTTGGGCACTTCAGTGAAAGTGAGTGACTCAACACCTGGCTTACGATTCTTGAAGGAAGGAAAACAGAAAATCGGAGAATGTAGGCACATCATTGATCATTGCCACTCAATTTCCACCTCAAAACCCCCAGAACTTTTATCTTTGTTTCCCCAGTTGATTGTTTTTACATAACACATTTATTATCACACTGCCTCTTTTTAGAGGAAAACCTGCTTCAAAATGTGAATTGGAAAATCCCCCTCCCCCACATTACCAAGCCAGTCTCCAAGTGTTTCTATTCCCCATTTGTGAGTAATACACATACAAACTAGCTCAGAAACTCACTAAACAAGATGAGACTCTGCTCCCTTGGAAACCGTTGTCAGGGGAACCAGTAGCGTCTTCACTAACAGATATTAAGCAAAGCTAGAGAAGCAGAGACAAACAGAGAGGAATTCATAATAGGTTTTTATGACTGGTCAACATGTTTACGTGAACACAGGGCAAGCTGACATCACACACATTCTTCTTCCATTCACCCACAGCCTAACAAAAAAACAACATGTGTGTTTGTGTCCTCATGGTTAATGACGGCATGTGTGCAGATGGTCAGTGTAGTGTTGATATTACAGTGGGTGTTATAATGTTCCACCAATCATTTTGATTTTACAAAAAAAAAAGACACACGCACCCATTCATAGGAAAACAGTCATTTTCCTATGATGATGCTGTTTATTCATTTAGTCCAGAGAACATCCAATGCCTCTTCACAGATTGCTCAAATATTAATGCTGTTTAACTTTAAGCCTTTTTTTCCTTCCTTGGAGAGATGTGTTTCGCCCTGATGTCTATTCTGACAATGTGGGTCCACGTGGGTGAAAGTAGTCACAGGAGGTTATATGAGGTAAGACCGGAGGAACAATATTATTTCCAAGGTGTGAGAGCTATTTGAATTAGTTTATGAGTCACACACGCACACACACCATGTAGGCTTATACACCTTCCTTCCGCTATGGCATCATCATCACTACTGGCAAAAAGCCAGAGACACCGGAGAGCAACTGGACTCAAAGAGGAAACTTGCCCTGCACTCAGTTTAGCACACAAATAGAAAGTAAGCTATAACACAACCCTATTCACAAAGGATGGTGTTGGAGCTATTTATTTAGTTGTAGTACTTAGTGCTGTTTAGTTTATTATTTTGTTTAGTGAGTATTTAGTTTTTGGTTATTCTCAGTCAATTTGCTTGATTTCATTATGATTAGATTTCTATTAGTATTCTAGTTTATTATTTGTTTACTTTAGGTGTTTCTTGTTTATTATTTGTGTTTTGTTTCATTTGGGCACGGTAGGGGGGCACCTGAAGTTATATAGGTAGGCTGTCGGTAAGGGACCAGCATGCACCTGGGTGGGCAAATGGTTTTTTACCGGAGCGGGAGAGGCACAGGAATTTTCTTTGTTCTTTGTTTGCTCGCTGTTTGGTTAAATAAACCACGCTTTTTGTTGAAACTGGACATCTGTTTGGACATTATGTTTTTCCCATCCGCGTACACCACAACCCATGGTGCAACAGTGGCCCTTTGATTAGTATAATTTGAAGTTTGATTTGATACTTTTATCTGTTTGACAATCGGCTGCTACATAAGTAAAAAACCTGCCCTTGGACTCAAAGGAAATAAGCTTCAACACTGGACTTGTTGCATTGTGCGCATTATGGACGAATGGAAAGCAGAGATTGTTTAATCACCTTTTGGACTCAGCCACGGCGCGCATGCTGCTTCTGGCCCAGATCGACAAGACGTTCAACCTTCTCAAAGAAACCGGTATGTGATATAACTGTAAAAAGCTGTAATGGAAAACGGCCAAACGAGTGGAGTTTGACACAGTATCTCACAATACATGGAGTTCAATGAGTGCATGGTTGAATCGCTACATGTCTACTTTTACGCACGGCCACGGCGCATTCATTCATTCATAAAAAGCCGGCCGCAGTGTGTGTTTGTTTGATGAAGAGGATCTGTTGGTCAATAAGCATCGTGTGTTTGCAACTTGCTCTTATGTGCGTTTGTGGACTGTCATTGGTGTAATAAAAAAGGAAAGAAAGCAATTAAAAGAAACGGAAAAATGTCTGATGTTGCTGCAACGGAGGCTGAAGAGCCGTCATCAAAAAGAGTTGTTAAAATGTCTTCTAAAGGAATGGAATACAGTGTGATAAGGTATCAGGAAAAAAGGAGTGCAAAATGCAAACAAGCTAAAAGATGCATGGAACATATGAGTGCGTTGATGGCATCAATACAAAACGTTGATTCAGTAAAGAATGAGCTTGCTGTGTTCATGCAATGTTACCAAGACGCAAATGAATCCCATACATCTTTTATGAGTCTACCTTTGCCCAAAGATGAAGTTGAAAGGCAAAGCAAATACTTCTTGGAAAAAATGACAATGTTTTGTGATTTCACTGACAACGTAAAAGGCTGGCTCTTTGATGCGGGTCATCCATATGTTGAAACAAATAAAGACGATCCTGACAATCAATGTGTTGCTGATGGAATACATCCTGAAGATAGTGCCTCCAATGTTGCAAGTATAAAATCAAGTTCGCTAAGATCACACTCCCGACTATCACGGAGTTCATCAATATCATCTGCACGCATCAAAGCTGAGGCCGATAAGGCAGCGCTTGTGGAGCGCATCGCTGCGCAAAAAAGGAAACATCAAATAGAAGCGCAACAGGAAAAACTGAGGAGAGAAAAGGAACAACTTGAGCTTGAAACGGAACTGGCAGCAACAAAGGCAAAGCTTCAAGTCTTGGAAATCCGTTCACAGTGTGGCTCAAAACATTCAAACGGCATGAACTCTTATTTTGAAAGGAACAACTCTCATGGTGCGAGTGAATTAAATCCCCATGCCAACACCTTTGTGCCTGATAAAATGAATAAAAAAGATCATGCTCTTGGTTTGTCTGCTCCTGAACTCCAACCACCAGTGGTTAAGCCTAAACAAAAACAGATTAAACAAATGGATGAAATGACATTAAAGGTTGAAGCTCCAGTTCATGTGATGCAAACTGTAAATGGAACTCAAATGGGACATGCTCACCATCAAACTGCTCTGACTGACAACCATCAAAATGACATTGTGAACATTATGCAAAGACAAAATGACATTGCTGCGTTGCTTGTCCAACAAAATCTGTGCTCTAACCTCCCATCTAGGAATATCCCTGTTTTTGATGGAGACCCACTCCAATACAGGTCTTTCATCAGAGCTTTTGAAAATGGAGTGGAGGAGAAAACAGACAATTGGAGTGACTGTTTGCACTTTCTTGAACAGTACACCAGGGGGCAGCCAAAAGACCTGGTGCACAGTTGTCAGCACTTGCCTTCAGAGCAGGGATACCACCGAGCCAAGAGTCTTCTTGCGGAGCACTTTGGAAATGAACACAAAATTGCAGCTGCATACATGGAAAAAATACTTACCTGGACACCTGTAAAAAGTGAGGACATTAAAGGGTTGCAATCATTCTCTTTGTTTCTACGTGGATGTTCAAACTTAACAGAGCAACTGATGAACATGAAAGAGCTGGACTTACCATCTAACATGAGAAGCATCATTGTGAAACTTCCTTACAAGTTAAGGGAAAGATGGAGAAATGTTGCTTGTGATCTGCAAGAACGAAGAGGTAACAGAGCAATGTTCGCTGATCTTGTTGGTTTTATTGAAAGACAAGTCAAAATTGCTTCAGATCCAGTTTTTGGCAACATTCAAGACCCACAGCTCACCAACTTCAAAGCTTCCACTGTTAGTCACTTCAAACAAAGGAAAAAGGGAAGCAGCTTTGCTACTAACGTCACTACAGTAAAGGATGGAGTCATAACTCAACATACAGGAAACAAGATCAAGTCCTCCACTCTCAACTGCCTGTTCTGTTCACAAGTTAATCATTCAATGGACCAATGCTCACAGTTCAAGATGACAGTACACAGGGACAAGATTAATTTCATTAAAGAAAAAGGAATCTGTTTTGGTTGCCTGAAAAAAGGCCACACTAGCAAATACTGCAGGAGTCGTTTGGATTGCAACGTGTGTCACCAAAAGCACCCAAGTGTCCTTCATATAGAGCGTCAGGATAAAGCCACACCCTCTGATCAACAGTCTGTGAGCTCTTCAAATGTTTCACCTGCAGTGTTTCAGACCTGTGGCCATATTGGGGCCGGTCATGAAGATGCCTCCATTTTTTCTATTGTTGCAGTCAAAGTCAAGAGTCAGAGGAGCAACAAAACTGTGCAGACGTATGCTTTCTTGGATCCTGGGAGCTCAGGAACATTTTGTACGGAGAACTTGGCAAGAAAATTGAATGTGAGAGGTAAAAGGACAAGTATTCTGTTAAGAACAATGGGTCAAAAGAAGATAGTAAATGCTCATGTGTTGTCAGGTCTGGAAGTGTCTGGTCTGAATATGAATGACTTTATTGAGTTACCTGATGTTTTAACACAAAAGAACATGCCTGTCTCATCACTCAATATTCCACGACAAGAGGACGTTGATCAGTGGTCGTATCTCAAGGCTGTTCAACTTCATGACATTGAGGAAGGTGTTGATCTGCTCATTGGAACTGATGCACCAAAAGTGATGGAGCCTTGGGAGCTCATAAACAGCCAGGATGAAGGACCTTATGCTGTCAGAACCAGGGTCGGTTGGGTCATTAATGGTCCACTTCGTGGTGGGAGCAACAAGAATAAAAGTGACTGCTCTGCTGTAACATCCAACCGGATCTCTGTTGAACATCTTCAAGAAATGCTGGTTAAACAGTTTAACCATGATTTTAATGAGAGGTCATCAGATGAACAGATTGAAATGTCCAGAGAGGATGTCAAGTTTATGAATGTTATGAATAACACCACAAAGTTAATTGGAAGCCATTACTGCATTGACTTACCCTTCAGGCAGGAAAACCCTCTTATGCCAAATAATCGTCATGTTGCAGAACAGCGCCTCCAGAGCCTGAAAAGAAAGTTTGCCAAGAATGGTCAATTTAAAGGAGAGTACATCACATTTTTAAACAACATGGTGGCTCAAGGATATGCTGAAGTGGTGCCTTCTGATCAACTTAAACAGAGTGATGGAAATGTATGGTATATCCCTCATCACGGGGTTTATCATCCCAGAAAAGGCAAGCTGCGAGTTGTTTTTGACTGTGGAGCAGCATACAAAGGGACGTCACTGAACTGTCAGCTTTTACAGGGCCCTGACTTTACCAACTCTCTAGTTGGAGTCCTTGTTCGATTTAGACAAGAGCCCGTTGCAGTAATGGCCGACATCCAAGCAATGTATCACCAAGTTCATGTTTCTGAAAAGCACATCAACTTTCTCCGCTTTCTCTGGTGGCCTGGGGGAGACGTTTCACAGGCTCCAGTGGAACATCGCATGAAAGTTCATTTGTTTGGAGCTGTGTCGTCACCAAGCTGTGCAAATTATGCATTGAGGAGAACAGCAGATGACAATGCCGAACATTTCCCCCATGAAGTGGTCAATACAGTAAAGTGTAATTTTTATGTCGATGATTGCTTGAAATCAGTGGCCTCAGAGGAGGTGGCAGTGCAAGTGGTCAAGGATGTGACTGCGCTTTGTCACAAAGGAGGATTTAATCTTTCCAAATGGATCAGCAACAGCCGAACAGTGCTGCTGTCAATTGCTGAAGACTGCAGAGCAAAGGAAGTGATGGAGCTGGATTTGGATGTGGACCAGCTTCCGATGGAGCGAGCTTTGGGGCTACAGTGGTGCATTGAAACTGACAAATTCAAGTTTAGAACCTCAGTGCAAGAACAGCCACAGACAAGAAGAGGTATTTTGTCAGTGGTCAGCTCACTTTATGACCCCTTAGGTTTTTTGTCCCCATTCACCATTCCAGCCAAGCTGTTGTTACAGGAGCTTTGTAGGAGAAGCTTGGGGTGGGATGAAGCTATTCCCCATTCTCTCTCCAAGAAGTGGTTTGAGTGGTTGGAGGATCTTCAGAAGGTGGCTGAATTCAATGTGGATCGCTGTATGAAACCCAGAGACTTTGGAGACCCTGCCACTGCACAGCTTCACCACTTCTCTGACGCCAGCCAAGTTGGATATGGAACAGTGTCCTATTTGAGACTGGAAAAGGATGACAGCGTTCAGGTTTCATTTCTGTTGGGAAAGGCCAGAGTTGCTCCACTTAAGCAGACAACAATTCCTCGACTGGAACTCACAGCAGCAGTTCTTGCAGTTCGAGTTGACAAGATGCTTCAGAAGGAGTTGCAACTTAAGCTGGAAAAGTCAGTTTTCTGGACCGACAGCACAACTGTTCTTAAATACATCTGTAATGAACCCAGACGATTTCAAACTTTCGTGGCAAACAGAGTCTCCTTTATCAGAGGAGCATCAGATACTGATCAGTGGAGATATGTTTGTTCTAAGGAGAATCCAGCAGATGATGCATCAAGAGGAATGACGGCAGATAATTTCCTGACAGGCAGGAGATGGATAAATGGGCCGAAGTTTCTCTGTGAGCCAAAGGAGGTTTGGCCTAAATTGGATGCTGATCTTCATGTTATTCCTGCAGATGACCCAGAGGTCAAAAGGGAGTTGACTGTAAATTCTGTTGTTGTGGATTCTGAAAGTGCCACAGATCGCCTGCTCTGTTACTTTTCATCCTGGACGAGACTAAAAAGGTCTGTTGCCTGGTTGCTGAAGGTCAAGAGAACTCTTGTGTTATTGGGACAGAAGAGAAAGGAGCTGTGTGCCTCTAAATATCTCAGCCAGGACAAGCTGGAGCCAAAAGAGCAGGAAGTGAAAAGGAAAATTCAGAGCTTTAAAGCCACACTCAAAGGACAAATCTTGACTCCTGAAGATCTGGAAAAAGCAGAACAGTCAGTCATTCAGTATGTACAAGAACACAAATTTAAAGCTGAAATTTCCTCATTGAAGAATGGTTGTAAAAATGTTGCAAAAGGGAGTCCTCTGTACAGACTGGATCCGGTGATGGATAATGGAATCCTCAGAGTAGGTGGTCGGCTGGATAAATCAGCATTACCAACAGAGTCCAAACATCCAGTCATTTTGTCCAAAGATTTGCATGTATCCGTACTGATTCTGCGTCATATTCATCATCAACTGGGACATGTAGGAAGAAATCACATGCTGTCCAGGCTGCGGCAGAGGTACTGGATCATCAATGCAAACTCTGCTGCAAGGAAAGTTATATCTGACTGTGTTGTTTGCAGACGCAACAGAGGGAAACTCATTGAACAGAAGATGGCGGACTTGCCTGAGGAAAGAGTGGTGCCTGATAGAGCCCCTTTCACAGATGTTGGAGTTGACTATTTCGGGCCCATTGAGGTTAAAAGAGGCAGAAGTCTTCTTAAAAGGTATGGAGTGCTTTTCACCTGTCTGACTAGCCGTGCTGTGCATTTGGAGGTGGCACATATGTTGGATACAGATTCCTGTATAAATGCTGTCCGGAGGTTCATCTGTAGACGAGGCCCAATCTCCACCATCAGGTCTGATAACGGCACAAACTTTGTTGGAGCTAACCGGGAGCTGAAGGAAAGTCTGGCTGGTTTAAATCATGGCAAAATTCAGAGAGCGTTGGTCCAGGATGGCATAAAATGGAGCTTTAACACACCAGCAGCTTCCCATCATGGTGGTGTTTGGGAGCGCCTGATTCGCTCTGTGAAAAGTGTTCTGACTTCAGTTCTCAAACAGCAAATTCTCGATGATGAAGGGCTCCAAACTGTTTTTTGTGAGGCTGAGGCCATATTGAATGACAGACCCATCACTAAGGTCTCTGATGACCCGGATGACCTGGAGGCACTCACACCTAACCACATTCTGATGTTAAAGGGCAAGCCAATCATGCCACCAGGACTGTTTGATCGCAATGATTTGTACATCAGGAAAAGGTGGAAGCAAATACAATACATGGCAGAACTGTTTTGGAAGAGATGGATTGCTGAATACTTACCAATGATGCAAGAGAGACAGAAATGGACAAGACCAAGGAGAAATCTCGTTCCTGGAGACATCGTCCTCATTGCAGACACTGCAGCCCCAAGAGGATCTTGGCTGATGGGGAGAATCTTGGATGTGAGAGCAGATGCAAAGGGCCTGGTACGCTCTGTGCGCCTTCGGACCAGGACCAGCATTCTGGAGAGGCCTGTGACGAAGCTCTGCCTGCTGTTGGAAGCAGGAATGTGACACCATGGACTTTCTCTCTCTCTCCCTCTCTCTTTTTCTCTCTCTCTCTCTTTTGTTGTTTCAGGTACATCATAAAGAAGAAAGTGAACTGAAGCTAATGCATGAACTGTCTAGTCATAGATTGGGTGGAGGGAATAGCTCCTTTGATAAATTAAAGTAATTGTGATTTAGTGCACAATTAGGGGCCGGAGTGTTGGAGCTATTTATTTAGTTGTAGTACTTAGTGCTGTTTAGTTTATTATTTTGTTTAGTGAGTATTTAGTTTTTGGTTATTCTCAGTCAATTTGCTTGATTTCATTATGATTAGATTTCTATTAGTATTCTAGTTTATTATTTGTTTACTTTAGGTGTTTCTTGTTTATTATTTGTGTTTTGTTTCATTTGGGCACGGTAGGGGGGCACCTGAAGTTATATAGGTAGGCTGTCGGTAAGGGACCAGCATGCACCTGGGTGGGCAAATGGTTTTTTACCGGAGCGGGAGAGGCACAGGAATTTTCTTTGTTCTTTGTTTGCTCGCTGTTTGGTTAAATAAACCACGCTTTTTGTTGAAACTGGACATCTGTTTGGACATTATGTTTTTCCCATCCGCGTACACCACAACCCATGGTGCAACAGTGGCCCTTTGATTAGTATAATTTGAAGTTTGATTTGATACTTTTATCTGTTTGACAATCGGCTGCTACAGATGGATTCATGTTTGAGACAACATTTCCTCAGATATATTGATGATTCCTATTAAAAACACTGCCATGTTTTACATTAGCTTATTTGTTCCGCTTGTGACTGCATTTGAATTGCTGCCAGCTCCTGTAAAAGCTCTCAGTAAGTTAATGTCATACCTTCTGGATTAAATTATACCACTCTGCTTTTTTACTGTTCTCAGTCCAAAACAGCATCAGCAGGACCTGCAGCAAAATCACATCTGCAAGTATGACCAGTGTTTATAGTTATGCATGTATAAACCTTGTGCTTGGCTGGCAGTGTATCGCAACCCTGCTGATCCTTAGAGACACATGGAATATGTAAGGACAATGACCTCATCCATACATGTTCATGATTAATGGAATCCAAACGGCAACAATAAATTTAAAAAGTAAATGGTAATAAAATGTGATAGTAGTCCACATATGCATTTTAAATTGTCTATAAGAGTTGCATAACATTAAATGTGACTGTTGTTTCTATTGCCCCAACTAAACTCATCCCGTCTGGTCAAGCTTAGTGTGCAGTAGAGTTTCAATGTATCCACAGGAGACTGTAAAATATATTGAGGTATTTTCAACATTACTGAAGGAAAGGAATCCACAACAAGCCCAGCTGTAGTGCAATAAAGTCATTACTGTTTCAAAAATAAACATGACTGTACTTTTAATGTCCATCAAAGAAATGTAGAAATTACTCAAACATTTCCAACCTTTGAGCGAGCTAACACATCGCAGAAGTGGTGTTTTGTCAGCAGGGCAGATACTGTCCTGCACCCCCTGCTTCCCTCTGTCTCTCTTGCTTTGAGTCACGTTCTGCAGGAGAAATGACACCCTTTACTGGAAAGACTGCAACAGTGTGGTGTCAGACAAAAGTTTCATCATGAATCCAATCACTTCCTCGCACCAGCTTCTCTTTGAAATACAAACGCACGCTTGTGTTTGTGTCCTCTGACCGAAAACAAAAGTTGTATGTCTGAAGGTAAAGCCCAATTTATACTCCTGCGTAAAGTGCTCTGCGTAGCTACGCAGAGTCCTCTGCGTCGACGCAGAACCTGTCGAAGAGCCTCTGCGTCGTCTCCGGGTGCACGGAATATTTTTTAAGTGTCCGTCACTCCGTCAAGGGACTACAGAGACGGCAAGAGCTGCGATTGGTCCTCAGGACAGGCCGAGCTAAGCTACTCTGTGCCGGCTCTCAGTGCGCTCCGGGCGTCCTGACAGAGGCGGAGCTGATCCCCGCCGATAACGCCGCTGCCGAACTATAAATACGTCATATCTTAACACACACAGCACATGTTTAGACTCTAAATGGCCAATTTCTCGCCTCAAATTATCTTAAAACTGCGTTCCGTGACACAGAAAAGTGAGAAACGGCCACTTTTTCAACAACAACAGTCTTTCTCTCTCTTTCTTTCTCGGACGCCATTGCTCACTGTAGCCAGAAGCACAACAACCTTGCGCAGCGACCCCTACTGATCGGGCGGGAAATTGCAGCGAGTGTCCGTCACCACGACGCAGAAGTATAAATGCTCGAGGCGTCTCCGTGGTGACGCAGACGGATAACGCATACGCAGTCGGAGAAGTATAATGTGGCCTTAAGTGTCCGCCCCAAGATCTAATGGACTGTCTCACTCTCACACACACACACACACACACCCATCCTGTTTCGTCACTGTGAAATGCTGGATTAGTCAGCATTTTCAAGCAGCCTACTGACCCATTTCTCATGTCATTCACACACATTAATTAAAGTAGATCAAAGTTATCTTTGACTTGCTTGGGCAATGATTCAATGACAATATTATAAATACAATAAAGACTTTGTCAAAATGAAGTTTACACATTGTGCAAACACACTTCGAGAAACAAGTAAATGAAAACCACAATTCTGTTAATTCAACTCTGACTCAGCATCATCCGTAATCTATACCATAGTCAATAAATGCCCAAACCAAACCTTAAACAAACACAAGTACACACTCATTCTCTCTCTCACACACACACATACTTTCTGCTTACTCAACCTCCGTCACACAAGCCCCCTCCCCCTCTCTGTGTGTGTGTGTGTGAGAGAGAGTATCACTTTAATATTCTTCCATTTTCGTCATCACCCGTAGTAAAATGGGCGGCGACTATTCATTCACACACACGCTCCTATTGAGATCACGGGACAAACGTGGGCGGGGGAGAGCTGAGGCAGCACAGAGCCAGCCAATGTGTGTGTGTGTGTGCGCGCGCGTCGACTGAAGCAGAAACTTTTTTACAACCTTCGACTTCAAACGAAGACGACAAAACGCCTCAATCGATGTGACTGTTCGGAAGAACCTTCAAAGGCTTTGCCCCTTTGTTTTCTTCGCGATGTCATGCCAGCACACTCTGCTCTTCCTCACCGTTTATTACGGGCAATAAAGTGACAAATAAGTCCCGTACACCCCCCACATCCACCCGCAGACACTCGACTACTGTCTGTCCGACGACCACACTGAAACACAGTGGACGTCACCGTGTCTCCACTCCACAGAGCGCACGACTAAGAACGTATGAGAGCGATATAGTTGATGGACGACATGTAAGAAAAGCATCAAATGAGTCGGGAAAATGAGTGTGAAAGTTCCTTCAGAACTGAGAGATCACGATGGACAAACACAATGTGATCAGACTTCAGTGCGACCCCGTCCCAAAACACCACCCCTCCCCCAGAAGGAGAGGTGATGCAAATCACTTCCTTTCAATCCAGCTCTTTGTATGTGTAAGGATTGACTGTGGGTGATGGGGGGTGACAGTCATCCATTCACTTAATACGGCTGCCGACCTCAGTGATCTTGCCCACCCCCACTCCTATGCACACATGTTCACAATGGCGTGAGATCTCCTTACACAGGCAATTTTCTTCCTCCACCAACCATGAGTTGAGCTTTCAGGACAACTATCAACAGACCAGGAGCTGGAATGTCTCAGAGTAACGTCAGCAGTAGTTTTATGACCGAGTGTGTCATTTACTACACACATCCATAAAAAGTTTGGGTATTATTTGGAACCGAGACATTTGCCAACAGTAAGTCAAAACAACCTCCACAATTTCAATCAAAGCCACGTTAGAGACATCACTCATGATACACGTGCACCGAATGATGAATAAACATGTCCGGTAAAGATGATCACTTGGATACGAGGAAAACAATTCGCCGAACACACGCGTGGGATTAAAGAGAAGTCACCTGTGGGTAAAAAACACAGCAAATTCCCCCACCTCGTCTACAGATGAGCACACGTTTCGTTATAATCAATTACCATCATTTACTTGTTGACCTGAATGGAAAGCGTTGAAGCAGCTGTATTGTGTTGAGCTGAGTGTAATAGTAACTCAGTATATTTCACTAAAACTTAGTTTTCAATGTAACCAAAACTCTCAGGTCTCACCGCAGCAGCACTCACCGTTCATTCAACTGTTCCAAAAGGACGCTCCAATGTCGACAAACCGATTCAATAAATTATTCCCAAATTGAAAAACGTGCCTCTGGTCCCCACAGGAGCGCCTTTGTATCCGTAACTTTGTTGCTCAGTCGCTGCAGAGAAATTCCCGAGTAGCCGGCGGAGCAGAGCGCGGATCAGCCGCAGCTCTATAATAATAATCCCTGTTAGTCTGCGTCGCTTCCTCTCCAAACAGCCATGAAACTCGAGCCGGAGACGCTGTGATGTCCGCGGATCGACTCCTTCCTCCCTCTGTCCCTCTGTGTGTGTCTCTATTCTCTTCAGATTCCTGTTTGATGGCTGTCTGATTATTGGTGTCTGTGTCGGCGTCGAGCTCCTTTTCACCGCTGTTCTCTCTCACAGTCAGACAGAGGCAGCAGACAGACAGTCAGGCAGAGATCGGATTGCGCTCAGCTCTGTTTTAAAGGGACAGACCACGCACGGTGGCAGGCGCGCGCACACACGCACATGACGTCACCGCACGGCTCCGGAATTCCCTGACAGCGCAAACTGGCACAGGACCCAGCTGAGCTCCCGGTACCGGAGCTGCTCCCCAAACCCCTGCGTCCTCCAGGCTTTTTTTTAGGCGGAATCGTGACCGACTTTTGGACTCGGTGAACACAGTGAGGAGCACGTTTCTATTTTAGGATGAGGAAGAGTGTAACAACCTGACGTCACAGTGATGGATGGAGTTATCAGTGCTGTGATTAGATTCAGTTGGTCCAGGGTTTCTAAAAATAAAGTCCTGCATCTTTGTAAAACCTTTTTGTCTTTTGTCTAGCAAGATATTAATAGAAGTTTTGTAAGACATGCCCATGTTTACATCTGGTATGTACTGTATATGTACCCACATGTGTTTATCTATTACCTACTTACCTATTTGAAAAACTGATTGATCCTTACATGATAGATTTTATAAGTACCAGTCATACCATTTAATCTCATCTATTTCATTATTTTACACATTTTGTATCTTAAGTTATCTATTTAGTATTGCTTTTATTCATTTTCTTTCTTTTGCAGCAGTTCTTAATACATTAACTTCTCTTATGCTCATTTACTTTTCAACTTTGTGCTGATTTGAACCATTAAACTATTGGGTTTTTAACGTCTCTGTATAGTACATTGGACCAGACATTTTGAGTATAAAAGCTACTTTAGAATATATATGCAATATGTATACATACATGATGAAAAATAGGTTTATACACTACTGAGGAATTGCATGCATTTCTACTATGCCCGCTGTAAACTTTCACAACTTACATATGCAAAAGGAACAGTAAAGGACATGTTCCTCCACTGTCTTTGACCAGGAAGTAGAAGGAGACGACGGAAATCATCAATATGCACTAGTTTACACACGGCCAATACACTGATTTTCTCCTTCACATGCATCTTCTGATTGCCTACAGCCTTAGCGCGATTAAACTGTGCATGTAAATCGACTGAATTGACATGACAATGAACATGTCAGTAGAAGACCTATGTGCTATGTGGTCACAGGCAGTCAGTTCAGATCCTGAGTGGAGTAAACAAGGCTTTAAAAAACACAAATGGGTCTCTCCAGGCCAGGAAACATTTGTTCCAGCTTTTATCCCCAAAATAACCACTATGCACTCTGTAATATAGCCAACCAGCCACACTGGTACAACCAACAGGGAGTGTGAGTGTGTGTGTGTGTGTGTGTGTGTGTGTGTGTGTGTGTGTGTGTGTGTGTGAGAGAGAGTGTGTGAGAGCAATAGAGAGAGACTGACTGAGAGACAGAGACACACGCACGCACGCACGCACGCGCACACACACACACACACACACACACACACACACACACGTTGAGCTTATATTTAGAAAGGACCATCTCAGCAGGACAACAGGAGGCAAAATTAGCCAAGACACAGAGGACATGAGTGTGTCATGGATGATGCCGACAATGACATAAGTGTATCCACACACTCATAGTTATTTATGGTCACAGCAACGTTAAAATAACAACAGCAGCTAAAGTAAAGCAATATAATATCTTAGAACAGATCACAACAGGCATAGAATACTGACATAATCAATTTTGACTGCCAATTTTGGACTTCTTTCAGTTTTGCAGAGAAGAGTTACTAGATAGGACTGTGTTACATTCAAACCTCTGATGAAATAAGTGCATGGCATGTGTGGTATGTACCACTGGGGTGGATCTAATTGTGCCTATTGTGAAGTGACAATGAATGTTTCATAATGTGTTTTGTGTGGAGAGAGAAGAGGTCTGCAGGACACAGTGGGAGACTGTGTTTGTATGTGGATATTTTGTTTTTGTTCGTGAAAGGCTGCATGGAGAAATCAGCTGCATGCTGCAACGGATACAGTACATACAGTAACAGCACTGCAGGAAAACTGTATGTACTGTCCAAAATACAACAGGCTGTTTGCTATTCTAGCTAATAATTTAAGTTCATGTCCACATAAAAAACATCAACTCAGCTGGAAAGACAATTTTTAAAACATCATTTGGAAGCTCGAGCATGTCCATTTCGAGTTATCCATTTCTCTCTAAATGTATGGAAATGTTAACAGCGTTAACGCATGGCGCATTTCCATTGAGACCGGAAAAGACGTGCATGATGTTTACGTGACTCCCGATTATTAAAATGAGTCTCTAAAGTAACTTAACTTTAAAAACAGAGGCACACATGCAGTACACAGGTACGCTGGTTATTGGTAGCGCTGCTCTTTTTGTTTAATAAACAGACCACTCCAGTTCGACTGTAGGCGTGCTAACGGCGCTAAAGGAGCTAACGCAGCGAACTGGTAAACGGTGCTTGAATTCAGAGACTAATGTTAACAATCACGTAAACATGACGTTACGCGTGTCTTTTTATGGTCAGTTGTCATGGAAACACGGCATGCGTTAACTTCGTTAACACCAGTAGCGACGTTAACGTGCCCAGCACTAGTAATTACACACTCAGAAAACCAACACCCTTAACTCCACAACAATCTGTATGTATATAATTACTATAATACATCAATTCAGCTGGAAAGATATTTTATAACATCATCTGGAAGTCATTACTCCTCGAGTTGCTACAGTCTTTAATTATGAACCATATAGTTGTAAACTAGAGCATTCTGTATGAAGGTTATATATCATTTGCTTCTCACAGTTGTGTATGTGTGGCCATTCTTTTTCTACAGCAGTTGTTTTGTAATAAGACAAGTATTGTATAAGTATGTGAGTGATATGGCTGCTGTGTAAGTCATACTGTATTCTCACATTGCTCGGAGTGAGTTAGATTACTACAGCATATCTTACACTAGGTGTATTTGGAATTGTGTATGTTTTCTCAAGTTTCTCAGCGTTATGTGTGTCGGTGAGTTAATGTGTTAGTGTGCATTCGTATGAGTGTGTAACTGCACGGTAATGAGTGTGGTGAGAGACCATTAGTCCAACAAAGTGAACAGGAACCTGACTGCTGATTGATGTGGGTATGGGTGGGACTGTAGTGTATGTATATATATGCGTGTGTATATATATATATATATCCTCTATATAGTCTCTGTATATAATAAGGTCTGAGACTATTAAATATAGGTCTGAGGAAGATTTACCTCCTTCCTCCACAGGGGAGCCAAGGCATTATAGTCAGTCCCAGGTGTCCAAAAATGTGGGAATTTGTGTGTGTGTGTGTATACAAGGATGGCTCAGTTCTCACACTCCAAATATATACACTAAACATATATATAGAAGCTCTCCCATGGGTACAAACCCAAAGATTCCTGTCATACCAGACACACCAGAGAGAGCCACACAAACCATGTGAGCGTGTGTGGGTGCTCTGTAGTTGTAGGAATCTGTGTTCCTGGTACAGATGGTACTTCTCAACCTCTGATATGTAGGATTGTGTGTGGGACTGTGTGTGTGTGTGTGTGTACACATGTGGCATACCGTGAGTCAGCCTTTTGGGTACAGCAACAGACTGACAGACACGATAATAGTCACCTCCACGCACACACTCACACAGTGTCACACCACGGGCAGACAGAGAGCCACACAGGCCGGCAATGAGACAGACAGACTGGCTCAGCACACCCACATACAGCATCCATGTTGCTGGGTAGATGTTGCTACAGCCCTGAAAATGAGGGCCCTTATTTAAGAAGAAGAACCAAAACCAAAGCTAATGACTGCAGTCTTTGCCCACTATACCAAAGTTATATGCAGCAAAATAAATAAATAAACCCAGCTTAGAGGAGTTTAAGTACATGTTTTAAAGGGGATTGATCAGGTTTTATCTTAAAAGGTGGAAGCATAGACAACAACATCTGTAACCTAGGTGAAACATCAACAAGTTAACAACTTATCATCTTCAGACTGAAGTGCTATGTGATTAAATGCGTGGAGTATAGGGCTACAACTAATGACGATAACATCATTTTGAGAATATTAAAGCATCTTCCACAGCCTGGGCAAAGCCACTTAAAGTGATTATTTCTGTCATGTGGTGTTTATTTTCACTCCTGGGTCACCAGTATCTAAATAGTGACATCACAGACACATCAGAAACAAGTTGGGGAAGATCAAAACAACAGCTCTGCCAAAGTCTTCAGTGACTCTCTATCAATCAATCATTTAGATCAAAGCATTTCCCATTAATGAAATCAATTAGATAATTTGATTGCTGAAATAAAGTGCAGACTGTGCCGTTTTTAAAAGTATGGATAACTACAGACATTAACGCTAAAGGCTAAGCTAACAGCTGGAAAAGGAATGTGCATTGTAGTGTTGCACCGGAAATTGCAAACAATAGAGTTGGTCTTATGTTCCCACTGATGTCGATCAGTAGCAGAAGCCCATAAAAACCCACGTGCATTTCAGTTACAGGGTTATTCGAGGCAGGATGGAATGCCAATGTCAAAAAACCTGTTCAATTCTGTGTTATAAATCAGTCAATATAAGCCTAATAATATTACACAATATAACCAAGGCATATCTACACCATGTTTTGAAAAACAGCATTCTGAAACCACAAGTTCATTCTCAACAACAAAAGTTTTGTGTCAAAAGTACACAGATCAGCTACAAACTTGGACTCTGTTACAAGTTTAACACTATGGCTGATCAGTGTAGGTGAATGACCCCAAGTCATTGGTATAGTAGTAGACTGAATGCGGAGAGAGAGAGAGCCTTACCTGAGGTGATCATAGACCATGTGGGACGGGTTTTTTTCAGCAGGCCACCATGACACCTCCCACCTCCTGAAACCACAATATGACGGAACATGAGTCAGAATAAAAGGTGGAACAGTGTCAAATACGGCAGACACGAGGAGCATGACACAACTTTAAATGCAATCACACAAAGAAATCAGTCACCATGGGCTGAAGACAATGCAACGTCAGTGTATCTTTTTCTGAATGTGGCCTGAGCAATCAGATCTGTTTGCTGTTTGAATCCCAATGTATCTGCAATGTGTTCACAGCCAGAGCTATCCAATTGGATCATCCACCATGTAAATGCCAAGTATGAAATGTTCAATGCATGGACTTTGATATTGATTCCTGGACGATACTTTCTTACGAAACCAATGTAAGAAATCTGTTTCAACAAAAGAATGCAAGCTAAAATTCTTTAGTTTTAGCCGCCCCAGTCCTCTTCTGTTTGAAACCCATTTCAAAGTTTGGTCAATACCACAAAAAGTATTGAAGTTCAATGCCCAGCTCTAAGTACAAACAGACATATTCCAGCTTTAAGCAGTTCATAAATACTCTAATGAAGGATTCTAAGACAAGACACAAATCTACCAGAGCTAATTTCTTATTCCGTTCACTTGTTCCGGCAAGTGTGTTTGCCGTTTGCTGACTGCGTTGTGGTCATGCTGTTGTCGATATGTCATTCAGAGTGGCTAATGAAACCACAACGTGTGTGTCAGCCAAAATGCACAGCAGGGCCTGGACCAGCACTGTGGCCATCTGTGTGTGTGTTTCTCATGTGCCGCCTGTTCAGTGATTCACGATGTCTAGGTCACATAACTGAAAACAGGTGGCCTACCTACCCCACACACACGCACACGCACACGCACACGCACGCATGCACGCACACACACACACATCCTAAGAACAAACAGCACCTGCAATGTACAAAAACAGTAAAGTGTGGTTACACACAAAAGCACTACATACAGACACAGACTCTCTCTCTCACACACACACAGACACTGCAGAAACAAGGGGCAAATGAGCACACACTTTCTCCCATTAAAACCGAATGTTATGGGTGACACTCGCAGTCACAACCTCTCAAAGCCTCCCACCCATATTTCACACATAGTTAACCTGTCTTCTCCTTCCTCCAACATATGAGAAACCTTCGACCAATAGAAACACACTTTCAAAAAGACGACAGAAACTGTATAATTAGTGACTGTTTAGTATAAAATAACAAAACCCAGGTGAACCCACTTAAAAAGGTATTTTCCACTATTCCCATTGGCAGTACTTGTTCTGCCCTGTGGTTTTATTTTTCAACCCTGCGTCACTGTGCATGAACGGTGACGCCACACACATGCCAGAAACAAGAGAGGAAAACAAACTGATCTTTTTGATTATCCATTTGATGAAATAAATGATATAGAGTGCTACTGATGCTGATCAGAGCTGAAGCAGATAACAACCCACGTATAGTGCAGTCATTTTACCCAGAAGTGAATGCTGATTAAACACATTCTCCACTGGATGTTTGACCAGTCAGAATGGGCATACAATTAGTTTTCTCTTGTTCTGTTCTTCTCCTAAAGGACGTGTAGCACACCTACACGAGAGATTATATAGGTTTCTCTTGTGAGCATGTAACACACAGAGTGATCCACAGCCTAAGGTGGGCTTCAAGTGTGTGTTTGTGAGACAATAGAGGCAGATCTAGCTGGCTCAGCCTTCACTGATCTTGCAGCCTGGTGGTTAAAGGCCGCTGACCTTTGAACTCAAGGTTGAAGTTCACACCCCTTAAAGGGCCACAGCTGGCCCCACTGTAAAGATGTAAGCCTGCTGTGTGTGTGTGTGTGTGTGTGTGTGTGTGAGAGAGAGAGAGAGAGACAGGGACTGTGGGTGCATTTTGAGAAGTAGTGAGTATCTGTAGAAGGCTGAATTGCTGCATGGGTCTTGTGTGACACATCGAATAAATGACACAGGGTTTAACATAATCATTTGACCTTGATCAATAGGAGGATTGTGGGGGATTAGAGATAGACAGTGAAAGAGAAAGGGACCTTGAGAGAAGGAAGGAGGTAATATGACGAAGAGAAAATATGAGAGAGGGAAAGTGAGAAAAATAAGACAGATGGAGTGAGAGGTAGAAAGTGTTTATTTCTTTTTAGAAGTAAAGGTTAACCAGTGGGAGTACCTCCTTTTGACATTAACTTGCAAAGAGAGGGGGGCAGAGGGGGAAGACCAGAGGAGATGAAGAGGCTGAAGTAGACAAGGACAGATAGAGAAAGGCCTTGGGCCATGCCAAAGATGCAAAAACAGGGGAAAAACATGACAGGTCAAGAGAGCTGAGAAGGAAAAAAGGCAGGGCTGGTTTGACAGAGATGGAAAGGAGAAAGAATAAAAAAGACTGTAGTTGTGTTGAGGAGACTCGTCTAACCTGCTATTCAGACCAAACACACTGTGTCTACAAGCCATAAGCTCAACTGCAACAGATAAAAGTGCAATGACAAGAAATGAATGTGTCGGAAAAATTAGGTCAAACTTACACACAGTCATCTGGGTTGTTGAGTTACCGCATTGTCTTTTCTACGGTTGGGGCCACACTGCATGCATGTGCTGTGTGTGACAGCTGCATTGCATCTAACAACTCAGCTGTTGTCAGGGAGCATGTTTTCTATGTTAAACGTCAACGGTTTACCTTCAAAAATGAAAATTGAAGTATACATTCAAACACTCTAAATACTACTCTATACTCGGCTTAAACATTTGCAGACAAAATGGGTGAGTGGCCTATTAAATAACAAAAGAGCCATGGAGCTCAGATGCATCTCACTGGTGCAGAGTGGTCACATTAATCACTTAACATGTGTGTATGAATTAGCGAGACATTCTGCTATACAGATGCAACACTCTTGGTCTGTGGTCTGAAAAAAATTTAAATATCAAACTGTCAAAAGTGCTAAGAAATAAGAGACATGAGGGCTACACATGTACCATAAAAAATAAACACATACATGTACATAGTACATATGTTCTGTTCATCTATCCATACTGTATTGGTTATATTTGAAGACAGCATTGCATTCTCTGAATGAGAGCGAGTTGGAGAGGTCAGACAAGTCTTGCCAAGCCCACATACCTGCACATACACTCTACGAACACACACAAACCTATGGACAGATGCTAAATAAACACACGCACTGCATTGAAGGCAATTGAGAACACTGTGTTCAATTGTCTGTGAAGGCACGTGTACACCTGTGTTCCTTTGTACTGTCGTGCTGGTTTTCTGCATGCTGTTTGTATTTAACTACTGCACAGAAAAATCAGATTAACACATCCACCTTGTGGCAAACGCGTGTGTGAGCCTGCATGGCGTGAGTAAACTGGCCATGCTTGGGCTGCTCCAGCCCTTAGTCACTGGTGATTCAGAAGGTTTCTTCATGTTAGGGCAACAGGCTCCATACCTGCACAGTGCGTGTACGCATGCGCACATACACACAAACATAAAACACTGGGGTTCTGCAGGAGAGGTGGTTAATGACAGACTGTTCTTCTTTAGTCCATGTCTCTTTATGCCTTCAGTTTGCTCTGCGTGTTACGTGTTAAAAGCTGACTTGGGACAGTTTCAATCCTTGAATGAACTTTTAACACAGAAACCTGCCTGACAAGCTGCACTGTGATCACTGATCACCATGTACAGATAAAGGAGCTCGTCATGAGTGGGGAATCTGTGGGGCAATAACTTCTCTCACTTTAACCACATTACATATTCCAGTTAATTTAATTATCTAACTTCACATTGGTGTTCATTTTTATACTTCAATTGATCCTGCACTCTGAGTTATTAGCATTTATTTCTTTGCAAATATGATCAGATATGGAAACATTTTAAACTCTACATGCTAAAACATCAAACCCAAGCATGAATATAGTGAACATAAACTGGGTGGAGGATGTTTGTTTTAGGGTCCATGCATAAGAGAGGCAGAAAGTAATTTGTCTGTCACATGTGCCTATAAACATTCATGTGTTTGTGAGGCCAGAGCTGGCACAGCTACAGACAGTGAGGAGGAGTGTCAGGTTGGCTGCGGTTGGGGCTGTTTGGCTTAGTGAACTTCTGCTACATGGCTTCAGCAAAAGGTCACGGTAAAAACCACGCCCGACTTAGAAACCATCACACCCACCTCCAACACCCACACGCACGACAAAACCGATGGATAGATTAAAGTGACAGACAAGACAGACAGACTTCCTCTCTTTGGGGACAAGCAGGGAAATGGCACACACATAAAAAAGAGTAATGTGACAGACAAACCAACTGAAGCCCCACCATACACACCCTGAGACTGTCTGAGAAGTCATCAGGGCAGCAGTGATCATACAAACAGACACATAGGAAGACAGAGAGACAGACAGAGAGAGAGAAGAAGAATGAGCAGCAGGTAATAAATCAAGTCTAGACAGCCCCTAATGAAAACAGCCACTGTGGCTGCATCGAAAATCAAGACCTGTGAACATGATTTTGTGTATGTGTGTGGTTTCATTAAGAATGTGTAAATGAGTGTTTGATTAGTTAAACCCTTTTAAAACTTGGCAAATGTTGTTTTTATCTTCACTGCCCTTTCTCTTTTCACTGACACACACACAGAAACTTCACCACAGCAGCCAAACAGAGCACAGCCCTCACAGCAACAGACAGCATTCAGAGCCACAACAGTTCATAACTGCAGTCTTGTGACGTCAATACAAAAGAACACGTGACTTAGTCAACTTCACTCCTATCTATCATCTACCTAGCATCTTATAATCATGTGATTGCAGGAAGACGGAACAGAACACAAAGACCTGTTCTATGTTCCAGCAGACAATGACGTTCCAACTTTTCATTGATCAGTACATTACTCTTTTTAAACTGCTGAATCTTCAACCAAAATAGGAATTACTGAAATCATGAGTTTGTAATAGCAATGAGGCAGATGGTCACACTGAATTGGCAAAGACCCGAGATGACACTGGTGGGTTAGATCACTAAAGCGTATAACTTTCAAGTTAGGCTGTTGTCAGCAAAAACAGCGCAAATCTCTGAGTACTTAAGACTGAGAATGCTGACACACTCCTGGTGGCTAACAAACAACATTAGAACGAGGAGGTGCATGGAGTTGACATGCCAAAACTCGCTCCTCGCACGCAATCACACACGTATGCTGTCTGAGAAATGTGGCCTGAGGCATCTCAACTAAATAAACTCTTTGTAACCAAAAAAAACAACCCAGAAAGTGATCTTTTGTTGAAAGCAGAAAGTAGTGGGGCTTTGATTATGAGTCATAATAACAATACTTTCTTCACCACCTCTAGTGTGAGAGTGTGTTAAATGCTGTAGGCACAAGTGCCAAGGATGCACTGCAAAGTTCTGCAACCCTCAGCTTTTCTTGACATTACCTGGGGGAGCTGTGTATGTGTAAATGCAAATCAAATACACACTCCACAAAATTTACTCTGCCTGTAGTCACTGACAGAATCAGTGTGTGAATGGCGCGGATCACTGTCTGGAGAATTCACTGCAAGCGAGCAGACATGATGATGCATAGGGATTTTGCCTTCTAATCTGCACACTTTAACCTGGTGACACCCCACCATGTGTGTACAACTGGTTGTTTACCACATGTATGGAAGGGGCTGTGTATAGAGTTCATATGCGTTTCATTCTTTCTGTATGTGTGTGTATAACTGTCTGTGAGTGGAAAGTGGCCAGGCAAGCCCCACCAAGCCCACATACCTGAGCACAGGTTCCAAACTCTACTATTCAATTACACAATGTCATTTGAGTCACATACCAAAAACAGTGACTCAAACCTTTATAATTACACCGCTGTGTGTGTTCACTTGTAACAGCGCTTTCATACCTATTGAATATAAAAGGCTGAAAACAGAAATATCTCGTTTGCAACCAACAGTGTGTAACAGTGTGTGTGCGCGTCTTGAGCTGTATCTGCATAATGCTCACAAAGACTTATTTTTCCCACACACATGATCCTCACATGGTGGCTCATACCATTTTCACAGGACCACAAACACACACTTGCACAATATGACAAGCAATCACCAGCAAGTAAGCACTCACCCCATGAATCTCTGTCTGTATGTTTTGTATTTGAGTGTGTATGTGTATGTTTGTGTTTGTGTCTGTATTGGGGGTGGGTGGGTGAGGCAACCTGGCTTCCATCCAGACACAGTGACCCCACACTTCCTGAACAAGGTTGGTGCTCCTCCACCCACACATCCATCAACAATTTCACAACACATTACAACACATGAATAGACAGCAGATACTGCAGAATATAGGGTGTGTGTGTGCACTATACTATACATATACCAACATGTTATTTATAATAATAATAATAATAATAGTGCATTATATTTAAGGCGCCTTTCAACACACTCAAGGTCGCCGTTAATGTTATAACAACATTAAAACATTCACAGTAGTTCATTGTGCGTGTTAACCAAAATCATTCAGGCGGAGGGAAGCTTGAGTGACTTTGTACTGGGAATGGATTTCCTACATTTGCATACCTGTCAGCATCGCCATGGGGATAATCTGTCAATCATGTTGTAATTATTGCTGTAATCATTCTCCATATACATTCTAGTGGAGTCTTGTGAACACATTCACACACATTAGCTTATGCTAATGTTGCATTTGACTCCTCTACATTCTGTACTGTGTCTTTATTTAAGGTGCGTGTATTACGCCCGTCTCTGTCCTTGTATTTTAAGTATGTGTGTGTATGCATGTGTGTGTGTGTGTGTATGTGTGTACACATGTGTTGAAAACATGCCCGTGTATGTGTTTGTGCAATTGTGTGTCCTTGACCAGCTGCACAGGGCAGAGGAAATGAGGCGGAACTCAATCTGGTCCACACCTGTCCCTCTCTCTCTCTCTAGAGGGTGGAGCCTTGGGCCACACACACACAGACACACACGCGTACACACACACACATGCACACACCTTCAAGTGTAAAAAATGCACAATGAGCAGATTGATTATGCAGACTGCAGCCAGCTCAGGAACTTGGATCTATTAACGTATGCACTGAGTCAGTTTCATGTCTGGGTACACTTTATGAGAAAGAGAGAGACAGGCGAGAGAGAGAGAAAGCAGTGAAGTGTATGTTTGTTTACGCTGTCTGATGGGGGGTTCTTTTGGGGAAATGAGAGAACAGTAAGGGATGAGGTAGTGGGAGAAAGGATGAAGACATGGGGCATGACAGAGAGAGAGAGCGAGAGAGAGAGAAACTGCACTGGTATGGGAGAGGACTGCGAGGGGGGGAGGGTTTACTCCAGGACGCCAGAACCCAGTGACATGACACAGATGCACTATGCTCCTGTGCAGGAAGGTGGTGGAGGAAGGGAGGAGGGTGAAGAACGAGAGGAGAAGGAGAAGAAAAAGAGGGGGATGGGTGCGTGAGAGCTCACCGCTTCCCTGCTCTTGTTTCCACACCATTACGTGGAGGAGATGATAGTATAGTGCAGAGATGATGAGCATTATTATATTCACTGGATAGCTGGAAATAAAGGCTGATAATTATTTATTCTCAGAGAAAAGATCATCTCGTGCATGTTCTGGAACTTAATCGGTCATTTATTTTCAGATTTTACAGCCATGTCTGAAGCACATTACAGGTGGGCCTATCCTAAATTGTTGACATGTTGGTCCTTTTTGCACAAGCCAAAATCCCCATGGAAAGGTTCGTCTAACTTTAAATCCCAGTTTCAGACACAAGCACGAATGATACATTGAGCATCTGTACAGCTGCAAACGTCATCTGCAAGTCTGCTCATGTCCACGGATTGTACATAGACTGTACAAACACATACCCTAAGCATACAACCAGTTTAGTATGAAATGATGGACTAAATCTACTATTGCTTTTATTTATTTTTTACAAAAAACAAAGTTATGTTTATCTGTCTTGTATTTAATTTAATTTATGTGCCTTCATTTTCTTCTTCTTTTTTACATAACCATTCACATTATTTCCATTGTTATTAATAAAATAAATGTTGCCATCTGGTAGTCTTTGAGCTTTCCAATGTGTGTCACCAGGTCAGATTTTGCAGAAAAGAAATTCCTGGATTGCTTTACAGCAGAAAAAGGAGGGAGGGCGCTGCACAGGTGGAGATAAAGCTTTATCTTGAAATAGCAGTAGGGACAGTATTCAATGGAAAAATTGCCACCAACATGTTTATTCTCATCTGTGCAGCTTCAGTAAACAGAAAATCACTAGGGTTGAACAGAGGTCCAGAGGAAAAAAAACATGGATTGATGCAGTTTAAGGCATGAAGCAACAGTTAGCAAAGGATATGAGTGTCATCTCCAATATTACTCACAGTCATTGTTTATAGTATTTACTGTATATTTAAAGATGAAAATAATGTTTCATGAGGCTATGTGCAACCATTTTGTTCAAAACAGAGTCAGATGCATATATTTAGCATATACAAAATTATTTATGGAAATTTCATCCACTGAATAACACACCCACACCCACACACATGATCTCATTTCCAAATTGAATGCAGAGGACCTTACAGCAAACGAATGTGCTTCCACCCACATACACACACGCACGCACTTGTATTTCTTTTCACCACAAAATGTCAAACATTACCATACATATATGCATGCAGGCTATAACAGCACAGCCTTCCATCCATCCGTCTCTATCCCTTCACACTCGCTCCCCCCATTCATCTCATCCCCTGCCTCCCTCCATCCCTCTATTCACACCTGCCAGGCCTACAGCAAGGTCACACACCTCAATTACCCTGTGCACATGCACGCACACACATACGCATGCACATGCACAAAGAGCAAGAGAGGGAGTGTGATAGGGAGGGGAGATAAGAAAGGAGGGGGCGAGAGCAGATTTCACGCTACCCTGAGCAGTGGCTAGCATTCACCAGTGTTTGACATTTTATTTATGATGTGCAATGCCTGCCCTATCCTTTATTCTTTATCTCCCAATTCTGGTAAACACATCAGCATTACAATGCACCTCATCAGAACAGTAAGTAAGAAGTGTGATAGTGAATAACACTGTCTGTAAAAAAGTTCTAATCATGTTTATGTTGCAGATGTTCTGTTTTAAAAGGTACAGTGGGTCTCACCTCATCTTTACCTTCTAGGGTATAGCCAATAGCAGTGTAATGTGAGGGGCAGCAAAGACACTTATAATAATAATGAACAGCTTGACATCACTAATAGTGTGGATATCATGCTACAACATCGACACTAATGTGCCTTACAAATAACACACCATGAATCCCAGTGTGCCTAATGGCCACATTAATGTAGTCGCAGTGAATGTGATCCTCCTATTAAGGCTTCTTGTAGCTGCAGGCAGACTGCTGTTCACCCATGCGGCCACCAGAGGCAGACAGCTGTGTTTATACTGTGAGCTAATACAGAGCCACCATAAGGTAACAAGAGTACAGGGAACGTCAAGTCTTGTGGAGAGTGCAAACACACTGCAGAATCTGACAGCACTGTGTTTTAAAGTGCAGTTTGACTGAAAATCTTAACATAAGATCTGATTTCTGAAATAATATTTTGTTGGCAACACTGGATAAAGGCCTATTATTGCTCCAGTAATCTCCATCAGCTGATAATTGTAGCTTTTAAATGACTTTAATGAAAGCTTCTCAGCTCCGAAAGTCATATAAATACACGGACATGATCTTTTTGAGTGTCACAAGAATATATTTAGGGTCATAGTATTCTATATTTGTCCTGAGTGAAGAGGAATAAATATGCAGTGTTGGCTGTCTGACTGAGAGGGGATCAAGTACACACACTGTGATGCTTGTAATTCAACACGTAAGTGATAGAAATCCTGTGGGACAGAGTCAGCCTGTCTCATGACCTCCTCCATCACCCTGCTCCTCCCACACCACACCACACACAGTGAGTGTATACAATATCATATCAGCAGCACAGTACAGTAAAGGCAGCTTTCAGACATCTAACACTACAGTCAAACAAAGGGAACAGAGAAAATCAATTACAACACTGATCCCCAAAACACACACACAAAAACAAACACACACACGGCAAGAGTGTTACATTTCCAGGTTTTGATTGAAACATCTAAATGTTTATGTCAATAGGAGAAAAGTACAGAATAAAGAAAAGCTGTGTAAAAGACAGGAAAGGAGAGAAGGCTGTGAACAGATATGGAAGGACAGAGGAAAGAGGGAAGGAGAGGGAGGAGGGTGCAGACAGACCATTGAGGGCTTGACTCCTTGAGACAGATCATGTTACTGGTCTGGGGGCACACTTGCATGCACACACACACACAGACCCATAAAGGTCACAGTGCACCCACTGCCCTCCAGACACACTCATGCAGACACACTGCTTTGATTTCTCATTCTCTTGTTTTCCTCACACACACACACACACACACACACACACACACACACACACACACACACACACACACACACACACACACACACACACACACACACACACACACACACACACACACACACACAGAGAGAAAATACCTGCCATTTAAACAAATAACACAACCAACACCACTGCAATTACTAAACAACACACAATCAAAATAAAGCAGCACATTTCAAAGCTGTCTTACCAAAAAAAGAATGACGCCTGTGTTGCTCAGCTGTGACTTGTGACTAACATGTTGAGAGGCGGTGGAGTGAGAGACATCAAGGGACACACATGCGCACACAAAAAGCACAGATATGAGATGTTACACAAGTGGGAGAGGTCAGGGTTCAGTGTGGAACTGGGTTAAAGAGACAGTCTATGAAATACAGGCAGAGAGAGAGAAAGAGCATGAATAAGAGAGGAAGAGAAAGGAGATGAGAGAAAAGCAAAGGAATAGTAAGAAAAACCGTCCATCAGCTTGGAAACATAATCATTTAATGCATGACTGTAAGTCGATCAGCAGAATCGATCAAGGTCATTGTGGGGTCACTCACATGTCATGGATGAAGTGCATGCATGAATGTGTGTTTTCTTGGGGGGATTTGACATTAATGAACAACCATAGCAGTGAACTATCAGGTGCACTCACCTGATAAGCCCAGTCAGAGTTGGGTGTATTACAGTTTTATCATATGCAAACACCTGTGTTTCAGTTGCTGGTTGCTAGTGTTTGTTAAGAAAAGGTTATTGAGGAAAAGGTAACTGAGTCAATAGGAGGTATTGACTGACACAATATTTTATCTTAATACATCTAAATGATCTGGTAAAATGTGAAGGAAGTAACACAACTAGTTAAACTGTAATAGGTCATTCACTACGACTGATTTTATTTTCCTTTTGCTGTAAAAAGTTTGGTGGTGCTACTAATCCGAGGGAGAATAGACACCCCCTGCTGTATGATCTCACATAAAATCTTACATTAAAAGACAGTGGCAGAAACCAGAGTAGATTATTGGTTGGTAAAGAAAGACATTAATGATTAATTAATCAAGCTAAAACAAGTCTTCTGCTGAATGTACAAGTCGACTGCAATCAGACACAGACTCAAAGGCTGGGTCTCGAAATGACTCAAAAAGTTATCCAATCCAACATTTAATGATGGTTATACAGTATTAACAGTTCATTAATTATGCCTTCGATGGCAAAATTGCATACTTTTCTTGGTCATTATCAGATGTTTCTTTTTATTCCAAGTTCAAAACGAGAAGCAAATGCTGGCCTGCAGGCAAACCCAGCTCACTGGTGGAGACCTGGTGACAGTCTCGTCTTTTATTCAAAAAGATGCCCAAGAATAGCTTCACACACATTCCCATAACTTAAATACAGTAATATCCTCACATGCACTCGCATAATGAGAAGCTAGGGCTGGGCCACATTACATTACATTACATAATGAGAAACACCACAAATAAACAAATACAAAGAAAAGGAATAGGAGAGGAGCATTCCTACAGACGTCTTCAAAGAGAGTGTGCATTTGTTGTGTGCAATTACAGAGTGGAGTAAAGACACAAGCCATGGGGCCAATTGTCTTGTGTTTGTGTGAATCTGTACTTGTGCACATTGAGAAGCAGCTGCTTCTGCACAGTGCAGCTTCAGTGCAGATACCACCAACATTACAGGCAGCTAATAATGAATACAAACAATTCAACAGAGGGGAAACTCATTTCTGTTTCTCAGGGATATTCATGCATCGTCAACAGGAAAATAAAGTCATGCTTAGGAGAGACACAGGAACAGCCGAGACAGACTGTCGAGGAAAAGTTGCACACAACCGTACAGGTTCACAGTTATGAAGGAGAACCCAAACAAAGCTCGTCAGTAGTAAAGAAAAAAAAAACCTTTAACATTTTCATCATGAGCTACAGAACTCTGTCCTTCATTACAGATAATCTACAGCTCTTCATTATCATTATGCAAGAGACGCCCTAAACACCCACTGTTAACCTTTGCCGACCAGTGATAAAATCAGCAATGCAGGGAGAACTCATGCAGGCTCAGACACACACCTGTGTCAGTCACTCACTCACTCTATGGCTGAGTAACACAAGCTTTGTGTTTAGGTGCATGCACATGTGTAAGATGCAGATTTCTCTCAGCATGCCGATCCTTAGAAGAAGTGACACAGTCTCTTCCTGACTGAGACAATTGAAAGCCATTGCTTTGAATTAAATCCCATTCTCACCGTTTCATTCAAGTAAGACACTTGCATGCTCAGCTTTCTATCTGTGTGTGTGCAAATAAGGAAGTCAGTCAGGCTGAAGCACGCTGATCTGACCCTCCAACAGACCGCCTCGCCTCTGTGTCTTTCATCGTGTCTCCATCTCCGTCTCTTTGTCTTACTCTCTGTTAATCATATACTGCTAGATGTAGTTTCTATGGTGGAAATTAGCTCCAAGGCCAGCGCTAATCTGCCTGAGCCCTTTTACCCGGCATAATAGAATTAACCACCTAAGCCTTATCCCTCTGTGCCTTCACTGGCTATGCTTTTGAATATACAACTAGTGTGCAGTCATAGATAAAGTATCAGACTACTGAGCCACAGGATAAAAAGCAGCTAATGTATTGATGCACATGTGTGTGTATATATACTGCTGAATAAAGCCTGAATCGTGGAGGAATTACTACAAATTGGGTAAATACACTCTCAGAACAGCCAACTGCTGATTAAGAAAAACAAGTCACAATGTGAACTGCACTACTGTATATGCTTAATTTAATACACTACAGTGTAGTTTGGAAATACTTTGGAAACAACACAAGGCCACATGTTACCACCTCTATTCAAACTCAATCCTTTTATGAACTAGCCCTTACTGTCATCACTGTCTAATATAAATATCCAATATGCATGGAATTTCATTCAAACAACGTTCAACGCTGTAACTTCAAGACAAGACACTTGTTAAGAGACTCTAGTAGTGTCGTTATTATGGACAAAAACAGAGAGCCTGAGAGAATAGTGTTCTATCTACTATCCTATCCACACAATCTTAGTAAAAATGTAGTGCAAATGATTATCTTGTCCCATCAGACACCAAAAACTACAGAAGCGCACATCTAAAAGTTTTAATGAAGTGGCTATTGATTGAGTTAATGCAACATCTGCTCAATCAGTTTAACAGAAATGTTATTAACATGGAAGTGTCTCAAATTATTACTTTGACATGAGTTGTCATTAGCCCAAATCCAGGCACTCTCTCCACAGACACAACTGAGCCGTGGCGCCAGCCAGCCAGCTAGCTAGCTCCCCCTCACCTCTTCTCCTGCCTGTCTGCTCCTTGCTTTCTCCTCCCCCTTTCCCCATTTTTAAATACAAGGCAGCACACCCCTCCCCCGCTCCTCCTCTCTCTTCTCTCTGTCTCCCTTTTTCTTCTCCAGGCAGCACACTCAATCACCCTCACTCTCCTTCCCCTTGCCATCTCAACCTCCATTCCAATGACTGCACAATCTCCCCCCTTTAGGCGTGTAGGGACAGCCCTGGGGCTGAGGAGGGGTAAAGAAGAGAGCAGCACATATGCACATACAAATTCAGTCACCAAAAACACAGTCCCCCCTCCCCCCATTGCTTGTGTGTGTGTTTGTGTGCACATCTGCAGAGAAACACAGGAGCAATGTGGGTGACAGAAGGGAGTGGAAGGTTTGGGTGGTGTCCTCCTAATGGCTCTTAATGCAGGAAATGGCTTGTTGCTACACAGACAGCTCGAGGATCAACTGTCATCACAGGCTGCATCCCATAATTTATCTGTATCAGCAAAATGCACATGTTCACTCACAGCTGGGTCAGGTCACCCCCCACAAAAGACTATGCAACACTGGTGCCGAAACACAGTATACACTTATATCGCCCCAAATGTTTAACAATAAAAAACCGTATGTTTGTTATTTATTGTGTAGTTACTGGGATTCTGGAAAACGCATAATAATCAGTTGAATTCAATGAACTGAGGCTGATTAGACTACATTGAAAACGAGTCAGTTAGTTCTCTGAAGGAAGTTTGTGAGATAAGGAAAATAGACACTTAGACCTTACCCACACAGAAACAAAGCGAATCGTAAACAATCTCTTTCTGTGTCTTTCACAGCATAATTTCAGGAAATCCTCTTCATCCATACTACAAAACCCCCCAAAATGACTCCAATCACCGTAGTACATATGCTAGATCTGTACATGGAGATGTAGAGACGTATGTCCATCACTTGGTGTTTTTTTCTATATAAAATATAGCAATTATCAAAAAAGAATCCATTCAGCTATATCATAATGTAATATACAATGCCATACCATATCCTATTGTAAAAAAGGTATTCAGTATGGGAACTAGCAGCACAATATAAACAGATTAGCACAGCATTAGTGCTGGCCACGTCCTGTGTACAGTATTCCCTAATAGGGCAAGACCATGTCAGAGAGCGAGCCTACAGCTATGATGTATTCCAGTCCACAGCAGGCGACCCCAGCTGAACCGCGCCTGGCACACTACAACTGGATAATCACAGCTGGACAGGAAGTGGTAGGAGATGAAAAAAAGAGAAGAAAATAGGAAAAAATGTCCAAGTAAAAGATGCTCTACTTCTGCTGCCAATAAACTAATGAAAACAGAAACAGGAGGAAATTCCCCTGGGTTTACACAGATGAGTGGGGGTGGCAAAGGGAATAGTAACAGTGATTTTGCCTTGTGTGTGAAGTGTGTGCGTGTGTGCGCATGTGCAGGCCGGGAGCTCACGTGTGTGTGAGAGGAGGAGTATTGCTGAGATCAGTTTACAGTAGTATGAGCGAGGTGGCTTTCTAGTGAGTCTTTTATTCTAGGAATATTTGTATTGGTTGGTTTTGGCGGGGGGGTAATTAGGACAGTGGTTGCAGTCAAGCACACACACACAAACACAGGTCATAACCCTATTCATCCTCAGGAATTAAATTCTGCCTCATTAGGACCAGGTTTAGGTCTCCATGAGGACTACTGATCCTGGCAAGGTCAGTGTTTATGCCAGAAAAAAAGTCCTAAAGAGGTAACAAATAGTAGACACACACACAAATGTAAGCACATAGTGACATCAATATTAGCTCCAGGCAGACACTGGCACAAGTGTATTTCTCACACACTCGCTCAGGGAGGAGCGTGCACACACATGCACGCACACACACATGCCCAGAAAGTTGGATCCTCTTGGATCCTCTTGTGTGAATAATACACACACAAACACACAATGGGTGCTGACCACAGACTAAACTACTGACAAGAACAAGCTAAAAGCCCCCAGACCACAACTTACTGGACGGCACAACACACAGTGCATGTGTGTTTAACTGACACAAAAAGCTATGAGAGCCGGCATCTTTGTGTGTGTGTGTGTGTGTGTGTGTGTGTGTGAGAGAGAGAGAGTGAGAACAGAGGAGATAGGCATTCACTGATTAATGCTCAGGGAACAAAGTCACAAGACCCAGGTTCAATATAGTCACCTGCCTGTTTCATGATGCAGAGATAATGAGAGTGAGAGAGATCAGCCAAAAAAGCAGACCAGGAAGACAAGAAAGACACAAACCTTTTGTGCAAACTGGCATTTAAGTCAGTACAGAGTGAGGGGTGAAGGGAAAAAAAGACATGGACAGAGGAGTGAAAAAGGGACAAGACAACCGGAAACAAAGAGATAGAGCATAAAGGACATATTTTGTGTTTTGTTTTCAGTGCCGAAGAGCCAGCTGACTGTGGAGCATTCAGGGGCATTTAAATCCGCTCTGACACGAACCGCTGTTAGCACCTTCAACACTCCTCTTGGTAAGGTTTTCTTTGGTTACCCGTTAATATGACACCGTCATTTTTCTGAATTTGCTTTAATGTAACACACGAGGAGCCACTGTGCGTGTAAGGACTTAACAAAAAAATTTAAGCTTTCAGTCACTTCATTGCACAATTATCCAGAGATCATTGTTCAAAAAAGTGGCTCTGTAGTCTGGTGCTTGCTATTTTGGGGCATCCTTCACATGCAAAAGTTTTGGAAGCCCCGTGACATAAACATTAAAGACTGTCCACAAAGACACACACAGCCCCAGCTGGAGCACACAAGCTCCCTTTGTGCTACATTCCTCACGCCTTTTAGCCTTAGCTTCAGCCTTTAGCTTAGCTCTCCATCTGCACACACACAAACACACACAGAGCAACTTTCTCCTGCTTTTGTCTGCAGAACAGCAGCGGTAAAACAGCTGAAAGATTGTGGAGAGGAAGCTCGTCTTACCGTGGCCAGGCTCAGGCTGAACACAGAGACACAGGGACGGCACCGAGGAGTAAAATCCAAAAGAGGGCTGTTGGTTAAAGCGTCAGCCAGCTCAGCAGATTCCCACTACCTTTCCTTTTCTTTCCCTTCCTGCTGCCTTGCCTTCCTGCCTGCGCTCCCAGCTTTGTGTGAGCCTTGTATTTTCCCTTTAAATTGCACAGGCTGCCTCCCCCCACCTTCTCAGCGCACACACACGCACACACACACACAGAGCCAACACACTAAACACACAGTGCTCCAGAATATGACACTGATGTCAAAAGCATGCAGCACTGTTGTTGTTGTTGTTATTTATGTATGTATATTTTGTTATTATACAGCCTGCAAGGAAAAAACCCAGAAAAAACTAAATAGAAATCCTCTTTGTCTTTCCCCTTCTCCCTCTCTTAAAAAATGAAAGTGACTCTCGTTTTAGATTCTCCCCTTCTTTTTGTCTTCCTCTCTCTCACACACACTCTCTCTCCCTCTCTATCCCTATATTCTGTCTCGCTTTTTTCCCACTCAGTAGTCAAACAAAGAAAGGAAAGGAACAGAGTGAGCACACACACATACACACACATACACAACACACATTTGCTTCTACTCACACACACACACACGCACACGCACGCACACACACACACAAACACACACACACACAGGCTCAGAGCCCAACCCCCCAGCCAGCCTCCCTCTGATTTTTTTTTCATTCCCTGCCTTTCTCTAAACAGCACCTCCCCCCTTTCCACCACCACCCCCCCACCACCTCCCTCAGCCTGATCTGGCCTCGTTCTCATTCGTCTACCACTCCTCCCTCTCTCCTCCCTCCCTCCCTCTGTGTGTCAAACAGATGGGATTGGAGAGCAGAAGGAGCCTGTGTTCACTCTCTACCTCGATATCTCTTTCTTCATTAGAGTGATGTAAGCGTGATGGAAACACGCTTTGACCTACAATGGGCACACACTGATGATTAAAAGAGAAAATCAATACAGATGCAGATAACCTTCGATCAGTGTTATAAAACTCTACAGCACGTGTTGTTGCTGTGCAGATGTGAATTTATTACAAGATCTTCGCGCCAACAGATGTGTGGAGCTGGCGATAAGGGCTTTAGCATGAAAACCTGCTAACGTGGTATGATGAGAACAATCATACCACGCCCAATATCCAACGCAAGATGACGACTGCAAGATGACGACTGCAAGAGTTAGTTAATTTACTGACTTTTGTCAGTGTTTTGATTAGATTTGACTGTATTTACTACATCTAATTCATGTTGCAAATTAAATGAATTAGATTAGATTACCGCTGTTTCCTCTTTGTAAACTCAGTTCTGGTTAATTCTGGTCCTTTCTTTTGCTTTAAAGGGACCTTACAGTATATCAGACGGGTTGGAAATAAGCCACACATTTACATCTTATCTTAATGACTTTGCTTTGAAGTAAAATGTGTACAATGAAAAATAATTCAATTGCATTGAATAATTCTTCAACTGTGCAACTACTGCAAGAATGTTTGTACAGTTAAACCAGTCTATTACCCCATTCACACTGGTCAAAAAATTCCCCCCAAAAATCAAATGCACATGGTTTCAGACTGTTTAAAAAAAGTTTCTCGCTATCTATGTGCCAACAGCCGCAATTGTGATGGGTGTCACAGCATTGCACTGGAAAGGAGCAAAACAAGCATCCCTGCTGATTGGGATTGAGCTGATAAATACCCCCAACTACTACAAACTCATTTGACTTAGGAATAAATGCCAATTACACCCTTTTCCCACTGCAGACAAAAGCCAGATGTTAAAGAGGGTCGGTGGGTTTTTGTCCAAAGTGAAAAGGGCTTTTAGGAACTCAGGGAGTATGACTAATGAACAACTAACTTATAAGGTTTCAAAACAATCTTTTGTTTCTAACTTACTGAATATATCAGGACAAAATGTACAGTGGGCACAGTAATTTTGACTTCCACTGAGCTTACAGGCTAGGACAGTGGAACAAGAAGAGGTTACACACACACACGCACGCACACACACACACACACACACGCACGTACACACACATGGCATGCCTTCTTGAGTGTCAGCCACGTGCAGGAAGATGGAATTCCAGAAGAGAGAAAAAGTACAGTCGGAAAGCAGGGAAGGATAAGGAGAGGGCGGGTGAGGGTGACGGTATGGAAAATACAACATAGAGCCGCTGCACTCTCTGACCAGGGCATAGGCTGGAGGAAATATAGGCACTATCCCTGCACTCAGTGACTCCTATAGACTGCTCCATCCCCCCGCCCCCCTCTGTAAAGAAGCCAGGGCATGAGGAGAGACAGTTCCTCACTGCATGAACAGAACTGCAAAGTAACAGAATACTGGGAGA
This sequence comes from Microchirus variegatus, assembly GCF_963457635.1. Lineage (NCBI taxonomy): Eukaryota > Metazoa > Chordata > Actinopteri > Pleuronectiformes > Soleidae > Microchirus > Microchirus variegatus. The sequence goes on from NC_139803.1 coordinate 36,791,097, forward strand.
GAAGCACTGGAGGTAAAACTGAAGACTTTCCATAAGATCAGCAGATGAGTATGTGCCAGTTGCTCAAACTATTTGTCCTCAAAAAAAGGATTAGTTCATTTAAGACTCTCAAAATGTTTTCTTTCACAGAAGTATATGTGAACTTTTTATGTACTGAGATGGAGAGAAGGGCGTTCTTTGTTACTGGCTCACAGAGGAGTCATTTGTTGTGCAATTCCATATGTAAACACAGAGTGCAAATAAGGTTATACAGGTGCTATCATGCGAGTTTGGACAGCACCAACAAGTACCTCAGATGAAATCTGAGGTCTCACATAATCCTTATTATGTGCACATAGAGTTACAAATGAAAATTGTGTTGTGCTTGCTGTTGTGTATTAATGTCATTATTGTTGTTGATTATGTTTTACATTTGTTGTGCGTGTGTTGTGTTATGTTCCTATTATTGTGTCGTGGAAAATAAGCCCCTCGCTAACTGTAGTGTAGTCATAAAGCTGCACACTGTCCCTGTCAACTAAACTAATAAATGAACAAATAAGTAAATAAACATTAAACCAACAGAGAATGCAATAGGCAATGAGAGTGGTGTTACTTATCTTTTTTAAGCAACTTCTCTCAAAAAAATCTTGGGTCCACCCACTAATTGAAGTGTGAAAGAGGCTAAAGAAAGATCACTGTCTCTTCTGTATCAACTTGTATGCCAGTGTATATATCATGTCTTCAAAGCAGAACTAACCCTCAGGCCAAGGCTGTAAATAAGAGTCTGACAATTTATCTTGTTAAATAGGCCTAAAAAGCCAATTCAGAAAAGTAAAACAAGGTGAGTTGATAACAGAGAGCAAGGTAACCACCCAGGGAGGAGGAGAAGAAAATAAGGCAAGTCAATATGGTGGTAAATTACATAATTCTTTCACTGTATTGATTTATTGTCTTTCTGATTTGGGCCATAGCCAGTAGGCAATAGCATTTGTAATATTTTAGTTGGAGCCCAGACAGAGAGAAAGGAAGGGTAAAGAGAGATTTAGATGAGGGCATAATGTGACTGATGGGGAGTACAGTGAAAAAGAGAAGAAAAAAAGGTAGAAACACTGAGAGGGTGAGTAATAGCTGGGAACTCTGGGATGCAGCCAAAGTGACACAGATAAAGAGAGAAGAGCAAGAGAAAGCAGCAGCGGACGAAGAAAAAAGAGAGAGAGGAAACAAAGCATTAAAGAGAGTGTTTAATTGTGTGAACAGAGCTGATAAGATAGTGACAGATTGAGGGAAAGCGGGAGACAAAGAATGTGTGTCAGTGAGTGCAAGGCAGGTTATACTACTTGCTGTAATCTGCACTGTTATATAACAGTGACAAGCACTGGGTAGTTGCCCAACACAAATGAACTGCAGGAAAGATGGGGTTTACTGCAAACACTGTGTACACACAGACACAGACACAGACACAGAACATCCTCAAACATTACAGTAAGACCAGAAAGTGCCTGTGGCCACATATGCAGGATATAAACTACAGCAGCATTAACAGGTTGCTCTGAGTACATTCACACTTGGTGGATAAACATGAAACATGAAGATATCAATGCTTTCAGTTTTTCACTCTCCACAGGAACAATCACAAACTTGAGAACACAGCTTCAACCAAAGTATCCTTCTACTTGTACTCATGATGTCATATACAAAAAGACAGCCTGAAAGTGTATCACATAATCCCCTTCCAATTATTGCCTTTAGACTCTTTGAAAGCATGTGCTTGCCTATTTTTCTTGCTATTACACAGGTGTTTCTAGCTGGACAATAAAGTTTGCAAACCACTCACTCCCTGCGCCAAAGTCCATGAAGAAAATCAGCAGCTCATGTGTCCCTCAAGCTAAAAACACTCAGTTTTTCAGTATGCTGATTGAAAGTGAAGATATAGTCACACATTCTGCTCACTAATATTCCCGTTCTACGTGATTATCTTCATATAGAGAAGATACAGGGCCTCTTCTTCCTCCTCCTCATCCTCCATCACTTCTTTCCCCCCTGGCGCTTGTAACATCTCTTTTTCACTGCCTTACACTCCATCTTTGGATGAACTCAGATGGATGAGGGGAAGGAAGCGGAGATAAAGGCAGAAAACTAGATTAATGGGCTGAATGGAGCACAGAGAGGGAGAGAAACAGTGAAAAGATGGGGAGAGAGAGAGGGAGCAGGAGGCTGCGATCGAACAAGCTTCCCTTGTGACACTGTGAATAATTTAGTTTACTCTCCACTCTCTCTCCCTCACTCTCTTAAAAGATATATTCAAGATATTCAACTCAAGGGGGGTGAGAGGCTGTGTGAGCTGATTAATTATCAATTAATGTTTAACGAGGTACAGCTGTTCAATTAACACTGGTTTTGTCTCGTCCAGCCCCCCCCCCCCCCACCTCCTCATTTCTCTCCTGCCTTCAAATATCAAAACCTCTCCTCCTGCTGCTGCTGTTGAAAGAAGAAGGAGAGAGAGGGTGAGAGAGGAATTAAGGTTTATCTATAAAAAAATTAAGATGGCACTATTTGACAATGTATTGGAATATCTGGGCAGTAAATTCCTGAAGTCTCTGTGAAGTTTCCCTGCAGGTGACCTGCTCATACTGCAACCCAGCCCGATGACACTGATTACATTTAATGTGTCATTTAGTGGCATCTAGGAAGTTGCATTCTGCAATCAAATTTCAAATTTCTTTTGCTTCACGCTCTCCCACCAAAGTGTATGTGAGAAACTGAGGTGGTCTTTAGATATCATATAACAACAAAAACGCCTTCCCTCCACGAAAGAGAGGACCCACTCGGAGTTAAGCAACATTTTAAATATGAATTTACTTTCCATTGAAAGATCCCCACCTTAGACTAGATGATAGTTTAACTGAAAATGAGCGACATTGAATTTCACAAGATGGACAAAAACTCCACCATAATGCAATTGGGGATGAAACTACTAGTTCATGTATACCTTCAGTCAGACGGCTGCCTGTGATTTGATGTAGCTCTGCGGACACATCTGGCAAGGACGCCGTGTTGGCAAACATCAGAACTTCTTAAAGGAGGGAACCAATCACAGGCTTTTGTATACATCCAACATGGCGGCCATCGAAGAGCAGCTGTCTGTTGCTTCCATTTTAGCAACTTGCTCAACAGAGCTCCCCCAGCTGGTTAAAGGTGTTAGACGTCATTACTCGATAGACATTGTGCTCTGCATAAGTCATCCAGATCATTGGTCTGACTGGTTGTAGGTCTAGACAATTCATGTACAGAGGCATTATTATCTACGTCCATAGGTCACGCCTGTTGAGAGTGGGAGGTGATGACACCCTTTCCAGACTATGCCACGCCGCAAGAGCTACTGAAATAGAATGTATAATTTTCAGATTCCTATTCAGCATTTAGTGTTATTAATAGGCTGAGTAATGAACTGTTTGTAAAGCATGTGACTGCATAGTTGTGTTTTACTGTTGCTGTCCTGCTTATAGTATTATTTTTGTCTCACAGTCTATCTGATGTCTTTGTAATCTGTTGGCACAAACCGATGGATGTCTGGTTTGACATACTGTGTGCCGTTTGCTGGTGTCGGCAAAATGTCAAGGTGGAGAAGTTCTTAAATGTCAAGCTGTTGCCTTTTCTGTGTCATTTGAAGTTGCCTACACACAGCGGTCCCTGAAGTAGCTTTAATAAGCAACATCACGTGACATAAATTTCACCACTTCAAAGCAGCAGCGTATATGTTGAGTGATGGGGGATGGATTCAGCACAGAGCACTGGTGAACTCATTGGCACTGCGAGATTTGAATTCATCACCATGCCTCTATTGGCCTCAACTCCCTCTGCAAAACCCCAGGGCTCACAAGTTCGATGCCTTCTTTTTCTCCTCCCTCTCATCCTCCTTTTCCTTTACCCCGCCTAATTTATTTCTTACCTCTGTTCATCTGATTCATCATCTGCCTGAAGCCTTTTCCTCTAGCTCTCCCTATGTTTGTATGTCCATATCCCCAGGAAAAAAAACCTCACCAGCCTGGTCTCAGTTAAGATTTGTTACATTGTCTGTCGGTGCAAGATTGTAAGACCTGTCAGGCCTGACTCGATCATGACTCCTACACACAAAACAGACACACACAAGCTGGTAGTGTCAGATGCAAATATGAGTTGGGAGTTGGGAGAGAGAGGGCAACAAGAGGTGTAAACCACTGCATCTGTCTAGTGGAGCAAAATAGTGTATGTGCAGCCATGTGTGACTGCCATTGTGCATGTACTGTATGTGCACCGTTTGTATCTATCCGTCTGTTTTGGTTTTCATTATAATGTGATATCTCCACCCATCCGCTCTGAAAGGAGAGTGAGTGAGAAGAAGGGAGGAGGGGGGGCATGAAGAGCTGGCCATCACTCCTGTTACCTGCTCCTCCTCTTCCTCCTCATCTGCTTTCTCTCTCTCTCTCTCGCTTTGTACACCACCTCCCTGCCAGTCTCCTCCTCCTCTGCTTCCTTGTCATGGTCTCCTCCTCTACCCCCCGTCCATCTCTGCTCTCCACTTCTCCTCCTTTCATCTTCACATACAGGCATAATGGAACACAGCTTCCTCTAAAGACCCAGCAGGTGTGCAGTGTGTCCAATAGTGCACAAGTGTGTGTGTGTGTGTGTGTGTGTGTGTGTGTGTGTGTGTGTGTGTTTAAGATATGCTTTAAAGTCCTGCACATGGAGCTGTTTTATAACTCATTGTGCCTATGTACATGTAGCTACTGTATGTGTGAGTTAGCTGTGTGCGAGTTTGAGATATCTTGTTTCCTCAAGGGAATCCTAGCCCTTTTCCACTGTCTGCTGCAGCCAACCAACTCAACAGTGCATCGATAATCTATTAGGGGAGAAATACAGACACACACAAACACACTTACATACACACTTGTTCTTCTTACCTGCCACTACTGTGCACTCGGTATGTTCACGGACTGGGTGAGCCAAGAGTTGTCTGTAGCTGAAAAGCAAGCATACCAAAAATAAGAAATAATACACATAGACAAACAATTACCTGTATGCATATGGCCATATTGGCAAATAACTGCTGATCGTGAAGCAACATGACTTCAAATATTATGCACACAACACAAGCAAGAACAGTTTAAGCAATGTGATTATTTGATGTAAATAAAGGGTATTAGTCTATTTTCCTCTAACAATATGTTGAAGAGTATTTATATTATATGGAGGTTAAGGAGGCTCCATTATTTTGTAGACTGTAGACAACAGCAGAATATGTACAGGCACATTTTAAAAGATACACAGACAAACTCTAAGATAAACAGAACCCAATGTACTGAACAACCTCACAAATGTAAGTGATTTCAGCTGCCAAACAAGAGAGGCACCACGTCATCACAGCCGCTGATATCTAAAACTAGACATAACACTCACACACTGAGAAATACTGATGGACACGCACAAATACTACACACATAGACAAACTACATAAACAAGATACCAGCATGATGTAAGAAGACGCAATATCAGACATCATCATACTTGAAGCTAAAGCCTGTTTACCGACCAGTTAAATAGGACAGAGGGAGCTAAGCCCCAAACATGCAGCTTGTTTACAATAACACAGCCTTACACATATAGTGTAACATCGTTCCCCTCAATCCTCAAACCACCCTGCTACCAAATTGTATTCATCATGGTCACATTCAGAATACCCCCTGATTTGTGCCATTGTAAGAAGGTCAAGTAAAAATGCAATAATCAATTGTTGAAGATGGAGGTGGAAGAAAAGAGGAAGACCACAGAGAAGGTTCATGGATGTTGTGAAGTAGAACATGAGGATAGTTAGTGTAACAGAAGAGGACAAGAGGGATACGGTGAGATGGAGGCAGATGATCTGCTGTGGTGACCCTTAAAGGGAGAGGCCAAAAAACGTAAGATTTAAATTTAGCTGTGACTATTGTATCATTATCAGTAATTCACTGTTGCACCAGCATTTTGACTGACCTAGATGAGATGAACTTGGCTGCCATTGTAAAACATGATTCTACTGGCTGACAAGTTACATTTCTAAAACACTTTAAATTGGATACCAGATGACGTCGACTCCAATGCTGAAGGCATTCTTACAAGAGGCATGCTCTAATTTGTTTGGGTCCTCTAACCAGCATCAGGTGTGCTTTAAGTATTAATTTTCACACATACATTCACAAATGAAAACATGTTAATTTAAATGACACAAACAAATATATTTATTTATTATATTTATAATATAATATAATAAATCAATCATAAAATGTACTTGTTTATCAATGGGTGCTTCAGTCGCTTCAATGTTGAGAAAAAGCATGACTTCTTCCTTTCTACAAACTGTCTGTGTGTCTGGAAGTTTCTGCTACAGTCAAGGCTTACTGGTGGTCAAAGTGTAACACACAGAGCTATTTTGGCTGGCAGTCTATCATCAATTTACTATAAATCGCTTTTTCTGACACAACGCAAGCAATAATTTCAGGTAATACCTGATATATTCCATCATCTGCTATTTTTCTCTTTGGATAATCCCTGGATTCTAGCCTTTTGGAATTCCTCCACAGATTATCCCTTTGCTTAAACCACTCCAGGGCCAAGGAGAAGGGGAGGAGGAGAAGGAGGAGAACAAGTAAGGAGAGGGGGAGAGGAGGGGAATCTTATTTTGAAATGCTGGGAGTCTATGAATCTTGCTGGGCTTGCATTTCCCCCTGTGGACATGTTTTGTGCACATCCAGGAATGTGCTCACTCTATCCCTCTGTTGTAAAGCCCCTACTCCAATCACCTGCTCCCTCGTTTTCTTCTCCTCTTTTCTATCACCTTTTTTAGGAGGTATGTAGGTAGACACAGACAGCTGAGCCAACTACAGCAACTCCCATGATCTGCTTGACAACAGCCTGAGGGCCCATACATGGGCACACATGCAGACAAGAAAACAGTCACAACAGAGAGCAAGAGGGAAAAAAGACAGACCAAAGAGGGGCCCCGGGATGGAGCCTTGAGGCACTCCAACCTGGTGACACAGAAGCAGCAGCTTCCCTTGGGTCACTTAGGTGGTAACCACCATCTAACTTTCAGCTGTAAGCTGCTCCACTCCTGTTTGGTAAGTGCCTTTTTTGGCAGAAAACAATGACTAGCCCCCCTCTCTTTAATTTACAGGGGAGTTGGCTCATTCCACTGAGTGGAATGTACAGTGGGAGTCATTTGCATTTCATGACGAGGTGGAGCATTCAGTGATGGAAGGGGTTGGGGGTGGGGTGCTGAGGAAAGGGTGAGTGAGTTTAGCATCTATTTATAGATGGCATGTCATTTTAAGCTTGTGGCCTGTTTCTGTACTGTGCTGAAGGAATGAAGACAACTGTACTCACAAATCTGTACGATAAACTGCAAACTTGCAAAGAGACACTGCCATTGTACTTACACAAACCAAACGTGTTGTACTGCAAAACTGCAGTCAAATAAATCCACAAACTATTTATGAAGATCACAAGATAATTTAAAAAATGCACTAGGTGAATAATTAAATTTAATCTACAAACGTAAAAGCAACAACACATCCTGCACACTACTTCAGCTATTCCCACAATGCACATCATATGCAAGCAGCCACACAATCACTGTATCCAAACCACTGCACACTATGGCACAATAAGGAATTTTCTCTAAGATAAATTAAAGTGGCTTACTACTAAGATATGCAATATTATCACAATCCTTAATACGAGATTACATCATGTGTGATAATGCAGTGCCTTGTCTTCTCTGCGATAGTCTCATTCATACCACGGTATTTCATTTTATTTATGCGATTATAGCAACTGTCCTACCACTTATACGGTCACCTCACTTAACCTGCAGTACACAGCAGCAGCAGCAGCAGCTGGTAAATATGCTCGAAGAAATATAGAATGATGATGAATAAAAGCAATGGGTTCTGGCAGTGAATCAGTGCAAGCCCTGAAATGAAAGGGAATGGAAGAGTAAGAAAGAGGAGGATATAGGGAACATATGGTGCATCAAGACCTAGTTTCCTTCCCCTTACCTCATTTCCTATGTTTCCCCTCATCTCACAAACGTGGGACCTCAACTCCTCATGGAATCAACACCCAAGTAAAACTCTATTTTCTTTAATTAGTTCTCTCTCTCTCCCTCCTCTCTTTCCCCTCAAACCATATGCTCTCGTCTCTGTTGCCTTTCCTCTCTTTGTCTGCACTACTCTGCTGTGTCCTTCATCTCCTGTTGTCAGGAGGTCTTTCTTAACATAACTCACACTTTAAGTGTAAACTGCATGGGGAACTGGACTAAGGGATTACAACCAGTTTCTACTGCTCATCCAATCAATCACAACAAAGATGGGAGAGACAATGTACTACATACATATGCAGAGGAGAGAGAGAGAGAAATAGACCTACATACAACTAGTTCGCTCATTTCTGATATTTAATTGTTTAATTTTAGTATTTTCGTTTCATCAGTCAGTCAGTGATGTCTGAACAGAACATGCGGACAATCTCTCTCTCTTATGTGGAACATTATTTGTGGAGCTGCATTTTCAAAATCACACTCAAGGTTGCAGTGTTTGTAGAAACCAGATTCTGTGTAGTTAGTCTGCCAGTGTGACTTTTACATCTAAAAAACATTGCTGGCGGCTGTTTGACTTTGTTGTGTGCAACCTTGACCTCAAAAAGGACACGTCCATTTTGGTCGAGACAATTATTATGACTGAAACCTGCAATCCCACATCTAACTTATCCATATGATATGTACTATTATAGTAAAATTGAGCAATAGTACGCTTTAAAAAGCAAAATAAAGTGCCAATGGAAATGCACATCCAAATACTAAGATGAAGAAACTGCTGGTGTCAAAAAATTGAATTAAAATTGATACTTGGTTCTGAATATACATCTCACTCGTCTGTTCAGTATATTAACAGTGTGGGAGGTTAGAAAAATTGCATGATAATGCATTTTCAGTTATAAAAAGAAACAGATTCTACATTAAATACACTGCTCTTTGTGAATTTCAGTACTATCCCAAAATATGCTTTTCAGTTAGTTGTCACATACTGCAATATTGCATGTCATGAGACTGGACGAATATACAGTGGGTGATGTCGTTCTGCAAATGAGGCCTTTTGTTGTACTAATTAAAGGATGGAATGGATTTCAAAGGGTTGAGACGACCAAATGACGCAAAAGCACTAAATCAGACCAAGAAGGAAAATCCCACAACTGTGTTCAATATGGTAAGGCATGTGTTGAATGCAAGATTCTAAATTAGTGTGTGTGAGAGAATCTAGATGTTTGACTCTGACTGTTAGCATGAATTCTGCCACTGTGCATGAGTAAACTCCTCCTCCCTCTGCCTGGTTGCTAGGACACCTGCTTTGGGCACGTGCAGAGACCGGCCTGAACTTTAACCTCATGGACCTCTAACACTCATGACCTCAGCAGTGGTCTGGCAATTCATCTTTAAACTACTCCCACCTCACTTTTGTGTTGCACACAGTGGAGGGTGGAGGAAAGTGTGTGTGTTTGTCATTAGTTCTGAAGACCTTCTCCTTGCATTCAAGTCATTTTTATGGAGACGAAGGCTTCGGTCAAACTTTCCACTTCTGTGTGTGCACAGGGGTCCACAAGGGTCTACACAATGTAAGTTTTCATCAAATCATCCACCCATTTCCATGTTGGCCTGCATGAATCCTGTACTGTTCCATTCTAGTTAATTGCACGCTCTTTTTTGGTCAAAAGACACAATGATGGTAACCACGGAAACTCACTTGAGCTTATATGAGGACGTTTGCTAGTACCCAAATATGCACAACTTGGGCAGCGTTCAAAAATACAAGGACATAAAATGAGTGCAATTTGGTGAGAAATCACGACTGGAATGGAATGTGAGATTGAGCACACATCTGTAAAATGGTAGACGTACGAACACCCTTGTTTAAGTATGAACGGAGCCACGTGCACATGTACATGCATGCGGAAGTGCAAAGTGACCCTCAAGCTTAGATGTAAGTCGTTGATCTAGAAATGCATATAAATGCAGAGGGACAGAGAGGCAGCATTCTGGGTGAGAGTATCAAAGAACAAACAGTATTATACCACTGAAAAAATACAGCCTTAGAAGCAAAGTGGAAGAGGTGTGTGTGTGTGTCCATGTGCACATGCGTATATGTGTGCGCACATGCGCATATGTGTGTCAGTGTCATTCTGTCTTGCTAGCAGCAGACTGGGGCTGGCTGGGGAGGCGTCACGCCTTTATTTATTCATCAACCTTCTGGGAAATGGCAATGAGAGACAAGGTCAACACATTATTGCACACATGTGCGAACACACAGACATACACACACATCTTTTCAGGCAACCTATGGAATGACCATATACTGTATATAGTAAATACATTTTGGAATAGCTCTGCCAACACATATAATATAATGACTCGTGGACTCAATCATCACAATACACACACATACTGTTTAGAGACTTGTTGGCTGACTGCACCGTGAATTGGAGCCCAGAAAGCACACAGACCCCATTAAACACCGCTGGAGCTGCAACACGCACGCACGCGCGCGCACACACACACACACACACACACACACACACACACACACACACACACACACACACACACACACACACACACACACACACACACACACACACACACACACACACACACACACACACACACACACACACACACACACACACACACACACACACACACACACACACACACACACACACACACACACACACACACCTATTAAATGCACTGGATCAGCTGAGTCAGCACAGAGAGAGAGAGCAAAGACAGGAGGTTTAGACAAATACAGCTCCGTAACCAGGAGACAAAGTGCATGTACGCACATGCGCACGCACGCACGCACGCACGCACGCACACTTATGACTATGGTTATGATCATGTACAATATGCAGATGTAGTGCATGACCACACAGACGTGTGTACAGTGACAGAAACACCCATGAACAAAGGAAAATTGCAAACACAAGGACACACACACACACACATACACATTTGTAAAAACACAGGGACGGACGGACACACACACACACACACACACACCAGTTTGGGGAACATAAGCATGTGCATGTGTTACTTCACATCTGGCTCCTCTTAGAGTAAAACACAAAAGAAGTAGTATGTGCAGTGAATGTAGCATGTGTGTGTGTGTGTGTGTGCATGCGAGTGTGTGTATGTGCACGCACACGTTTTATTTGGTCAGTGCTTTGATAGCTGGCAAATGAAGATGAGGGCTCACCCATGAGTGCAGACAGGAGAGAGGGGCCAGTCACTGTCAGATACTCAAACAAAAACCACATGCAGCTGTTCAGCGTCTGCCTGAGAGGCACGTGACACAAACACACCAATGCACGCGCACGCACGCACACACACGCACGCACGCACACACACACACACACACACACACACACACACACACACACACACACACACACACACACACACACACACACACACACACACACACACACACACACACACACACACACACACACACACACACACACACACACACACACACACACACACAGATACCATAGCAACGGAGAAAAACAGGCTTTGTTACTTGGGCAATGGACAAGTGTGAGAGTTTCATCACCACGTGCATCTCAGTGGAAATCCTTGGGATGTGTGTGTGTTTGGCTTATAGTGACTTGTGAGTCATCTAGTGGATTGTGGGTCTGACTGTGTGGTAAAAATAGCACGCTGTGTCAAACATGGTTACAAAGAGATGATGAAACAACTCGAGCAGCTGCTCCCATACACATTGATTTTGACGCATACATTGTCCGTTAATGCATTGCACTATTACTTGAACGTGCTCCTTATTTGCTCTGTGATATGTGTGTGTGTTTGTGAAAGAGAGAGTGTGTGTGTGTGTGTGTGTGTGTGTGTGTGTGTGTGTGAAGGCGTCAGGATGTCTAATCTTACTTGCCCTCACTTTATCTGCAGGACACTCCTGTGCAAGTCTTACCAGATCACAAGAAAAGACAGAAAGCGGAGGGGGCTGATGGGAGGAGGAGGACACAGAGATGAAGGGGGGAGAGGGTGACCTGAGCTTTTGATGTAAAAGTTTGGAGCCGACCAAGGAAATACTTCAAACACTGCATAGAATTAAAAAGATTACCTTCCCTGTAAACGCACACCCTTCTGTCTCCAATCGTTCATGCACGCACACATTCGTACACGCACACGCACACGCACACGCACACACACACACACACACACACTCAAACATACGCCAACAGTCAGTCCACAACAGGTCAGCATGCCCTTGAGTGAGAAACATGAAAAAAAAAAGTCAATGAGAGATAGAGAGGAGACCTTTATCTGCCCTGTAGTCAATCTCTCTTTTGTCTGTTGAACAACTTAAAAAACTGACCCTAAGCCAGAGCTGAGTTAGTTTGCTTCGACAAAAAAAAAAGAACCTAAATGGGATAAAAAAAAAAAAAGTGGCAGACAACATTTGTATCTAATGATATATGATACTGGCCTCAACAGAAACCAACTGAAGCCTGTAATGATGTGAATTCTTCTTTTAATTCTAGGGTTAGGCATCGACTGGTTATGGTTAAGGTTAGGGATAATGCTTTGCTTATAGGTTATTTTACTATCATTTTACTGCTCTGGCCCATGAACACGAGTTTGACACCCCTGGTTTAGGTTGTCCAGATGAACTGAAGTCAATGCTGTGTCCTAAGAGAAATAGCTGCGCAAACCTGTATGTTTGTGTGTGTCATGTGAGATGAGATTCATAGGTATTGCCATAGGGAGCAATAATACAAAAAAAATTGGTGGAAAAGCAAAAAGTAATAACAAAGGAAGAAGTAAAATAGGGAAGATGACAGAAAATTGATTGAGTACGGAAGAAGGAGGAAGTTGGATAAAGTCAAATTGAGAGCAAACAATTAAAAGTTGAAAAAAGGGGGTGATGAGATATTGAAACACCCATCTCTTCATAAAGTCAGAGTTGTGAGTTGAAGCACTGTGGGTGGTTGTGGAGGATGCAGCATGGCGCGCACACACACACTCAGTGAGTGATACATGCTAGCTGGTGTACGCCACGGTGGCTAGCACTAGCCTTTATTGGTTCGGCAGCTGGTTTGATGTGGAGCCCACACACCAGCCCACACACAGCGACAGGATGACAGACACACTGTAACACACACACCACAGAGGGAGGGGGATGTTTATGTGTGGGTGTGGGAAGGGGATGTATTGAGTTGGGCTATATGTATGTTTTTATGGGAAAACTGTACATCTGTATGCGGGGGAGCGTGTGAATGTACAGTGGGACAGGTGGTTCAGTAGCAGAGTATAAGAGAATGAACTGTGTCAGTAGTTTGAAGTATAATTATTCTGTATATTCCAAGGTAAAAATCTATATGGCTAAATTGCCGGCGTCAATGTTAACGCATGATGTGTTTCCATGACGACTGACCAGAAAAAGATGCGCATGACGTCATATTTATGTGCCACGGCACCGGAGTCCAGGCATGTCTGTTTATTAAACAAAAAGAGCAGCACTACAAATAATCAGCGCACCTGTGCACTTCGTATGTGTGCCTCTTTTTTTAAAGTTTAGCGTTACTTTAGAGACTCATTTTAACAATCGGGAGTCACGTAAACGTCTTTTTCCAGTCAGTCGTCATGGAAACGTGCACTGCGTTAACGTGCCCAGCACTAATTTTAATCTGATTAAAACTAATCAGACTGAGGTGTTTGTCAGTGATTTAGGTCCAACATGAAGTGCATAGGGCCCTGCGATGGACTGGCGAACTGTCCACGGTGTACACTGCCTATTGCCCTATGTCAGCTGAGATAGGCACAGCACCCCCCATGACCCTCTGGTGGAGGATAAAGCGGCAGATAATGGAAGAATGGATGGAGGAAGTGTATAGAGGTGAACTTGCTGTTCAGTCTCCTTCCATGACAAATGTCTACTTTCTTTCCAGAATAAAATATCCATAGAATGCCACTATGCATTTTCGCATTGCATGTACATGGCTGATATTCCTTATAAATATCAATCTATTCTCACCAGTAATTTGCTCCCATTTGTATTTCTTTGTATTGTCTGAGAGTGAAGGGTTGTATGTGAAGGTGCTGGCGGACCTCCTCACACAAACCTGAAGCAAGTTTCCATGGTTACTTTGCGATATCTTGAGAAAATCACAAGAAAGCCCCACCAAGTGGCCTCGAAAGTGTTGTGATACACGGAACGCAAGCAGGACGTACAGTCCGTGTGGTCATACAAACAAAAATAACGTCCCAGATATCAGGAAAACAAATACAATTCCACCGTAAAAAATCTAATCACTGAACACAACAGAGCTATTCCTCCCTTGGTAAAACCAACATCTGGAACCATCAACATGTCATTAGCGCACTACAAGAAATAGCCCATTCAAAGCTCTGAAAGCAATTAAGAAAAATGATATAGCTCCCAAACTCCAGTTTAAATCTGGCCTAAACTGATGTGAAATAGCTGAGAGTGAGATGGTGATGCTAATGTGTTTTTGAGATCTTATCTGTGTTGACTTCAATATTGATGTGACACGCTTGAAGTGGGGTTAAGTTTATGAGGAACAACAACTGTCACTCACTGTGTGGGTGAATGTGAAATGGAAAGTGAAGAAGAAATGAGGTGCCGTTCAGACAGAGTGAGATGTTTCGGATAAACAAGACCAAGAAGAGACAAGAAAAGTGTAAACAAGGAAATGACAAGCGAAGTGATGAAGAAACAAAATCACAAAAAAAAGAGGGAGTCTTGAGATAAACAGAGTGTGGAGAGTCTGGCTGTGACCCAGCTTTGTCTTTGGTTTCAGGAGAGGGAGGCTGGCAGAGGCAGGCAGACTGGCTGCTCTGGCTTGGGGCCAGGCCACACACTGTGCCACGCTGCCCAGGAAAAGCCCCGGCTTGAGGGACAGGGAGTTGAATGGGGGGGGGGGGGGGGGGCAGATAAATTCAAAGGCTTGCCCTCCTCCCGAGGTACTTCAACAGGCCCCAGGGGGCACATTGTGTCCCCAGCTCAACCACTTGACACATCTGGTCTCTCAGCCTGGTGAGGACTCGCTCAACCTGGCAGTGTGAGGTGAGGCTACAAACCTGTTCGAGTCTGACCCGAGTTGGAGTAACAGACTTCAAAGAGACAAGCAAATAGTTGGACATTGGCTCGACAGCACACAGAGCATGTATTAAAAGGTTCAGTGTGTCAAAAAAGGTACCTTTTTTAAATGTCTGGATATAAATGGTTATATTTGGATCCAGCACTCTATGTCCCATGTTAATCTGGTATTACTACATTTCGATTGTGTGTTAGCATCATCCACTCTAAGTGGAACAGCATTAAAAAAAAATCGCATTCCATCTCCCACACATAAGCACATGAGATGCATGATGCAACACACATTTAAAAGAAAACATACACAAAACAGATCTGAATAGTGCTTCATGATACCACTTATGACCAAAATCATATTCATTTCATTTAAATTAAATCAAATTCATATAATCCTCAGAAATCCTCATATATATATATAGGTGGAACCAGCAAATGTTTGATAACTTAGGTTCAAATCATTATTTCATTATTACAAAGGTTGTCAACTGACTGAATAATTACCAAATCATTTCAGGATTACAGTATACTGAAATAGGGCTCAAGGTGGACAAGCTGGTCCAACTTTGAGAAAATGGAAACGTGAAAGCCAAAAGTCATTGAATCGATGTCACCAACAAATTCAGACTGGCATCAACTGTGCAGTTGTATGAGAGACCCTTAAAAGATCAGACTTCGGTGAAAAGCATAAAGAAAAGAGAAAAAGAAACAATCTTTCAGACAGAGCCACTCACTAATGAACCAAGTTACACCACCAACCACTCACTATAAAACCCAATTAAATCTCTCTTATAACCAGTCTCTGACTCTTTTGTAGATTTCTCAAAGCAGTACAATGGATTCTGTTTTTTTCATCCTGTATTTTTTATCTTTATTTCTATGAATGTCTGATGTGCCTCTCTCACTCTCTTTTCCTTCCCTGTTTCTAATGAAACCTTGAATTAAATCACTTTTCTAACTTGACACCATACAAAGCTCCAGAATCAGACAATAACGATTTTATCCATTTAGGTCACTTTGAAAAGATTTAACATTTCATTTGAAAACATGCAATAGTTTATAATCCTATATATGGCAAAATGGAGATCTTGTTTCTAAAGCTGACCTCCACCTTTTTCTTCAGTTGTTTCCATCTCAGAATAATCAATTTCTGTAATCCGCTTCCTTCTCTCTCTTTCCAGCTCATCTTTCTATGTGTAGCACATGTAGTGTATGTACATTATTTTACACACATTTGTGTGTGTGTGTGTGTGTGTGTGTGTGTGTGTGTGTGTGTGTGTGTGTGTGTGTGTGTGTGTGTGTGTGTGTGTGTGTGTGTGTGTGTGTGTGTGTTAGAGCATGTAAGAGCCTGAGAGCATGGAGCTGACTAGACTCCATTTTCCAGCTGCCTGGACAAGCCAATCAGTCATAAACCTCAGTGCCTCTGTTTCCAGAGGATGGGAGAGGATGATCGCCATGGAGACGCTTTGAAATTACATCAGTGACAGGAGGGGAATAAAATGCTTTTCAAATGTGTACTGTTGAATACATTTTGGCAGAGGGTGGAGAATGTGTGTACATGCACTCACTCATATCCAGTGTCGACAAAAATGACCTCTGTGTTGAATGTACAATCACTAAAGATCAAGTTTCTACCAAACCCTTCCTCTCTGTCTCTCTGTGTTGAGATATAAGGTTACCACTGGCTCCAGACAGTGAAGCTAATACACCTCCACCTCTTC
The DNA here is from genome assembly GCF_963457635.1 of Microchirus variegatus. NCBI lineage: Eukaryota > Metazoa > Chordata > Actinopteri > Pleuronectiformes > Soleidae > Microchirus > Microchirus variegatus. The sequence continues at coordinate 36,808,003 of NC_139803.1, forward strand.
CTCCTCTCACGTCCGCCTCACCTGACTGAAGGAAGAGAGGGAGGCAGGGAGGGTTAGGCTGAATGAAAGGATGAGGAGGATAAAGTAAATGCATGAATGGGAGATATAAGACACACAGACAGGCTGAGACGTCCATCGAGAAATATGAGAATGAGTAATTGTCTCGTCCACCTGCAAGATTGCTATGAGGAGAACGCATACACAAGAGATGTGAGATATGAGGCAGCCGCAACAGTCAATAGACAGAAACCTAAGATGGCGGAAGATGGGGGGCCCATGTGACCCCTCCCTGCCCCCCCCCTAATAAAACTACGCTGTTGGGGCCCCATCAGAGTCATGCACACACACATACACAGCTGATCTTGCCCTTCCCCCAAATCAGCCCCTTATTGATGAGGTCACTGGCCAAGGGGTCAAATCCAGAGGACAGAGAAAAAAGGGATTAAAAATACATTTGTTGAGAAAGAGGGAGAGCTGCAAAAACTGGATTTCTCAAAGTAGGCTAAATGTTTGCTACAGCACAAGTAATACAATTTAAAGCTGGAGTTTGTAACTTTTCATGATTTTTGTTGTTGACAATGTTTGTATTGTGCAGTGGTTAGGATTTTGTGAACAGAAACGACTATTTCTGTGCTGCGTCCTTCATTTTGCTCTGTCGAGCAAGTTTTCCTTCTTTTTGTCCTCCAACCTGTTTACAGTCGTCTTGCTTTACTCGCAAAATGTCGATTTTGCCTTTGTCCGTCTCGACTTAAAACTAATCACTTCAAACTGCAGTGCGGGAATGTCACAATACAACATAAAGATCGAAACACTGTTATAGGGGCAAATGAGAGTCATATGCAGTTGATAGGCCTGATCAGCTTTGCATGAACTTATTTTAACATTTCTTTATATTTAAAAGTTATGTATTATAGACCGAAACACACTGTGCCAGAAGTGAAGATACTGGCTTTCTACATGCATGAAAACATAACCTCAACGAACCCAAAGACAAATGGAAAGTTTGGCCTAAGTGTAGAGTGGGCAAATACCAATGCCTGGCCACTTCCTTTAAGTAGAATTTAGTGTTGAAGCAAAAAAAAGATGATGCATTTCGGTCCAACCTACAAACCCACTGTCAAAGTATTTAAGAGCGTGATTACAAGAAACAGCAAAGGAACCTGACAAACTGATTTCCTGTTTCTCACCTTTGAGAAAAAGTCAAACACACACGTTTGGGCATGGTGAGGACACATAGACTTAATGAATTTCCTAGCCCCAATACAACTAAATGCCTAACCTAACATAAACCCAATGCCTCATAAGGACCAGGTTTTTTACCAGGGGTATGAGGCTTTTACAACGTTGGATGTCAAATAGCCACTGATGGCTGGATAATATACTGAGTAAAAGTGCTATAAATATAGAAGCACTGAGTGAATGTGTGCGTAAATGGATAAAAGTGAAATGTAGTGTAAAGTGCTTTGAGTGATCATTAAGACTAGAAAAGAGCTACGTACAGAAAATGCAGTCCATTTACCATAACTATGAAATGTAGCTCCACATTGTCACATGTGGGCAAACAAACAAACGAAAAAATCAGGCATAAATATAACGTTGTGACAGAGAGTTGGCTAGAGAGCAAGACCAAGTAAGAGAGAGGGCTGGGGTAAAAGAATGTGCAGGTAAAAGAACAGAATAAGAAAATAAATATTTCTGTCCCTTCCTTGTCCCCTCTCTTCAAAGCAACATTATCTTCAACTGCATAACCATTTCTTTACTTTCATCTTTCTCTTGCACTCTCCTCATCTTTGACATATCTCTTCATTGCTCCTTTACCTCTTTCACTTTCTCCATGCAGGACAGTGCTGCCACAGAGCTGCATGGAACACACACAGAGCAGAGGTGGTAAAAACAACCTTTTTTCCCCTGTGTAAACAAATAAGTATTGGCAGCACCAGTGTGTTCTGTTATTCACCATGACACCTGCTCATTCCTCGTACCCAGGCTTTCACTCTCAGGTTTTCCTTCCCATTCAACCTTTCATATTTTCTGCAGCTGTCTAACTTTTAACCCTTGAAGATCACTAAAAACCATCTACCACAGATATTTTAATATTTGAAACACACATGGAATTAGCAGATGGGACATCAAATACACACATCCACATACAGGACATAAAAACAGTCAAATGGCTTGCCTTGCTTGATTTGCCAAAAACACTCACTTTACACTTCCCTATGTCTTGTTCACCATCCCTTTCTCTGTGTCTTTGCTAATTCCTCTACTCTGTCTCTTCTGTCTCCTCTGTCTTGAGTGTAAAGCACACCGAGAAAGAGAAGGAAAAGCCAGAAAGGGAAAGAGACTCACTGGGCTCAGCCATTCAGATGTTTTTGTCTTTTTCTATTTCTGAGCTGCAGCTCAAGTGTGAGTGTGTGTTATTGCTATTTTTATACTCCAAACAATTGCCGACTGCTTGCTTCTCCTCCACTAAGACCCACTGACTGCACAAACTTTTGTGGTGTTGGCCCATGCACATGTGTGCAGTGCAGTGTTTCCATCATGAAGAGGTGGAAATGTGCATCTCTGTGTGTTTTCTTGACAGCACTCTGTTTACAAAAGCAGCTGTGATTCCTGGTAATTTTTGATGTTTGAATGTGAATATCTTTTTCATAGACTCAACACACATATATAAACACGCACATAAACTCACTCTGTCACACATGTACACAGTATCAATAGAGGACCATGGTGATAATCCAAATGAAGCCAGTGGGAGAGCCGAGAGCCAGCTGGGGCTCCTCCTTTTGATCTCATCTCACACACACACACACACACACACACACACACACACACTCACACACACACACACACAAACACACACACACACACACACACACACACACACACACACACACACACACACACACACACACACACACACACACACACACAAACACACACACACACACACCACACCCTCCCCCCCCCCACGCAAATAATGCCTGTTAATTGCTTTGTTTTCACATCAGGAGAGTGAGCAATGCCTTCTCTCTCCCGCTCTTCTAAATTTTTACTCACCCCTCTCCTCCCTCCATCGCTCATTCTGAATAACTCATTGTGAAGATTATTATGAATGAATGATTGGGGGCTATGGGATGGTCATGGTGTGTGTGTGTGTGTGTGTGTGTGTGTGTGTGTGTATTATGTCATCTGAAAGGCAGCCGTGCTCTATTAGAGGAGTTTGATTCATAAGTACAAAGCCTCGCTGCAGTGATTCCCCTGTCAGCACAATAGATCCATTACACACACTCGGAGAAGGAAAAGCAACAAACGACAGCAGAAGGACAAAAATGTGTCCCATGGGAGGGAGGGAGGGAGAGAGAGAGAGAGGTCTGAACAAAGAGAGGATGAGAGCCAGGAAACAGGAAGTGTGGACAGAGGAAATGAGAGGAGGGATGAACTGGAGTGGGTATAGAAAAATGTCTTGAGAGAGCGGATGTGCTGTTTCTGCTCCTGATGACATGTGGGGTGTCGTACGGTATTCCTGCCCTTCCAAAAATGAACAATAAGGTCATTCTCTGGGTGACGGCTGCCTCTTGGCAAAGTGTGATCATTTGTTACTGAATATAACATGACTCAGTGGAGAACCTCAGATTTCCTTTTTCAAGCTTGATCTCGATATTAAACGGCACTAGAAACCAAATCAAATGTTGCACATATTAAGTCTGACAGCTGACAAGTCATCCAGCAACTCTGTTAAAATTAATAATTGATGGTGACTGTGTGGGGCACGCTACTTGAGCCTAAACTCCTTTACATACATCATTGTACTGGACACTGACAAATGTGATGTTTAAGTGATTTTATTTGGAGTCTGTAAGATTGACATGCTGTAATTATTTTAAAAATAAAAATAATTTGCCTAATTTCATATGCTACAGCCGGATGTTAGCTATTGACTTCTTAATCAGCTGTAAACACTGCTGTTGCTATAGAAACAATGATATTGGTTTTGTTGTATCAATTCAACCAGAGGAACCAGAGAATCACATGGAGGACTCCTTAAAACACACAAAATCACATATTTCAAAACCTAAAACTAAAAATATGGATTCCTCTGTTTTGATAGTTTTAATTGACATTATTTGTTCGATGTTTATGTTTTCATGTACTAATATTGAAATATTTGTATTGTCTTTCCACTTAGTACACATTGGTACCATTAACTGCTATTTTGTTGACTGCCCAACAGCAAAAACGTGTGATCAGCAGAATAAAAGAGTGTGAAGGGACAGCAGCTGCACACTCAACACTACCTGGCTCCTGTTCAAACATAGCCCACCTCAGCTGGAGAGCCCAAGTCTCTGGTGAACTCCCTGACACGCACCCCCAGGCATTAAACATAAACAAATACATACTACAACCTCACCAGCTCTCTCTCAAACACACATACTGGAAAGACCAGAGAGTCTCAGCATAAGCACACATGAGCGTGCAAGCAAGAAAAGTACAAAGGAACATTATTACAACACACACTGTCAACAATAAAACAAACAGGCACACCTTCATGCATGCAAGCACAAACTCTCACTACTGTCTGTGCAAGATTTCCATGGCTATAGCTCAGCCCTGCACAACAAGCAGCATGAAATATTCTGTGAATTTTTCAACATGTGCTCTTTCCCCCTTTGCACGTGCAGAATTGAAAAGTGTGTGTGTGTGGGGGGGGGGGGGGGGGGGGGGGGGTGAGATGGGGGAGGGAGAGGAGTCAGTGAGGGCAAAGGCAGAGCGAGCAGCAGGATAGAACAGACAAGTCAGCCAGAAAGAGAGAGAGAGACTCTGACTCTGTTCCAAGCTACTCCCCTTAGCAACAGCTCTGGCTCAGCCTGTTCCCATTGGCCAGCTGACAGCAGACATCACAATCCCATGAATGGCTCCTCAGCCAATCGGGTGATTCCTTGCAACTCTGCATTTTGGATTTCATTTTCACCATGGCAACACAACCGTGTTCATGGCCCTGGATGTGGCCTGTGTAGTCTACATGTATACATACATATATATACACATGTACAAACACATACACACAAAGAGAGAGTGAGTAAGAGGGAAGGAAGGAAGGAAGGAAGGGAGCATGGAGTAAAAAGTGGAGCATTCTTTGATGATGAGCTCAGGGTGAAGGACTAGTGATAAACAAAACTCACATGGCAGATAACTCAGGTGAGCTTTCACATCCCATTCATGGTCCAAGTGTACCAAGTGTCAGGTCTGTTTGTCAACTTGGACTAGAAAATGACAAATAATGAGAACAGACATTGGGGCAAGATACTAGTTCTAGTATTGTGACAACATCTGTTTCTCAATGTATCCTTCCAGTCCCCTCTCTGTGGGAAAGCTTTAATCTAAAGCTCCTTTTAAACATCTACATTTTCTCTGCAAACGCTATGGACATTTTCTACGCGGTCGTCAGTGGATCGTTCAAAAGTTGAATTGGACACTTTAATTACACTCCCTGCTGTAATTTAGTTTACATCCTGTGCTTAACTGGTGAAGAAGGACAAAGGGAAGATCTGCTGCAGATGAGCATGTTTACGATGGAGTGCCTTTTCTAATTTTGTCACTGGAAAAGAGAAACCTGAGTATTCAGCTTCTCAGATTTTAACTGACCAATCACAGCTCTTACAGTATCTAAGGGTTATCTCTCTCTGTCACTATCATCACTGTTGGTACTTAATGTAATGTTGAGTCCTTCTAGCCCAATTTATACTTCTGCGTAAAGTGCTCTGCGTAGGTTACGCAGAGCCTGTCGAAGAGCCTCTGCGTCGTCTCCGACTGCACGAAATATTTTTTAAGTGTCCGTCACTCCGTCAAGAGACAACGGAGACGGCAAGAGCTGCGATTGGTCCTCAGGACAGGCCGAGCTAAGCTGCTCTGTGCCAGCTCACAGTGAGCACCGAGCGTCCACAGACGCAGAGCTGATCCCCGCCGATAACGCCGCTGCCAAACTATAAATACCTCATATCTTAACACACACAGCACATGTTTAGACTCTAAATTGCCAATTTCTCGCCTCAAATTATCTTAAAACTGCGTTCCGTCACACAGAAAAGTGAGAAACGGCTACTGTTTCAACAACACCAGTATTTCTCTCTCTTTCTTTCTCGGACGCCATTGCTCACTGTAGCCTGAAGCAGAACAACCTTGCGCAGCGACCCCTACTGATCGGGCGGGAAATTGCAACGCGTATATGACGCAGAGGGATAACGCATACGCAGTCGGAGAAGTATAATGTGACGATTCTCATAGAATCATTTATTATTATTATTTTTCTTAAAAGCTCACGTTAAAATGCAGGTCTTAAAAATGCCTTTTTTTTTTAAAGTTTCTAATCACATAAAGTGACACATAAGAAGTGGTATGACCGGTTTAATTGTAGCCTGTTTTCTAAATATAGTGTAATCTGAGGTCTGTGGCAATAGTTTAGATCTTTTGTGTTGGTATCAGAATATAATGACTATATTTCCTGAGAGGCTACAGTAGTGTTGGGCTGATGGTTAATAAACATCACAATGTTGTGCCCAGCATCATGATTCTCCTACTGACAACAATTTGCTAGAGTTTATCCATTGTCAAGCTTCAGTAAAGCACCAGACCATGTCTGTTTAGTATCTTAGCCCTCTATTAAAAAACAAAAAAAAACACCTTTTAAACGTACAAATGATTTCTACATCACTGGAGCTTTGTGAAATGAGTCCTGAACACTACACCATACACAGGCAGGCAGACACAGACAAGGTAACTCGCTATGTCCTCTTTGTTCCCTCAGTGAGGCAAGATAGGGTGCGAGAGGGAGGGAGAGTATAAAAGATATAAAGACAGTAGGAGAGAGATGAAGGGAGGGGGGCACAAAGACAAAGAAAGTAGTGAAAGAGGTAGAAAGAGAGTTAGAGGTTCCTGGAGAATAAGCAGGAGAGACAATAAATAGCAGCCCAGTCGCAGACAGTCAGACACATGATGAATGGGTCTGCTTCCTAAAGAGCGAGTCGACACACACAGGACGACAAAGGAAGTGTGTCTGTTCACCTCACAGTGTGTGTGTGTGTGTGTGTGTGTGTGTGTGTGTGTGTGTGTGTGTGTGTGTGTGTGTGGGTGTGTGTGTGGTGTAGCTTATGTGTAGAACTACAGAAGCCACTGTGGCGGTGACCACTCTGGAGAGGAGGTTGATATCCAGTTTGCCTACCTCTCATATAAAGTAAAACAAAACCATCAGGTCCAAAAACAGCTCTTGGAATGAGTTGTCAAACTTAGCAGCGGGTAATTAAATGTAATAGCAGTTTCCCCTCGGGTTTGGAAAGGGGCAAATCATGTATTCCAACAAACAGCAATTAGTAGGCCAGTTACCTTGGGGGCTAATTATAACTGCTGTCCATGGGAGGTCTTTGGGAGGGACAATAATGGTTGTTAATAATGTTTATCTAAGTGATCAATGATTAGCATCATCAGTAGGAAAGGTCAGCACCTCGCATGAAAGGTGATTTTTTTCTCCTTCGGTCCGGTTTGATTCTGTTCTCTATTAATGGTTTGCACGAGTGCATTAAGGATATCATCATGGAGAGCATTACACTATCAAGACCTACACACCAGACATTCCTGAAGACGTAAGTCACATTTTCATGGTGTACTGATTTCTGAAATACGAATAACCCATTTTATGGCCAATTTGGCTTCCCAGGGTAGGTTTTTTTATTTCACACACTTTATAGCTCTAACTGCAATAGTTATAAGGTTGTATTTGTTGGGAATATAATACATGTTTGGCTGGTTAAATTAAAACAGTCGAGTGGCACTTTTGAAATATTAACAAATAAGTTCACCTAATGCTGATTAATCCCATCAGCTTCACATGGCTCTCTCTGTGTTTGTCAGTATAGCACTAGTTATTAGTTAGTTCTAATTGTGTCTGGTGAGATTCCCGTTCTACACACAGGAAGTGATTTGTTTTGTGTCAAGACAGACAGGGGAAACAGCAATATTGCTCTAGCAAAGCTAGATGGCTGAAAACAAGTTGGAGTATGACTGAAAACATGAAGAAGAGGCGCCCACAAAAAGTTTAAGAAATTCTACTGCTCAAAAAACCCAGTCTTCGGAAGCATTAAATGCTTCTTGTCTCCACCTGCTCCTACACTGATGCTGTAAACATACATACTTCATACATACATACACTCTCTCTCAGTCTAGTCTGATAGTATTGCTTAACAGAGCATGCTTTCAGCTGAAGGAAGCAGCATACAAAAATAATTACCAAAAGACACTATACCTCTAAATCGAGAGTGGATGTCCTCAAATGTCTGGTGTGAATTTTTGAAGCTTTTAGAGTAAGCTTGGCGGCAGAAGCTCCTCTAATTGAGTTAGCTGTGATAACAGGAGTGGCAGTCGGCTTTCCAGGAATATACTGTCCGGGCGGGTACGCTCTCTGGGCAAGTAGATTTCAAACACACACACATTCAAACACTTGCAGAGGAGCATGCACATACAAAAGCAAATGCACCTAGCACGACCATCGCTTTTATTTCCTGGACTTTAAAAATGTATGTGAGGTACAGTGTGTCTTTGGACAGTAAATACATAATGCATGTACACATACTGTACCGAGACAAGCTTATTAACACACTCAATTTATTCACACACTGTGTGAGTGAGTGTGTGTGTGTGTGTGTGTGTGTGTGTGTGTGTGTGTGTGTGTGTGTGTGTGTGTGTGTGTGTGTGTGTGTGTGTGTGTGTGTGTGTGTGTGTGTGTGTGTGTGTGTGTGTTGTTTATCTGCTGGCAATGCTGTGGGACATTTAGTGAGGTCAGAAGTTAAATGGCATTGTCAGTGTTTGGCCATCTAGTCGGCTTAACTATGAAGAACGCTTCAGTTAAAACCCTCTTAGCTACGTAATGACACAATTCTACTATCTGAACTCAGTGACCTGGGCCATGGTGGAATGTTGTTTTCTTTTTCTTAATATGATTAATATGATTTTGGCTACAGGTCTCAGAGGGTTTTTCTGTAACAAATGGTAATAACAACATGAGTAGTGACCTCTAATTACCTCAGGGTTTATTTTTTCACAGCTCTTATTAGCAAAAGGAAAATCATAATTTTTCAAACAAATATTTCTTCTTTCTAACACAGTATGGTCATATAAGCATACTTTTTCTCATGCAATACATTTATAATTGGCCTAATTCAGAGAACATATAGCTACTGTAAGTAACTTGACTGCTCTATATTGCCCTCTATTGGGTCCTCCTTAGACATAATAAAAATACACTGGGTGTATATATACATGTCCCTACAGATCGTCCATAGGATTATTAAGGCCAACCAATTATGTATGTGTCTGGGATTGCACAAAAGTCAGAACCATGTGTGAACTATTACATCATCAGTTTAACTACCTTAGGAGCTGTGAAATCTATTCAGTTGAAACTGGAAAAGGCTGTGAGAATTTATGATTCCTCTCTGGCTTATTTTTTTTCCTTGTATTGCAAGCGTGTATCTGTATATATCTGCGTGTATCTGTAAATATCTGCGTGTATATATATGTATATATATATCTGTATATGTCGAAAGGATGATCCAAAACTGGAAAGGACATTTGGTCAGAAGTAGTCTGTTTTCAGCACTACAGCAGTAATGTCTTTTTCTAGGTTGTTTTGTGATGTATGTTATGTGAGCCAACAGAATTTATGTGCTCTAATGCACCACTTTATTTCCAATAGTTCTCTTAACAGTGGTTGATTCATACTACAGTATAAATCAGGGGAAGAGAACCTCCAGCCTTTGGGCTGTATGGAGCACACAGGACAATTTGATCCAACAATTATTTTTCTGCAATAAAAGACAACAAAATAAAACTGTCTCAGTTTTCATTTAAATACACCTGCTGTCCACTCTACTGCAGGATTTTAAGCAGTTGGCTCCATTTAGTTTAACATTTCCAGGGCTGCTTTTTGGTCTGGACGGGCGAAAATGGAGAGAACATTGTCAGTAATACTCTCTGATATTAAGCCAACCACAAGAGAATATTGAATCAGCTTCTTGTTGTTAAGAGTACCAAAATGTGACTATTTGATTTATATTTTTAGTTGCGTTATTATGGATGCAGATTACTTCTGACAAGTAGTCAAAACAAACACTAGTCTGGACAGACTAGTTGTTTTTATCTGAAATGCAAATTTTCAGAGAAAACTTTGAGTCATGGATAAACTCGCAGGGAGTAACATCATCCTCTCATTCTCATCACTATCAGAAAACTTGCCAAAGACTAGCAGTTCCAGACATCTCATTCAAGGATATTGTGAAGATTATGGCCTGTGAATGATGTTGAATGGTGGTCAAATTTCAAATGGTGCCACAAGTATACACCAATTAAACTTATTTCAATTCAATTGACTAGAAATAGTGAAAATACGGATAAAATAATAACAATATACTAAATGTAGGTGTACTATAATAATTATGTAAGTAAAGGACATTGATATTTCAGCTTTCACTAAAATGTGCAAATCCAGTCATCACATAAGAGCATGTAAAGAGAACGAAAGCTCTAGTTTCACATCTGATCTATAGAATCCCTCTTTTCTGGCTCTTGTCTCTTTTTCTCCTCTGCAGCCTCCCTCTTCTCTTCTCTCTCCCTTTGCTGGCCCCTCACACACAAAGGCAGGAGGAGGCAGAGGTGGAGGAGGAGGGAGGGCAAGGAAGGCACAAAGGCCTGGGCGCTGTGGGCTTGCCTTGGGGAGAATGAGGTTGAGGGGGTGGATGGGGTAACGGGGGTCAAAGGGGGGGCACTGGGGTGTATAAGGCTGGGGGTGGGTGGGGTGAAACCTGAGAGGCAGAAAGCCATAACAGAAGCAGGGGAGAGATGGTGGAAAGGGAGGGTCTGAAAGTGAGAGAACACAAGACAGATTTCAACTACACTGACGTTTTCTCCCCAACTTTGAAGGGGGGTTGGCAGTGGATTTGTTCAAGAGAGGGATTTGAATTGGGGGAGTTGGGGGAATTTAGGATTTGTTGAGATTTAAAAAAAACTTTCAACAGAGATGCACATCCACTATGCACAAAATCCTCTGTAAGCGTTTTAGCAAAACATCTTTTTTAGGCAGTGTACGCATGTTGTGCCCTGCTAAGTTTGAGCCGCAGCAGGGGCTCACATTTTTTTCCTGCATCACAATGCATGTTAGCTTAAGGTGGTGACACCATAGATCATATATAAAAAGTGGACGACAGTCTGAAGCTGATATGTCTACGTGATTTATGGGTTTCTGCATTTGGGAAGCATTGCAAATCACAATTGATATATATTAAAAAAAAAAAAAAAACTGCCATGTAATTTGAAAGTACAATACTGTGATTATATGAATTGTTGTTTTTTATTGTTATATCAGGAGCCGGGTTAGCTCTACAGAGGATGCCATTTTGTACCATTGTGTTTTTACAATAGCTCACAATGGACAAACTAAACATCTTGAGTTCTCTAATAAAATTGGAAGGGAAAGGTGAGGTAAAGGATATGCAACTCCAATAAATGTTGCTACATTTTACATGCTGTACCTTTAAAATGCCAAGTCTCTCTAATTTAGCACCATCTTTTAAGAAAACTTGCACCATGTATCCTTAACTGCATCCAAAACCACTGAGGAGCCTAATACACAGGTGCACATACCAACACTGCAATAACAAAGGTATAAGTATATACAAGGTAAACACATAGTTATGCGCACACTGACAAAGCGCCAATAAACACACCGTAGGCGCGCACACACACATAAATACACGGCATACCAACGGAGACGTGTGACAGTTGGTTAGGGCCAAACAACAACCACAGCAGAGAATAAAGTGCATGTTGGGCATCTTCCTCTTCATGAACTCTGTCACCCCTACACTCACACACACTAACAAAGCTCACATGAGACCAAGCATACTCACACACAAACCCAATGCCCTCTTCCACAGTAAAGTTACATAATCATCTCATCTCTCCATTCCTCTTGAGCTCGTTCTGTTCTCCGTTCTTGCTAATCTTTTCCCATCTCTACCGGTTGTTGGTTTAAATGCACCAAACTCCCTCTGATGACATAAACATGACTGTACTCATGTTTGATTTGGAGGATTTGGTATTACACCCGCACAGACCGCTAGGAGGTGGATGATGTCAGCTCCACCTCTCCATCCCCACGCCACTCCTCCCTCAATGAAACCACTGATGACGACAGAGTAGGAGGATGAAGAGGAGTCTCCTCTTTTCTCTCTATCCTGTCCTCCTCCTCACCCACTGCTTCCTGTCATACTCCCCTCAGGCATCCTGACTCAGCTCTCACACCTCTCTTCCTGTCCCTCGCTCAAGTCTGTTCTCACTCGGATGGATTGTTGGGTTTTTTGTTTTATCCTGTGTCCTTCACTCTCAGCAAGTAAGGTAGTTTCATTATGTAGACATTCTCTTGTATTTCAGATCAGCAGCAGTTAGAGGAAACAGACCAGAGCAAAGACTAGAAGATACTTATGACTGTGAAAACTAAAATATCCATTCCTGCTGGGACTGAATTTACAATTAAATGGGCTGTGTCTTCAAAGTGGACTTCTAAAAACTCTACAAAGCAAAGATCTGAACTGGCCTGGTGCTGCCGAGATCTGAAGGTCAAGAGTAAGGACAATGTCATAGTTTCACATTCATTATCGAAAGATCTTAATGAAAAAGTTAGAAGCTAACAATGATTTTAGAAAAGACACCCAATGGCACTTAAAGGGGAAGTAAGTAGGTTATAGTGACATCTAGAGGAGAGGCTGAAATTTACAACAAAGACCTGCTGCTCTGCTCACCCCCTCCCTTCCCTGAGCGCTACGGTATCCGCAGCTGGTCAAATGTCGTCCTCGTCGTCTTTCTCCGTGTCAGCAGATGAGGTTCGTGAGGTGAGGGAGAGGGCGAGCTACCGCGGCTGTAGCAGACGAAGCGGAGAGAGAGGAGGCGGGACTTCCGCTACGAGTAAAGAGACGCTTGATTTGTTCTCTCGCGTTTGTCCTTACAGGCTCCGGCAGAAACATGGCGTCTCGCTGCTAACAGTGGCTATGCCACCGCGGTCCGCGACCATGTTATTTTAAATGACTTTTTGAAACACTACGAAAATGAAACAAAGAATATTATACAGCGACTAGACAATGCAGGAGCACATAATATGTATACAAAAGTGGATTTTGGGTAATATAAACCCATAAATACTACATATTGTCCCTTTAAAGGCCAAAGGGAATGTGACACAAGGCTCCACAAGGCAAGAGTGTGAACACACAACTCACGTTCTCAAATACCTCTTTGCCAATACAAAAACACAGAAACACTCTGTGCTTAAGTGCTGTGAAAGCATGCCAAGTCAACAGGTGGCGAGACGACCATAACTGTAAAGCATGGTTGGCCAGTCAGAAGACAAAATGTCACTTTGGTAGGCAAATAACAGTATCAAAGTAAAATCTCTGATGACGATGTTGAGTGATTCTCAATCACTGTATCACACTGGAATACAAAGTTAACAAAACGCATGACAACATTGACTGGGAGTCCTGCCAGTCCAATTACACCGACATCCATAAACTTCTCCATGTTGTGTTTGACAGTTGGGACTGTTAGTTTTCTTTCAGGGGATCATGTGTCAGCGAACGGTATAAACGTGTTAAACGTGTTTGAGTTTGTGCCGGGCACGTTAACGGTATCAACGTTAAGGTATGACGTGTTTCCATGACGACTGACCAGAAAAAGACACGTGTGACATCATGTTTACGTGTTTTTTTTTAGAGGGTGTCCCCCCTTGCCCCACTGTAAGCCATCCATTCCCTTCTTATGGATGGAATATATATTTTCTCTGTGCGCAGTTTCATCCCCACATTCATATATGAGACGTACATAATGATCTCTATTACGAGGATCGAGTGCAGTCGCGATAAAATACAGGGGATCCGAGTAGATCTTAGTAAACTGTTGACAGATTCTCAGGAGCGCACTTTTCATTGTTTTACTCCGTGATCTCATTCTTTCTTTAGAAGACGCTTTAGCGCTGTAATTAAGAGAAAAACAGATGCATCAGATGAGCTGATCTTTTTAGTTAACTGCTCAAAGAGAGATAAGAGATTGTCGCGGGGAGTTCATAATCAGCACTGCGCTGCAGCCAAGCTTTTGCCCAAAGAGACTTTCCAGTAGGGAGGGGACATTTTTAAAGTTCACAGCTGTGCACGAAAAGGTGATCCTGCTGTCCAGGCTCCCTGCGCTCTCAGATGATGGTGCGCACGTCACCGGCTCGTTCTCTCGAGTGTCTATGCGTGTCCAAGCGTGTGTGTGCATGCAGTGCGAACGAGGTTGCGCTTAAGTTTACGACGGGGGTGAGGGACATAACACAAGCGCTACACAAATGAAGACGGCATCTCATCCAGTCAAGATCCCTGTACTTCACTCTGGCGGACACCTAACGAGCACGTGCTGGCAGCAAAAACTACGGCCAGCACGCCCCTGTCTATACCCGTGCGTCATCACAACATAGTTTCAGTGGTTACTGGGGGAAAAAATAGGACGTCTTTAGGGCGTCCTGCCTTAAAGTAGGGCGTCTAATTTCTTATTATTTTCAGTACAGGGCCCCAGGACGCCCGGACGCCCTGCTGGCTAAAAGCCTGCTCCCGATACTTAAAATGAGTCTCTAAGTAACAGTTTTTGGAACGGAGTCCAGGCACCGTTTACCAGTTTTTAGCTACGTTAGCTGAGTTAGCGCCACTAGCTGCAGATAGCGCACCTTCAGTTGAACTGGAGCAATCTGTGTATTAAACGAAAAGAGCAGCGCTACAAATAACCTGTGTGCCTATGTACTGCGCATGTGTGCTACTGTTTTTAAAGTTTAGCGTTACTTTAGCGACTCATTTTAACAATCGGGAGTCAACGTAAACATGACATAACACGCGTCCTTTTTCTGTATGAACTGTAACATTTGTATAGGGTTAAATACAAGTTTCAGTTTCTGACCATCATATAATGCACAGAATGTACAAGACCAGTCATGAGATCATAATATGATGTACGGAAATATCGTAACTTCAACAGCAACTGTTGTTGCCAATCTGACATATTAATGAACAACAACAGTTTACAGTCACAATATTCATGACATGACCTCACTTTCGTCTTTCCAATAATCCTTTCTTTCCCTTCTTTTCCTCAATACCACCCTTTCTTATAGAGAATAGCCAGATGTGTGTGTGCGCATTTATATGCGAGATGGATTTGAGTCATTGCCAGCTTTTAAATGTATGTAATAAAGCTGAGCGGGCTAAGTGATAGAAAACCCCATGTGTGAGAGACTTGGTGGGCCCTGGGAGACAGCAGCTCATAGACAAGTGTGTGTGTGTGTGTGTCATAGTCCCAAAAGATCAAAACAGTGTTAGCCATGTTTTTCAGAGTGTGGGTGTGAGAAAATGAAATGAGCTGGTCTTAGGTTCGGTGAGTGTAAGTGAGGGTGTTGAATATGTAAAGCTCAGCTGTGTGTACGAGTTTGGCTGTGGCCCAATCCCATTCAATTAAGAGCTATAAAGATGATGGAAACCCTAGAACTAAAACAGAAGAAACTGGTCATAAAACCTTAAAAGTCCAACCCTGAAGAGCTAGTTCATACCTCATGTTTAGACCAGTATAAACGGAAACTAGAGAAAAACACAAATATAAATGTACATTTCTAGTCACACACGTGTAAAGGTTTTTCAGCAATATTCTACCAATATGGTCAGTTTTGAAGCCTAAATTTTTGTCCTTTTTTGGAGAAAATGACTCCTTTATGTACAGCATGTTCTCTTGGCTAAAACTGTGAAAAAGGCTGGGATGGAAAAAAACATTCTACAGTGATCTGATCCTCGCTTGGTAGTTACTGGAGGTCGTAGTTGGCAGAGTAAAAAGGAACATACTGTACCAACTGGTTAGCTATTTCAAGACATTTGTTATGTTAAACATTTCATTGAAGCTCAGACAAACATGCATCAACTAGACAGATAGGACAGAAATGACAGACATCACAGGAATGAGGATATATGCACATGTCATGCGTCAGTGCAGGCTATGTGCTATCAGGTCAAAGTCTTACCTGAGCCGAAGGGTGAAGGGTGCTCGCAGAGTCGCAGCCAAATGAAGATGGCTCCTCTGTAGAGTTGAGTAAAGTAAGAGAGTTATCAGTACAGTTTATTACAATTTATTACATGTAAGACAATTATATATACATGTAATTTATTTACATATTAGTGGGAAACACTTGTACCTTAAAAGACCAAAAAAGGATACAACTACGTCACAATAGGGTTTTCTTTAAGAGAAGATACTACACTGTGATGGACCCTAGGTCAAGCACCAACAGTAGATAAAATATTGCTTTAACATATCTATCTATCGTACCCAGATGAAAGGATGTTCCATCACCAGATGGTGCAGTCCATCTTCAAAGGCTACAGCTGCAACTTCCGTTTTTATTTTGTTCATTCTTGCCTCGTGCAGGTCACCCAGTCAGACACAAAAGTCACGGTGGGTCAAACACAGCATGGTAGCGCATGGCCGTACTCCTCATCTCTTCTCTGTGACGAGGAAAGAAGACAAAGAATGAATTTACATCTGGAAACAGTGATCAGAGTCTATTGTCCACTTACATTAAAAACTCAGGTATTAAAACATGGATCATAAATCACTCTGTTGGTCAGAAGCATAGGAGGCAGCTGCTCACTAAGACACATGCCAGCAATGGACTGCAAATATGTCGCCATCTAGAGGAAAATACACCCTCCTGTACTTCAGTAATATGCATCACTGTCACTTTGTACAGCAATGGACATTTGAGCAGTGTTAAAAGATCGCTGCTGCTGTGTAATTAGACATTTTTCAAGTTATGTAAACAACCTCAATCTGAGTGACAGACAAAAATAGAGAATCACCATTCACCATTTTTACAGTGGAAATGAGCCAGTCAGATTAACAGATTAAAAACAAATATTAAGTTAGGAAAAAAAGAAGTAAGGTAAGTACATTCTTCAGAATGTAAAAAGGCAGTGTACATCTTTTCATGTACAATTTTAGAGATAGTTTTACGCCATGTAACCCAGATTACAAACCAATGGCAAATACTGTATGTTTTCTATTCTTGACAATTAAGTCAGTTCATACTTTTTCATACGGATATATGACCCAGAACCTCCAAAACAAAGCTAAATTACATTACTAGAAAAAATAGACAGACTTATTATTTATTTATTTATTGTTTGATATAGTGTTATATCAAAAATACAAGAAATAACCTTTTAATAGCTTCCATGTCATGTGACAAGAGTAACAATATAAGGAGTCAGTGGGTGACATGACATGAAAGCCACTGGAAATAAATGTATTTAATATTCCTATACAATAAGAAAATCAAAATCTAATTAATAAATATATATGTACACCAAAATTATATTTTACCTGTGGTGGGTTGCTGTGTGTGGTACAGTGAAGGCGTTTCCGTTATTTTTTAGCAGTTAGTCCCGTTTTGTTTGTTTTTTTGCCCAGAAGGACTATATTCTATATTTTTCTGTTCATTTAGCAAAATTAACTAAATTAACCAAGGTAAGTTCGGCTTTAACGAGAAAATGTATATTAATTTTGTTTTGTTTCGTTAGCGATGATCGTTAATTAGTTTAAGTTTGTGCAGCTGTGAGCTGGTAAACGGCAGCACCGGAAGTTGCGCTGCATCATGAGAAATGAGTTAATCAACGGCACGTTTTTTGTTTTTTAAATTAGGGACAAACAACAGTTAGTAAAGTAAAGAAGTTTAAATGATGTTGTAAAATAAAATATGTATTATATTGTCTACATCTATTCATCTTTGTGTATAAAATGTGGCCTGATGATGGCATATCGACCACTTTTTAATAAAACTTTATCTTTAGAATGAGACAATTCTATATAACGTAACTAAGATCAGAATACACACATTGTTTACATTATGAATTATATTATATACACACTGTTTACATTATGAAATGTTGAATGTTATCTTAATATGGTTAATATACATTTGAATGGGTCAAATAGTCACACCATTTATGATTGTTGTTTACATGAGTTGCTACGATAATATCCATTATTCTACATTACGTCATTTGCAAAAATGAGGGGCAACATCTTGATTATGAGACACGAGATCAAAATGTCACGTTATTCATTGATTACTCAGTTTAAGATATTTAGAGAATGCCGTTTCTAAGGCACTAAAATTTAATATCGTATTATTACTGGAATAATGCTGCCTATGTAAACGCATTGTGTCATTTCATGCCAGTAGTGTGTTGGTGTGTTATACATGTTTACAATCTGAATGCATGTTTTGTTTTGGGAGTGATTCAGACTATTATTAGATTCATAACTAATTTAATATAAAGAACATAGATAATTATAATAATAGTAAAAAAGGATTTCAATTACTTATTGTTAAAATGATGGGCCCTCACTATAGTTCCGATCAAACCAGATATCATACAAGCAGATTTCATGCAACCAGTTCACTGTCCTGTGGCGCCACCCAGTGGACACTCGTCCACAGTGCTGCAGGAACAGGCAGCAGAGGGGTGGAGACAGAAAATAAATCCAAGCAAAGAAAATTCAAACGCTCTTCCTGGAAATAGTAGAGAGAACCCGCCACAACTTCACCACATGACATTTCTGAAAATGCGACACTCCTTTCTCCACCAACGGCGAGTCCACCTTTCATTCACCGTGGCCTCTCTTCACCCTCACGGTGGCACGATATCACGGTGGCACGCTGCGCGCACTGTTATCGCACCCACGGACGCGCTCCGTCGCCTTTTTTTTTTTGAGCAGTTATAAACGCGTAACCGAGATCATGAGAGGGCGATTGCGACATCGCCAACTCCAGAGCTACCTTCCCGTAAACTACTCCTTCCTGACCGTAAAAAAAAACATGACATCACCAAGTGAATCCGTGGTGAAAACATGTGCCAGCGATAAGACGCTGCTGCAGAATACAAACTTATATCAGCCATTTTCATGCGAAGTTACACATATATTACACTGCATCGGCCCCCATGTACAGTCAAACAAACAAAAATAATACAATACATCCATAATTATGGCTGTGATGTGCATAATAATGTGTTGCGTTACAGTTGTAATGATGCTCCTAATAATAATTACAGCATGAAGACATTTTAGTTGAGCTTGTTTTCAATGGAGTCCCAGTGGATACACTGTAACAGTTATTAGGTAACAGAGGCGGTACAGCCTCACATGTCAGCGTGTTTGCATGATAAGACTCTGATACCGTGTCAACACCATGCTTACCTTTCCCTACACATTGCCAAGCATGTTGGGGAGGCGCCGTGATCCCTGTCGCTGTTTAAACAGTGTGGTGAATTTGCAGGAGAGTCCATCTCCTCTCGCAGCCACGGATGACGCAGCCCCCTAAAATCTCTCTCCCAAAAAAAGGAAGAAGACACCATTCAACATCCATGAGCGCTGTACACGCACATACATCCACGGCAGGCTGTTCCCCCGCTGGCCACAACATGAGTGATAGACTCATCAGATGATCTTTGCATCTCTGCACAGTCATTGTAAACGATTGCACAGCTCTTTTAGCTGCTCTTCCTCCCCCCTGAAGACCACCTGGTAAAAAAAAAAAAAAAAAAAAAAAAAAAGCAGCAGCTTCTCCTCAGAAGCCTGAAAGGCAGCACTGGTTGCAGTGGACACCTTAATCATCCAAAAACACAACTGAGATCCATTTCACGCAGAGAGGAATGGTCCACCGCTGATCCAAGCGGGCAGTCCTTCAACAAACTGCGCAGTTTTTATTCCATTGAAACGGAGACTCTTTCCCTCCTGTCCCCGTAGAAAGGCTCTTTCCCTTCCTCCTCCTCCCTCCCTCCTCTCGCTTTCTCTCTCCTTCCCTCTCTCTTCCCTCATGCAGGTTTATTTTCGGTGGAAGAGTCTTGGACATTAGCTGCCCCGCCTCCATAGTCACTGGCAAGCACACTGAGCAACTCGCCCAAATTCCATTATTAAGTACTTTTCAGTGGAGAACAACTGGACCCCTGGTTTTTTCTCTGATAACTATTTGGCTCCACAGTCAAGTTCTCAGTCGGAAGTGGTCACTGGGGTGAAGGGGCCACTTGAGGAATCAAGTTATTCTTGTAAACCCCCCCCCCCCCCAAAAAAAAAACAACAACAACAACGTCAACAAAGCTTTTGATGGAATATCAAATCGAAACAAAAAAACTCTCCAAACCAGTTTAATTTCAGTGTTGATTTCAGGTGATCCCCACCTGCACACTGACAGGAATGACAGGGGCGTAGCAACAGTGTAAGTAAACCAGACAAATGCTCGGGGCTCCAAGCTGAGAAAGTGCCGCTGAATGCAGCTCAGTATCGGCTCTGAAGTGTGGATATTTCCCTGTGATTGTGGCCAGGGGCTGTAAATGACAAGGCAAATGTCTGCAAAAAAGACGGTCTCAACATTTATAAACATCCCTTTAACCCAATATGAAGTCCAGAAAATGACCAGATTATAATTTTTCATTCATTTTCCACTTTCAAATCTGAAAACCACTTAATGATCATTTTTGGGGGAAACTTATTTCCAAAACAAACTCCCTCTGTGAAGCCTCTAGATTTACATGTGAGTGGCACCATGAAGGTTTCTCAAACCAGAAACTCATAAACATCACAACAACACCAGTTGTCAATCATCCCCCATTTGCCTCTAAATGGGAGCATCATTTTCTAAATTGACATGTTCTAATGAGGAAGATCTGAGCCTAGAGCTTGAGGCAGTAACTTCTGAGGAAAAGGTTTTCTGATGTTATAAATCTAGTAACAAGTAGGCTCATTTTCCCATAAACCTCTACTCAGCTCTTTCGGCAGCCAGCAGAATTGCCCCCTGGTGGCTCACTGCTTCTTCTGTCCTACTTCCTAGGATTCACAAACCGGAAGGCTGTGTCTATTTATATAGCCTAAAATCAGTGGACACAATAACTTCCCTCTCAACTATTAATGCATGAACAAAGTAACAGGCTCTTGCTTTCAATTTTGAGGTGGCATGGGGGGTTTGTTCTAGTTTGATGTAGGGCCCCCCAGTACCCTTTTGTCTGGGGCCCCTAGACCCCCTGAAAAGCCTTTGCATTCTGGTGAAATGTAAGCAATACTATCCACTGAGACACCAGTGTCAAATCACTTGTAGACTTACGTGGCAGATAACATTTTAAAATCCAGATCCTTCCCACAACAAAGTCCTCTCATCACTGACATCCTATACATGTCTACAACATTCCTTTAAAGAACGTAGGGATTGTCTAAGAGCCTGTTTCTGAGTGGATAAGCAGATGCAAGACGTTGGCTTCAACTAACCTCGTGATATGAAAAGTTTTCTGTGCACCATGAGCTGAAAGATGTCCACTGTTTGAATGCAGGCACTGGCTGGCATTTACAAATTCAGCACTGCAATTTTGTGTGATGGCAGCACCGTTTTCAAGAAGCCACAGAACTCTGGATAGTTTATTCAGATTATGGAAAAGACTAATTTAACTTATCAGACAGGGACACATTATATATTCATCTATAATGTTTTTAATCCATAAAATACAGACTCCATTGTCCAATATCCTTTGTTACAACCAGGCCTGAGAATAAGCCAATTTGAATTTGAATTGGACATGCAGCTCACCCATCCAGAGACCACCAGAGACACTCACACACAGACCTGGGTCTGATAAAGCTCTTAAACCCTGAGGAAGTCTGTGTTTGGTCTTTCAGGGGGACAATCCTTAAGACTGAATACAACCTTGAACTCAGGCACCCCCTCTCTTTGCTTCCCCTCTCTCATTACTGCACCATTCTTCCTCCCGGCTCATTTTCTCTGGGCTCCTTGTCTTGTTTTTCTCTCCCTCTCTTTCAGGAGTTTGGGCTGAGTCCTTTCCAGTGGGGAAAGTCCAGACTGTGTCTCTCACATAACTGACCGACTTCAAAACATCTCGTCTGTGAAGCTTCATTAGAATTCATTTGTTTGAAAAGCTTTACTTCTCCTTCAGTCGCTCCCTGCCTCTGTCCTCTTTCAGCTTGGGGAAATGCACATTAGCATAAAAATATCATTCGCCTCACCTTGATTGACTGCAGTGTTTTCAAGCACATGTGCCTGAATGTCAATTTAAACTGATTTTGTTTTTCACTGCTGTCTGAACAATAGGAAGGGCACAAACCTAAGAGGTGCTATATATCACAGGTGTTATTTAAATTCATCTGGAAATAGAATGCAATCAAAAACTGAAGTGCTAATTCACGATGATGTTATTTGGTCTACGTGTAAGTTGCTATGTCACTCCTATTAGACTGGATGATGGTGCATTACAGTTCATTAGATTACCAAGGAATTCAATGAGCACTTACATAACCAGACCGCCACTTGAGCCAGATGTTACAGAGAAGCAAGTTTCCAGTAAAACCAAACACTTCACTGTAGGAAACTATTCCCAGTGTACAGTATGTTTGAGCAGGATAAAAGGGGGTCAGCATGGAAACACTGATGCAGCGCTGTGGAGAGGAGTGAATAACCGGTCAGCTGACACCACAGAATGGAGACAGACAGGAAAGAGAAGAGAAAAAAAGAACTTACCCGAATCATGTCTGGCCAGCTTCAAAGTGACTCAGAACATTTGCTGCTAGAGCCCAGGTGAAGAAGTAACAGGACATCTTTTTTCTGTTTATTTGTAGCCTCAAGGCCTTCACAAATCATTTAAAAAAGAAATATATATACTGTATATAAAAAACAAAACAAAATAAATAATAAACAGTGTGTGAGAATGCATGTATTAAAGGTCCAGTGTATAAAATTAAATGTAATAAACTACCCAAACATGTTTGTCGACGCTTATAATCACTTAATTCTTACACACTGGACCTTTAAGGTATTTAGTTGTCCAGGCTCATGAGAAGTGCCGTCCCTCTCTTGATCCAGTGGTCCGGCGTCACCACTCCAGATTTTAGCTCGACACCAATCACAAAAGACGCTCGTCCGGCTCTGCCAGAGCGCACTGGGAAGTAGTAACACGGACACGGGTACATGACTGCAAACACACACAAACACCCACATAAGACAGAAGAACAGGGTTTAGAAAAAGGAAATGCAGGGTACTGTTAAAGAGAAAAAGACAGTACGTGGGATGCAGCCAGGAAATTCCCTAAAAAGGCCCAAAACAACTCACCCTTTCCCATCTTCCTGCGGTTCTCTGCAGGTTTAAAGTGGATGGTGGGAATGGGACAGAACATCTGCATGGGCTCAGCTTCCACCAGACTGGAGTTCTTCTTGTCCCAACCAGCACCCTCTAGATACAAACCTCGGACAAATACTCCGTCCTGTGGGGGGTGGAAGGATATTATAATGTGGAATGATAGACAGACAAACAGGTAAGAAGGTGGGGACACTTGTCTGGAGGTAACATTTTGCATTCAAGCCTTGTAAGAAAATGTTTATGACAAACAGCCATGCCAATTAAGTAATGCAACTGAGAGCGGAGAAGAGAGGGAGGGGTGGAAACAAGGGAAAAGGGAAGGCTGCGGGAGTAGAGAGGGTTGAGCGAAAGAGAAAGACAGAGCAAAAGGGCAAAGGGAGGGACACAGGAGTGGCTCAGAGAGGAGAAAAGAGTAGGAAGCAGTAGTTAAGAGAGAAACCAAGACAAGAGAAGTGACACAAAGTGCCAAAAGGAAAGATGGTGGAGAGAAGAGGGGATGGAGAATAGAAAGAGGGAAGCTGAGGTTTGTTTAGACAGAGGAAATGACACAATGAGGTTAAGAATCAAAAGTCACAGACAGAAATTCTGCAGTGGCAGCAACAAGACTGATGAAAACAAGCCCGCTGTCAACATTTCAATTGTAAAATTTCTCGTCAAGAAATTAAAATGTGAGAGCAGATTCGTAGAAATGTTGGAGACATAGGGGCACAAAGTAGTGTCCTGCTTTGAATGAAAAATAACACTGTCACTGTTTAAGTAGAAATGATAAATGCTTTGGAAAGTGGCGATGACAGCTGGAAAGTGAAAGGCTCTGAGAAAGTGGTCCTTCGGCTAGCTTATGGAAACCTTTATGGAAATGTGTGTGTACAGGGAGTCAGTCACCTTGGGCGGGTAAAGGAGGTTGCTGTCATCTACAGTGGATACTATAAACTCCCAGGACAGCGTGTCCACTGATGTCTGCAGAAACAGTTTCACACAGTGTCAAGTGCACAATTGATAAAATATTTTTACAGTAACTAGACCAAATGTGAAATAAAAGAAATCTTTGTTCATTGAAATATATACATATTTAAGTTTGAATAGACTGTATTTGTATAAAAACACAGGGAATAGAAAGTTCAGCAGGTTGTATTTGTAAAACTGGTACAGAGAGACTTGAGTGTTTGTCTGAAGATGACAGAGTCTGCATTAGCAAGTGTTTATTCCACCATAGGTGCTGGAAAGATCACACACTAACACACTAAAATCAAATATGCTCGCGGTTAATTTGAAGTTGTCTGAATGTGGTGAAATGTCTCACGTTATGCTGTCGAGCGTAAGACTGCAGCACCGCCGTCAGGAAACCGTTGGGAAAGGTGAAGCCAGAGAGCCAGAACAAGTTCGGGGGCTGAGCCGTCTCTGCCCAGCGTGCAAACTGATCGACTCGCTGGCAAAGATCCCTGGTCCACGCTGCCAGGGGCTTCAGTGACGGGTATGTCTAGTGGAGAGAGAGAGAGTGTTGGCAAATCTACAGTCATTTCATGCTTCCAGCTGTTGGCAGCTTCACATAATGGGGAAAAGTTCAGTACAGGAAGAACTGGGGTAAATTTAAAACGCGACTAACAAACAATAAATTAAGATACACAATTTAAATACGACTGCTTTTGCTTCCTGAGTTTGAGTTCATGTTGCTTTAAGCACATACATGGTTAAAAGGAATCCACAGAATAATCTACTTTATCATTCAAAGTAAAGAGGAGCAAAATATTTTATTTCCTAATGCAAAAGACATAACTGATTACAATTTTGAGGGCTTCAAGTAATTATTTGCATTATATTTATGAAATACTTTATGAAGAGTGACATTCGGAAGCTGCATGGGACCATGGGAATTGTTGATAACGGCAACAAGTTATTGTGAGCCATTAGTGACAAATGCACACAATGAAATAAAATGAAAGACGACACAGTGTCTAACCCATAGAACTGAATATGTCTTTCTTCACTGATGTTTGATGGGGAGATTGCCTTGGAAGTTATAGTAGAAACGGTAAAGCGAATGACGTCATTGAAAGGTGACCAAAATTTAACAGTCCATGACATTGAATAGAAATATGGCATACCACAGATTTAAAGCACATTGAATTTCATACCGTAACAAAATACTGTCTATAATCCCAGTCTTGGTGGTTTTATTGCAGAAATGTTACATATTATATCTTGAAGTGAGTGCATCTTTGCTCTCTGGGCCTCAGGTCTTTAGTATCCTCACCTGTGCAGCTCTGGCAGGGGTTGATTTATTTCTTCTGTTCAAGTCAAATCTGTCATAGGCATTTCTGTTTCATCTGTGCATTGTTTGATTCCACAATCTGCCTAACTCTCATATGCAGGCACAAGCCTGGAGTGATTTTACTGACAAACACTTGCCACCCAGGAGGGAGATAGTATCACTGGTTACTGAGATATGTACATGCCTTGTAAACATTCACATAATATGCACATCTCTCTACAACCCCTCAACACTCACACAGTCAGCTGAACCACGTGAAGTAACAAGATACAAAATGGCCGGAGACAGAGAGGCAGGCAGGCCAAAATTAAAGCCATGAGTCTGTGAGCTCAGAACTAATGACAGGCTGCCATGCCAAGGAGGGGCGGGGAAGAGAGGGATGCAGGGATGGATGGATAAATAAGGAGGGCAGGGAGCCTGTGAGGGGCTGTTATTGCTGCCTGGACCAGATGTGAAATGAAGAGATAGAAAGGAAGAAGAGAGCAGAATAGAGAGAGCAGCAGATGGGAGGAGATGCACAGGGAGTGAAACTGATGAGACTGAGAAACCAAAGTAGACAAAGGGGAAATGGAACACAGTGAATGAGAAAAAGACAGCGATGGATGAGAGCCACAAATAGAAAAAGAAGGAAGAAAATAGAAGAGTTGTCTTAATCTTAATCTTTACAAGTGGTCAGGAAAAAAAGAGAAGTTCAGCTGGAGGCAGCAGCTCTAATGGCTGTCTAATACTCCTAAAAAGGAAACACCACACACACACAGTAATAAGCTTCTGGCCAGAGCACAATGAGCTCAGGAACAGGCCTCGGAAGGTTTACTTAGTCAGTTATACTACAGTTAGTCCACAGAAACACACTTTGTTTAGTAACTGAGTGATGTTACACTTTACTTGAGCAGTGGCTACTCACAAAACACACACACACACACATGCATCCTTGCTTTCATGAATGGTTCAGGGAGACAATCACAAAATCACCTAAATCAGTCTGGGTTACAATCAAAATAAATATTCGGTGTGAGAGAGTAGAAAAACACCTTTTTTCATGTTACAAGCTTTATCATCATTGGATCATCAGTGGGTATCATATAAGAAGTTTGTGAAACACTACTCTAAATGACTCCTCAGTAGACACACGTGTGCACATGTACACACACAGACACACACATGAGCAGTGGCCAGAATCTTTTCCAGCCCCTTGACCCTCACTGACAGCAGCCTGTGTTCTCTATTCACTCTGTAAAGAGAGGCTCAACGATAATGAAGCCAGAATGGAGTATTTGGACAAAATTACAGCTGGAACTCTGCCAGAGCCCCATCACTGTGTGTGTGTGTTACCTTTTCTGGTCCAGTAGTCCTCATTGGGACCCAAGCCCTGTCCTAATGAGGCAGAACCTCATTTATCAGGTTCTGGTTAAATCCTCATTAAGTAACGTACATTGTGGTTAGGTTCAGGTTAGGGTTATGCATTAAATGTTGATTGTTAATGTAAATGTCAGTATAGTCCTGACAAGAATAGCCGTGCAGACGTGTGGAGGAGAGGAGAACAATAAATGTATGTCTGTGCAGTCAGGCATAATGATGGCTAAATACACCTTTACTAACAGACCAGTGAGTTCATATAGACACAGGCCTGTAGCTGCTGCAGTGCCCGAGGACAGCAGAATGGATTTGTGCTGATCAGAGATCACAATCACACAATTCAATGAACAAAACTGTATGTGAATGTGAACGGTCTGTGTAAAGTAGCAGCACACACCACAGAAACCCTTCATACTTGTTGTGGAGAGAAAGAATTGCAAATGTAGTCAGAATATGTAATATTAAACATGACTGTGTGTCTGTCATGAAACATGATCTCTGAACCTCACAAGGAAATATTTGGACAATACTTGATTATACAGTGAAGTTAAGCTAATAATGGCGACTTTTGTTTTCTCTGTTTACCTTGGAAGTTGTTATGTTTTGCTACCTTTATCGCAGTATTTTTCCTCAAAGAAATTCAATCTTTACTTACCGTGCTCTTTTATATCTTGTGTTATTTCAGTGCACTCAGTGCCATCTCGATGCAATTGACTGTAGAAGCACAGAGTTCTCCCACTTTGTGAAAGTGAGGTGAAAGGCAGGTACAGTCTCACCTCTCAAACTGCATGTGCATCACACATACATGCACATGTACTACGTTTATATATTATAACAAGTGTGATGTTGAGAACCGAAATCCAGAGAGAATAAAGCTATCGAAACACATTTGTGTGACACAAAATGTCAGAGCAGAATTTAAGAAGATTACAGGTTATTGTGGGTGATCGCTGTGTGTGTGTGTGTCACCTTCTCCCACAGTGGTGGTACACGGGCGTCATAGATGCAGTGAAAGGTCTCCTCCAAGCTGGGTGACATCACCACTAAGCCCTTGATTCCCTTCTCCAGCTCAATCAGGGACAAACTAACACAAAAACATATGCAGTTGGTTCATTAACCACTTTTAAAGAAGGTCTTTATTCATCACTACTTCCTAATCTGGAGATACTGAAATCACTGTGCGCTAGTATTGTAGTTCTCTGTAGCATTTTTATTTTATGTAGGAACACAACTGTAAGAAAATATCTTCATACAGTTTGATACATCTCTGTTGTATTTGTTGTATTATCTCTAGGCTAGAAAGAAACAAAGAACACATACGTAATGGTGTCAAGTAGAGAATTGTATCTCTGGATCTCTTGTAGCAGGACTACGTTCAGAGGTGAAGGGTTGTGCTGGAGGAGGGACTCCGTTGCCTTGTAATCAATCATAGCTGGAATCTTGCCACGAACCTCAGCCAATAGTTCTAATACCTACAAGCACAGATGAAACATTGGACATTTTCATACATAGAACAAGATGGCAAATGTCCCACAGAAGGATCTCCACACTAGGTCACATGTAGGTTTCCAACAAATTCCAACCAGTCATGTTGTCACCTTTCAAGATTTGCAACATTTTTAGATTTCGCAACTGGAGATTTACAGGCGTCACCTGCAACCAGGCACCTATTGGATGATACCAGTGTTAGTCACACTGGTGTCTACTTATGTGCCATGTTTAAAAAAAAAAAAATCTAAATAGGAACATAATTGATAAAATTAACATCCATTGACATGAGTTAAAACGCCCTCTGGTGGTCATTCAGTATATTCTTAGTTTAAGGTTGTGCTCGTTTTTATTTTTTTTTATTTAGATTTTACTAAGACTATAATCTAAAGTTTGTATTCAGGGTAGCTATAAGGTCACACGCTCATGCCCTGGGGTGTGTCTTACAGACAATTGGATGTGATTTTATAGTTTAAACCCATATACTACAACAATTTTTGTTTTGTAGTCAAGAAACAACAGAAACATATCTTATCTCATGCCACTTTCTCCCACCTCACCTTCTCCTCTCTGTTTGGTCTAGCTCCTGCAGTACTGGGGCTGGTGACCTGGGGCTGCAGGGAGAGCAGGGTGTCGAACAGTGTCCTGGTTTCAGCAATCTGACTAGCAATGTCAGCGTTAGGGTGCTGACCAAACACCTCAGGGTGCTCTGTGGATGGCAGCATGCTGATAAATTCCTTGTACGAGGACTGTGGTCCATCAAGGGGGATGTAATAGGGGGTTAAGGAGGACAACCTGAAATAGGCATAGAACAAGGTCAATAATACACGACAGGTAAAGGAGCTCATCTGCATGTTCTGGACTGCAACACACACATTTGCATATGAAAATTCAGCAAGTGAAAAATGACACTTTACATAAGCACATAGTTATGCTTCACTCTTCCTGTTGCTTGTCTGTGAATATAAAGCTATAAACAAAAAACAAAGATATCCAGTTTGTTTCATTTTACTGGCAAACAGCTTCAAGGTTTTTAAAACATTGTATTAGAGCTATTGTTCTCCCAAATGTATTCGTTGCTAATGCAGTTACCCATGTCCAGATTTCCCTGCAGATTATTTTCCTCTCATCTCGTGTAAGTCTAATAATTAAAGAACAATAGCAAACAGGAACCCCTATGAATTTAAATACAGACTCAAGATCTCCTATAATGTGGACTAAAAGGGCCAGCAGCAGTAAGTGGTTGTGTTCTCAGTGTGCTGCAGGACAAGGACACACACTGTCCCTCAACACAATTACCACATACCTCACCCTCACTATAAAGTACAATGATATAAAGCTTTTCCCTTTCATGTACAGTAATCAATGATAATTTGAGCTGATGCACTAAATGTTGCATTTAATATTTGATTAGAAACTAAAAGTGTGGTTGTGTGCGTTTCATTACACAAATACTGACGACTATTAGAACTATTGTCAGTGTTCACCAAAAATACCACAATGTAATTGCTATTCATAAACTGCAATAATCTGATTGTCCACTTGGTCGTGCTGGTACTCCGTGACTGTGAGGTCTTTTCAAACAGGGAGTTTTATGTAGAAACACAGTGTATGACGTATAATGTATTGTAACATCACTGAACCACTGAACCCATTGAACCACTGTTCCTTGACCTTAACGACTGCAACAAAAACAGACTCTTTACATTTTCCAGGTAAATTTTAGTAATGTAATGTAATGAGGCACATATACGTGTGTGTTTCACTGTCTCACTTGAAGAATGGCTGAGTGACAGCAGCATCAGAGAAGTAGTCGTTGATGTACGTGGTCAGGACACGTCTGTCCCACTCATCTGTCACATGACCTCCATAGTTGACCCCAGCAATGAGGTACTTGAGTGCATCCCAGGGAATCTCTTCATACTCATCCAGGTACAGACTCAGCAGATTCTCACTAACCTAAATGTAGATGAAGTGGACGGTTTTATGTAAATTCAAGTCAACGTGAAAAATAAACCAAGAGACGACGCCCCCGACCTCAAAGTCAGAATCGTTGAAGCCATAAATAATGTTCCAGCCCAGCTGCAGGAACTTCTTCCTTTCCAGCAGGATGCTGTGAAAAAAGCAGAGGGAGAAGAGAAGCTTCCGGTAGAAGATGGGTCTCGAGCAGCGGTTGAACTGAGCCTCTGTCACCAGCTGGTACAGACGCTTCATGTTAGCTTTCACACCCTGAGGACAGTGAGCAGTGCTAACATTAGGAAGAGCTGGGAGGAGACTATAGGAGGCACATTTCACAGTGAAGTACCTTAGGTGGTTCAGTGGTCATTTTGATGCCCGCCTGCAGGATGGTTATAGGAAATTCAGGGTGTGGTGAAGAGCTGAGCCACAGCCTGAAGTCTGAGTGGGGCTCCTGCACTTGTAGCTGTTCCACCAGCTTGTCCAATTCAGGCATCCATGACAGAGAGAGGTGGCAGTTGGCAAGGAATACCCAGAGACCTTGGGAGAGAAGAGGAGTGCTTTAGACAAGTTGATTTAATGAATTTATTTTTCCAATTTCATAATTGACCAAAGACCCAAAGAGGAAGTACTATGGATTTCAAGATATTTTTGGATGAAAATAGCAAGACCAAGGACAGAGCATTCTGTGTTGTACATAGACTGTATATTAAAATAGACGTAATCTCAGTAATGTAAGTGGACAACAGATTGATAGCTGGTATCACCCAATAGGTGCTTAGCTGCAGGTGATATTTGTGAATTTCCTGTTGAAAAAACTGACATAGCACAGGTCAAATCACAAATCTTGAGGCTTCAAAAACGAGTTTACCATATTTGACGCCCTCTTCAATCATGCTCTTGGCAATGGGGGCCTGTCCCTGACCCAGAGAGAGAGCATTGAAGTGCTTGCTCATACCACAGGCTTCAGCCAGATGCAGCAGAGCTCCTGTGGGGTCCACTCCAGGAGACAGAACAAAGATCAGAGGAGTCCTGCAGCTGGATTCCTCCACAACCTGGGGACAGGACAGAGACAAATGTCAAGAAAGAAAAGGAAGGAAGGATGGATGAGCCGATGTGGAGTAAATTCAAGAGTTTCTGAATGTTCTATTGAGACTTATGAATCAAAGACCTCGTTTAAATTCAAAGAGGGAAAACCTAATATTCAGGACAATACAAACATCAGAAGCAAAATGGACAAGAGCCGACACTCACAGCCTTCATGTCGAGAACAGGTGGCTCGACAAAGCGAGAGCCAAGGTTGTTAACAATGAAGGCGGTGACACAGAACGAGACCCGGTCCTGACGCAGAGAACGCACGACCAACATCTTCTGTAGGTCGTTACAATTATTCTCCCAATCAGCTGATGAAAAAAACATAAAAGAAGGAGAGAGTGAGAGAATGTATTGGTGAAGTCGTCCAAAAAAGGATTTAATGATGGGAACAGTTGAGCAGAGATTGTGGCAACAATTCTAGCGATGGAATAAAAGAAGACACATGTAGTTTTCTCTTCAGTGAACAAATCTTATGTGGATCAGAAGTTTTCAGAAATACCAGAGCAAACACATTTCAACATATTTATTAACAACAGGATACACAACATACTGCCAAGACAGGGCATGACACTGTTTTACTCAAATAAACTGAGAATTTCTGTTTTAATGACTGTTCTGTTTAATTAAGCTTCAAATTCACAGATTTTGGCAGAAAGTCTTCCTACTATGAACAAATTATATTAAAAAAATGTGCAGAAAAACGTCCTCCAACATTTACAGACCTGGCAATGTGTTGCTCTCTGGCTCAGCACTGGTGAACCAAAGGTTCCAATCTCGAGGGTACTGTTCAAAGGAATCCATGATACCATGGAAGTTGGGCAACTTGTTCAGCTCTGTGATGTTGTCCCAGCAGGAATCTGTCAGCCAACTGGTGCAGGGGTTGTCCATCTGCTCCTCCTTATCAAGTACCTAAAAACACCACAAACAGTTATCCGTTTGGTTGTGTGAAGATTCAAATGTGTTGACTATAATTGTCCCTCCTATTTGGAATAGTTTTTGGTTCCACGTCCACTCAAACATGTGATGGCCTTTTGTTATTGTCCCCAGAATTTTCAAATGAATTGGCCAGAGGTCATTCCACTACAAAGCTTCATCGAACAGAAAGACCTCCATCTTTTTCTTCAATCTACCATCTCTTTCCTCAATTCACAAAGGTCCAACGTGTACAATTTAGGTGAAATTAAATTGAAGATAAAATAATTATACTTCATTGTGCTGCATCTATAGTGTTGCATAATCACAGTTTACAACAGTTTACATACAACACAGTATGTACATAATTAAAATTAATTCATAGAAAGCACTACCAGCATTTCTTTTACATGGCTGAACATAATCAGATAAAGGCAAAGACAGGATGTTTGTGTGTGTTTTCTTACGAGTCCTCCCCGTAAGAAGAAACTGTACTCATCCATGTTGAGCTTGCCAGCCACCTCCAGGATTTTGGCACACATCTGGAAGCTGAAGAGAAGCTTATGGACCTCAAACAGACCACGGCATGCATACCTGCAGAGAATGCAATTAATTCGTTTGGCTAGTCAGTTCTGATTTTCACATCATTCATTTATCATTTAAATGGATAATTAAATAATTTAATTGATTAATTAAAACATAAACTAGTTAGGACATCTGACTCCAGAAGATGGTTCCTACAGATGTCCCACCACTTTTGAGTGGATTAGAAAAAGACAAATAGTCTAATAAAGCAACTGCAGACTCATTAAGAAAAAAATACATTTTCTTCCTTAATGTCAAATCTTTGTTATTTATCTTCACTTTAGAAAAGAGAATTGCAATTCATTCACAAAAATGACCCTATGAAAATGTTCTTTTGATGTGTCTGTGTTCACCTGTATACTGCGTATGTGTGGTAGTCATTCAGGTTGGTGATCCTTTCCTCCAGCTTGTGGCTGCGCTTGCTCTTTTCTATGCTGAGGTTAAACAGGTTGATGTAGGCGTCCAGCGAGAACTGGTACATGGGGTCGATGCGGCCCATGTCATTTAGAATGAAGAAGAGGATGGAGGCTCTCTGAGCACATGGACGGTACGCCTGCGAAGAGACTGAACTTAAAGCTATATCGACATGCTCCAAACACAAACTGACACAGGCAGCACAGATAGTTTCTTCATTAGACTATACGTTTCATTTATTACAGGAACAGGTGAAAAGCAGCAGGTCTTCGCCGTCACTAAACCTGACCTCTCTCGCAGAGTCAATCTTGATTTCAGTCTGTTCACTGCTCTCCAGCTGCTCTGAAACCTCGCTGGCTGTCACTTTGGACGTCTGCAGGGTGTTCACCAGCTGCACGTCGTCCAGCAGCGAGCCAGTCGCCTCATTCAGCAGCCTAGTTGAGTGTTACAAAATAGCCTAGTTACAAAAATGTAAGATACATATGTAATGTACTAATAAAGCAGCAGTTCATGGAGAAAATTCTTGCCACTATACGCACTGCCAATAATAATAAAAAAAATATTTGTAAAGACAAAATGCATAATGAAAATATGACAAGTCACAGTGAGTCAAATAACCTGAGGATCTCATCCTCCAGCTCCTGCAGTCGTCTCTTGCCAGAGGCTATGCTAATCACCAAAGAGTCCTTCTGCTCCTCCAGCTCGGGACGCTCCTTACGCACCACAATTCCCAATAGCTGTGCTTCCAGTCCCTGCAAGCACACATTATTGCAAATATAGAACATTGAAGGCAGCATCACATGCTTTGCTACAACTGCTACAGAACAAATCACTTTTATGCCCACACACACCTGCTCCTTCACAGCAAAGTTTACTATGGTTGTCTTAGTAGAGATCTCTGGTGTGTAGTGAGGGTTGGACAGCTTAGTTGTGATGTAGAAACGAAACTCTGGATTGTAATCCACCTCCTTATCACCCAGTTTCAAAAGCAGCCTGCCACCTGGTAAACACACATTTAATTACACATATATTTTTTCAAACAAAGCCAATTTTCAAATCTTATGTTGATGTGTAAAATTGTACGTGTTTATGTGTATCTGACCTATCCGTGTGAGGGACTTGTTGAGAACTGCATTGAGAGATGGGTCCAGGTTTTCCTGCACATTCTGTAGCAGAACAGGATGCCCAAACTGAATGGCATTTTCCAGCACCCGCAGGTAGTCTGACATTTGAAAGTCTATCACTTTCAGACCCTGCACATGTCGACACATACATACAGGAGGAAAGGGAATAATTGTACAATTAATTATATATACACATTTTATGCCATCAAGTAGTCATTTGAACAGCTTTGTACAGCTGGAGAAACACAACCAGAAATAAGACATTAAAACGCAGTATGTAAACACGATGAGAAACTATTGATTGTACAAAGTCTCACTCTTTTCATCTCCATATTCTTGATCCACTTCAGAGCTTGGCCTTGAGGGTCAACCATGAGTGGCCATCTTGAGAGAAAGGAATGAAATTAAACTTGTATTTTCAATAATAATAATAATAATGATAATAAAAACCACCTTTCATACAATTAGCACAAGTAGTCCATACTGGACTACAGTTGTTCTAAGTACAAGAGTTGTAGAGGCATCTGGAAGAATATATAAAAGATAATGTGACATGGAATGCTCTTTAGTTATTTACATTTAAGAAAAATAATTGACATAAACTGACCGGTTGCCGCGGGTGACAATAACCCCATTCTCAGTAGAGAACGCATCAGATGGCAGTCCCTGAATGTTCCAGTCCCTCACTGTTGTAGGCTTGGACAGAAAAACTGAAAAACTAAACCCGGGTGTGCATGGGATCTCCAAGTCTCGAACCTGAACAGAGAGCAAGAGGGAATGAGTAAAAGGACAAAAACATGAGGTTTCTTGAAAATACAAAACAAAAGACAAATTGTTTGATTTTATTATTTTTAATGGGCTACTTCTCTTTAATTTCAAGCTAGAAACAGTAGGGTGAGAACAAGTGCATAGCAACCTTTGTTTTCATGTGCTATGTTTGCGTGTTACCTCCTTCATCCAGATGGCGAGCAGCTCATCTCTATAGTTGGAAAGGAAGGGTCCCATATAGGACAGGAAAGATGCTGCCAGCAAACAGTCTCCTATGAGGTATCCCATGTTCTCTTCAAGTCCCTGAAGCATACACACAAACATTATAGAGGTAATATACTGTATGTCCAAGTGTATCATTTGTATACTTAATGTAAAGTATGTTTTTTGGGTGTGTCGCCTACAGCTGCTCTCTCTTCCCAGCGGACCCTCTCCCCAGCAAGTCCAGTCACCAGTTTGTCAGCTCGGTCAAGTTTCACCTCCATCTCATCTGATTTCTTCCTTAAAGTCTCCTTTGTGGCCAGTTTCTCGGCATGCTGCTTCTTCAACTCATCGAGTTTCTCCGCCACCTGCACTCACACACGCATGCACCACATTATTGGCATGGTCCTGTCTTATGTAAATTGGACTAACAATAACACTACTGCTGCCTTTCTCGCTAAATAGAAGTGATTTCACATGAGCAAAGGTCTAAACATCTCTCAGGCTGGCAGCTGGAGAATCTGAGCTCCATACCTCTCGCAGTTTGTCCTGGGCTTCAGCCAGTGCAGCCTGTTTCTCAGCCAGCTGGGTCATGGCAGAGTTAAGCTGGGCACGCTTCGGCTCCACCACCCTGTAGACACGACCATAAACCTGGAGGAAGAGTCAACAAATCCACTGACTTAGTCTCAAAGCTAAATAAATAACTAACAACTCCAAACATAATTTAAATGCAAGTGTGTGAGTGTG
Source organism: Microchirus variegatus (assembly GCF_963457635.1). Taxonomy (NCBI): domain Eukaryota; kingdom Metazoa; phylum Chordata; class Actinopteri; order Pleuronectiformes; family Soleidae; genus Microchirus; species Microchirus variegatus. The sequence continues at coordinate 36,844,224 of NC_139803.1, forward strand.
ACTGTGACAACCTCTTACCTCCATGGCTCTCACCCACATGCAGAGGGACTTGGCAGCCAGCGACACTTTACCGATAATCTCTGGCTTGAAGTCGTCCTGTCTGCAGTATTGACCAATCCTCTTCAACACACGATCAGATATATTGTCCTTGTCAAAGTTTACTAATGTTTTGATGAAGTTGGGCTCACCTGTCAAAACATTTCAAGGTCAGAAAATTATAAAAACTCACTTTTTTTATTTCTTAAGTGGTTCTCAGTTTTATCAATTCCCACACATCATTACTCTTAAAGGGAAGATGGATCACCTTGTTTTGGACTTTGTTGTGTTTGACAATTCAATAGTTTTTTGATCAGCAGGTGAAAAATGCTACTTTCCTTTACACTGCTGATTGTTCATTTTTGCAGTATATCAGTTTTCCCAGTTTCAAAATTTTCTTTGACAAAATACACCCACTCTTTTCTGCCCCTTTGCTGTCACTCACCCAGCTGTCTCTTGGCCTCTGCCCAGGTGGGTTCCTTGCCCAACAGGGTCATGACTGCTTGCATCACTGTCTCCACCAGCGCTGGGGGGCGGCCATATGACTTGATCTCTGTCATGTCTGCCTTATTCAGAGACTCCAAGGCCTGTGTACAAAAAGAGGATGAATTAGAGATTGTGTGGATGTAAGAAGGCAAGGAATACTGCTCGCTTGGTTTCATTTTAAGACAGACAGAGAGTCAACACTCACAACAGGGTTAAAGTAAAGTGGATCAGTCAAGTATACAGTGAGGTTACAGATTATTACTACAGAGGGATTGGCTGGATTAAAATAGACAGCAGGTCAGAGAGGTACCTTCATAGCCTCCTCCAGGGCAGGCAGAGCCTCGTCCAGGTCCCTCTGTGCATTTTCAGCCATGGCTTTACACTGTATCTCCTCAGCTGCAATTTTGTCACTGCTGGCACCCACCGCCTGGACACACACAAACCAATCAGTTGCTGATGATTAAATGCTTCTCTGATGAACACAGTAGGGTGGAGTGGATAAGTCGTGTGGGTTTAAACCATGTAAATTACCTTCTGCTGCTTGTCGGCCTCATTCTTCTGCTGCACAATGACGGACAGGTACTCATCACACTGTTTTTGGAACTCTGCCACCTGCTTCTTGGCCTCCTCCAGCTCCAGTGACATGGCCTCCACTTTCTCACGCGTGTCACTGATCTTAAAGAGGCCGTTACGCAGCTTGCTCACCTGCTCGCCCAACTCACTGCGTTTCTCTGCCAACAGCCTGGACGGATGCACACACGTACAATCAGACAGCTGACAAGGTGACTGGAACAGAGACATGTGAGGTGGCAGCAACACACAAAAAAACTCCTAGCATCTACACCTTTTCTATATACATGTATACTGTATGTGTTTACACATACTCGGATCTTAAAAAACAAACATGATACATGAGGTGGTGGTATGACAACATGGAAAGAATAACATGGTTGAGGAGAAATTTAAAAGGAAGTTTACTTCTTGTATCCAGACACCAGCTCTAGGTAGTTGGTGGGTGTCACATAATTGTGTCTTCTCAGCTCCAACTTCATCCTACTGGAGATCTGTGCCACCGACTGGTGTGTAGTGACAAAGACACTTGCAACCTTTGTCTGGATCTGTAAAATCATTCAGTACATGTAAACATAGTGTTGCCTAAAGTTATTTACAGGATTTTCAATGATGCAGAGACAAATATACACGGTTAAGTGTCAGAGCAGGGCTTAGTGCAGGTCACAGGAGGTCAACAGTGTTTATGGCCATTAACAAGCAAAACATATTCACACATTCTGATGAATGCCTTCATTCTGTATACAACTATTCTCTCTTTTATCCTTGAGATTCAACAGACCAATATGTAAGAATGTGTAGACATCTAAGGGTGAGACTAAACTGCAACAAACAGAGAACTCTTCCACACTCACATTTAGTTGTGATGGTGATGGTAAGGGGCTAGGGAATGCATTATGTCAGCATGCGTGTGTGTCTGTGTCTCTCTCTCACCTCCTCAATTGTTCCCAGCTCCAGTCCATCCAGGTACCTCTGAGCCACCTCCAGCAGAGCATCTTTGGGCCACTCACAGAACCAGTCTATGGTGGTACAGTTGACAATTGCAGGGTACTGGAGAATGCGGTTCCTGTTGGCAAACGCACAGCAACAATTTGAATTGTATTTATAGCTAATTCTTTGATTCATACAAGTATAACTAATGAGCCCTGTGTACAAGATGAAATTCACTGGCTTGTCATTTGAACAAATCTTCTACAATGATGTGTAACAGACTATGTTATAGTGTGAGTCACTGAGTTTAGAAGCTATGCAGCAGCTACTGGTAAGAGGGCCAGGATGTCTTGTGAACATGTGTAGCAATGGTAACGATCACAGAATCTTGTGTTTGTTTATTTTACAAAATCATTTACTTATGACAAGTCTCAGGTCCTTGCTGCAGACATCTATCACTGTATCAGTGCCATTTTGAGGTTCAGGCACTGTGTGGAAGAGTTCAATTCTGGAGATTATTTTGATACTTCTGCATATTTTTTGGTGTGGAAAATGTTCCGATATAATGAAATCTAAATTTACGGTTTAATGTGTGTGTTGAAAACCAGAACAAGCAGGATGAATGAAGAGAAACTAGGAAGGGAGCATACTGTGAAACAGGATGTATTGGATGAGACAGTGCAATGTATGAAACAGTGTGAGACTCTACCTGAAAGGCTCTCCCACTGGGCTCATACAGAGCACGATGTGCAAGTTGTTCCTGACTCTCTCTATCAGGTAGCTGAACATCGAGTCAGGAGTCTCCACCACCTTATCTTTCCTGGCAGATTCTGACAGAGCGTTGCACACCTAATGGATATAGAATATATGACGTGCAATAAGACTTAAAAATATAGAAATATTTAATTAACAATAACAGTAAAAAAGGGGCAAATACTGTGTTCCAATGACAAACTCTATCTTACATGTATTTCATACTTAGAGTTTAAAAATTCATATCAAATGATAAACAAAGTCAAAACTGTCAAAAATGCTACATGTGCTGCTTTGACCAAAAAACACTATGGTTTTGTAAAGCATTTTTCCTGTAATTCAGCCAAGGACAACACTTCTGTTGGTGTTCTGATGAAACTCCCAAGTGGTTTAAATTAAACCAAACTGTACATAGTCAGTGAGTAAAGCCTCAGTGTATATGATTGTTTTTACTACCTTCAGTACGGAATTCAAAATGGGCACAGTTCAGACCTCAACAAACTCGTCCTGCTTGTAGAGGTTGGGCACTTCTCCAGAGCTCAGGATGTTATTGATGTCCTCTAAGAATGATTCATCTACCAGCTGGGTGTCACTGAAGAGGAAGACAGTGGGCTTGTTGTCCACACCAGTCAAACGGTACAGCTTTTTGATGTCTAAATTAATACAAAGGCAGTGGCAATGTATTACATCTTTCGAGTGAATCATGATTGACACTAAATAGTCAGAAAGTACTGTGAGTACTTGAATTTCCAGGGAGTGAAAATGATAGTCATGTGTTTGGCCTCACCTTCTCTAAATTCCTGTTTGCGGTACTGCTTTGTGACTTCCACCTGGAATACCAGGTAGTCACAGATGTAAGCGGCCATCTTAGACAGGCTCTGTCTACCAGAGCCCCCAACACCCACCAGCAGCATGTTGCCCCTGAGCTGACTGATCACACGCACTACACGGGTGACTGCGGAGAAAACACATTAGTATTACCCATATCATAAATCACGTGACGTTACCACTGGCAATTCTGACAAAGATTGTGATGGCAGCTCCAAACACATAGGTACAAACTAACTGTACATACAGTGTTAATCCATGGATCCTGTTGAAGTGTTCTGCTCTTGATTTGTGTTGCTGTGTGGTAAAATGGCACACTGACAGCAGAGTGTAGAAAGCACAGCCTGGTGCTGAGAGGCCTTCTGTCAGTCAGCTACAGTGTGGCTTTTAGAGACATCTCATGCTGTGTTTTTCAAATGAGTTTCAAAATGGGCCTTAAAAAATAAGCCATCACAGTGCAGCAGATGAGGACCTCTTATTATTACTGTGGTAATGAAGCAAATTGACTGGATAGAATGTGACGAGTGGGCACTGTGGGATGAGCAATCAGGGGAATTTTATACGCAATGTAAACATGTTGATGTGTATTGAGACCCACTGTGTTCGATGGCGTCTCGAAAGAGGACGAGACTCATGGGCACTTCGCCAGGTGTCAGGTTGTAGTCCTCCAGCTTGGTTTCCATAAACTTCTTAAGATCATTCATATCCAGCAGGTCTTCATACACATGGGATTCACTCATGAAGTCACCTAAAACACACACACACACACACACACAGAAAGAGAGAGAGAGAAATAAACACATTAAACTACAAGCCATTGCCAATTCTGTTTCTTTTCACAAAGCAATGTCACTGTGACACTGGACTGGATGCGTGTGTGCACAGTAATAGATGTACCAAATATGGGTGGTTGCTTGTTGGGACACATGCTGTGGAAGGTGAGGTCAAAGAGTGAGCCCAATTTCTCCCCCATCAAAGCTACAAAGGCCTCCATGTCACTGTGATCTACCAGCCGGTCTGAAAAAACCCTGAAAGCAGCAAAACATCACAAACAACAGATATTACCTTGGAGATACACAACAAAAGGATAAACTCTAGATTTCAGGGAAAGGAAAATGGTGCATGATGATGCTGCCATATTACCTGAAGCACTCATGGACCCAAAGTCTGGTGATGTTGGTTTTGGTGTCATGGAAATCTGGATGAGCTCTTAGCAGACCCTGAAACACCTAGCAATGATGGAGGAGGATTTTAAAAAAACAAAACAAAAAAAAACATAGACTTAATAAATAACATTAATTTGCAGATTTATGTAGAATTTAAAATTGTTAGTATCTGGAATGTGGAATGTAATTTGCTTAATATTAAAAAATAACATTCAGTGAACAGGTGATGGGTTATCATAACCAGTGTGAGGCCATAAAGTGTAGAGGATTCCTAGGATAAACTCCTGATGTATTTTCTTAAACACATTTCACTGTCCGTATGAATTCTGGGACACTTGATCATTAATCATACCCATTGAGAGGAAGTGTCTTCTTACATACCTTGGAGATATCTCTGAGGTTGAAGAGGTAGTGTATCTTAGCAGGTGTGGGAAGAAATTGTGCTGTAACCGCATAATACAGTTCTAAGGTTGCCTGAGTCAGAATGTTTCCGATGGGCTTCACCTCCTCTTTAAAACCCTGCAGTTTTTGGTTGACCATGGTGCTGTAGATCCTCCTGATCTGGGACTCCTGCATACAGAAGATATTAGTAAATAACAGAAAGAACATAAATCCGTGGATGACAGAAGCAGGAAATCTACACAATTTATAAACCTTGCATGTTGATTAATTTGTCTCTATTTTTACTGTGATATATTACTCAACAGAAACTTACATTTGGAAATGTCATATTAATTAGGTTGAATCTGCTTTGTAAGCGATCAGAGATTTGTGTCCTCCCTCCACCAGGGGGCCCCATGGAAGCCAACAGGACCATATCCTTTCAAAAGAAACAAACAAACACAACAGGAAAAGGTTGCATTTAGTGGATTATAATATTATTATAATATATTCTGTTAAGAGGGCTATGGGTGCAGAAAACATACGGGCCTCAGAAAGACACACTTTATTCTTCCGCTCATCACTGGAACAGCATGAAAACGAGGTGTGCCACCCAAAATAGTTCCTGATCCATCCCACAAAACCAAGTTTAAAAAAATATCCATTTAACCATGTCATTTAGAATTGGCCTTATAAAAACACACAGAGAAAACAGTGTAGGTCTCTAAAAAATTTTTTAACAAGCTATGACAGAACACTAACTTCCTGATCACAGTAATAGACGAATGCACTTGCTGTCCAGAAGGAGAACTTGAACATAGTACGAAGTATAGGAACTCGCTCATAGTGAACAGATTTTGATCCTGATTGAGGGCGTTTGAAATCCATAAACTTTTGTCAGTCCATTGTTATCTGATAAGATAAATTTGACAGGTCAAGTTAGGGTCCAGTTTATTCCTTTGTTTAGAAGGATCTGATAAAAAGCAGGCAATTCCAGGCATTATTCTGTCCAGCCATGGTTAACTGCAGCAAAGTTCAAATTGTCAGAGGCACGACTCTGCAGTTATATTAGTATTACAGTTGTTGTATACTACATAATATGTTCAGAGAGTATTGCACAGAAGTAGCTACTGTCAAGTTCATTCAGTACTGCAGCGTGAGCGTCCAGAAAAACACGTTAAAACTACTTTACCATACGGCTGTTCCACGCAGACAAGTTCACAAGCAGCACTCTCATATGTAGTAGCCAGAAAATCCACGAAGAGTAGTGAAACATTCATTTTGTAGTTTCTGTTTTTCCAATTACATCTCTTGGTCAATTTCGTCGATCACTTGTCTGACACTCCACCGGCTAGTCACTAGCCTAGCATTAGCTAGCTTGGAGCCGTCTGAGAGAGAGGGGGAAAACGTTGTCGCAACAGGCAGGGAACTTGATAATCCCCAGCAAAACTCCGCAAAACTCATTAAATCACAAACCCAGAAAAAACACGGGCAGAGAACAAGTATTCCTCCACTCAGAAAGACGCACTTCATTCTTCCTCTCATCACCTGTACACCGTGATCTCACCTCATCACATTTTCCATATCACTCCGCCCATCTCAATCACAACACTGTAAAACAAAACAAAGTGTGCCTACGCCACCCAAAATAGTTCCTGATTCATCCAATACAGAATCGCATTTAAATTAAAAAAAAATACAAATAAAATAATAATAATAAATGAATAAATAACATAAATTTAACAATGCCAACATTTTGAAAATCTCATTTTACACTAACATGAATGCCACACCTCACCTTGACAAACTTCCGTGTCTGTTTCTGGTGGTCGTACCAGAAGCCACAGTCAATCCAAAGGCGCAGCAGCTCCAGTGGTGGCTGCGAGCCAAAAAGGTCATGTGCTGGCATGTTGAGGTCATCTAGGAAACAAAGCAGACGCTTCCCACCTGCTGGCATGAACACGCCTTTGGTCCTCTTCTCGATTCGGCTCTCCATGATGGCCTGGATGTTGTTAGAGCTGGTCTGCATTGTGGTGGACACAGTGAGACAGAGACCCTCCTTCAATGAGTATTTACAAATGCACCTTGTCATGCAGAAGCCCTCTGAAACACGGTTAGTGATGTGGTAATAATGTACAGGTTGATATGGGTACCTGTGAAGTTTGGGGATTTGACCTACCATCATCCCAGTATTAATCCTCAACTGGAAGCGAGAAAAAATGGTGCATTTGCGAGCAAACTGGATTCTACAGTGATGGAGGAACAAGAACACAGACCCAACATAGACAGACAATGCCTAAAGCACCTACCTGTGAGGACATGTTGACAGTGAGGGCAATCCACTTGTTATCCAAACCCTGCAAGACACTCTGAGCCACTGAGGTTTTACCAGTACCCACTGGCCCAGTGAGTAGCACTGGGTACTGACCCAAAACCAGAGCCTTGACAAGGAAATTGTAGCGCAGTGTGTCCACTGTAGGAACCATTATCTTATAGAATGGAGCGCTGCAGGAGAGGACAGGTGGAGATGGAGACAAAGACTTATAATGTAGATGTTACCAACTGAAAATTATTTCTTTTAAGCATTTAAATTTAAATTAACAGGTGAAGTCACCAGCTAAATTGAGCAACATTAAACCACCTGGTTTCATACCTGGAATTGTAACGCCAATCTTTTGGCAGCTTATCTTCAAAGGAAGCCCAGGTCTTGTTCTTTGTGTCCACAGAATACTCATAAACAGTGTCCTGAAAAAAAGATAACATCAAAGAATCAGAGAAAATGGCTGACAGTCATTCAATTTCTAGTAATATCAGTACAACTGATAGTAGCCTGATATTTTTAAACTGTCACGTGCAAACTAAAACTCTGCTCGGAAGAGGACCTTGATAGGGAAGGTGCCGTCCATCTCTCGCAGGAATTTGTCCATCTTCTTGCGTCCATCTTCGTCAACAGAAGCACAGACGGACCAGATGAGGCTGAATATGAACCAGAGCTCCACCATTCTACCCAAGTCTACTGTGTCTGAAATGTTCACCTGGTGAAAAACAATGAAAAGGTTTTTCACACTGGAAACGCTGAAGCAGTAATCTATCTGAGGTTTCGTTCACTCCAGTAGGGTGGAGTTGGATAATTCTTGCCTAAATGTTAGTTACAAGTCTAAAGACAGCCACACCACATTTTCTTTGCATACCCCATTGCTGGATGTGGCCAGGGAATCATACAGGCGGCAGAGAGAGGTGACTCCATTCAGCTCAGTGACGGGGATCGGCTCCTTACAGTTATTCTTCTTAAAGTTAAGTGTGCTTTCCATATATTTCTCAAACAGATGCTTTAAATGGTCGACCTCTGCCTGTGGAGACACGGAGCAACAGAAAGTACAATGGAGGGAGGCGGAACAAATAGAATAAAAGGGAATAAAATGGCCAGAATTAGCAAAAATATAATGGGCCCATTTTCCAAAGAGCGCGAGGACACAAATAGGAGCAACATATCCAGTGGCAAACACAAATTGGAATAATTAACAATGTTTTTGTACAATTTAGCAAAAGTGTTATCTTGACAAACTCCTCTAGTTCCAAAGACTAATACAAAACATCTCATTTTTCTAGGTCTGCAGGAAAACAGAGCACAAAGAGGACTATGTGTTGCTATGACAACGTACCTTGCGCCGTTTCTCCAGCCAGGACTGAACAAAAGGCTTCCAGCCCAGGTCAGTGTAATCATTGTAGACCATCCCACAGCGAGACACTGTTGCAGGAGAGGCCATTGCTAGGTTTTCCACTTCAAACAGCAGAGACACCTGTGACAAAAGGATTGACATGGCACGATTATTTTACTTTACTTTTTGTTGTTTAGCAGAGCTTTCTTGCATCTCATCTGATCCAAATGATTGAATCCAACAGTTTGAGCTTCTTCACAGGTTTGCTCTTTTAATTTTATTCTGTCCATGTGCTCAGATTTACTAGACTAAACGCAGAACAGTACAGTGGTGAAACTTATAATATGTACTTTGATGGCGTTTTAATGGACACACACAACAAAAACAGGATTCCACCTTCCACTCCTCACCTGTTCAGGCATTGCGATTCTCTCGCCATTGATGAGTGTGAGCACCTTGTTGTCATCCATAACAGAGTTCATACTCTCTATCCACAATGTGTCAACTGGCCCATCAAACACAATCCACTTCTCATCTGGTTTCTCATCTGAAGGAAAGAGACGAGATGCAATAGAAGAAATGAAGTGAATTATCCATATAGTGGTTATGTTCAGATTATCCATCAGTCATGCTCCAATCACAGCCAAACAAAGTAAGTTAAAAATAACCTCTTCCCTCACTCACTGCTGCCTCACCCTGCAGTCAATGTTGTTTTAGTGTCAGTACCTGCACAGGCTGATCTCATGAGAGAAGACAGCACTCCGTCAGACCACTCGTTGGTAGAGAGGTCATTTTCTCCGTACAGTTTTCCCAGACTCATTGCCTTTGGGTTCAGAGGATAATCCTGTTGTTCCACAGGACCCAGAGCATGACAGAGAAGAAAATGAAATCCATGAAACAAGGTGTATTTTAAGGACAGAACAAAACAGTATTAGAACAAATAGCACTGAGCTACAAATGATATTAACACATGAAAAATGGTTGAAAAAGACCAAACAGCACTGTTAGTAATAAAGCTTAATTTTAATAAAGCAGAAGTAATAGCCAGTAAATTATAGTGTATTATTTTCCATTCATACCCACCTGGACCAGCTGGAAGCCAGGCACTCCCTTGTGGTGCAGAGCAGTGAGGGCACTCTGCAACGTCCTCCACGTAACAGTCTTGGCACTGCCTGTCTTGCCCACCAGCATGGAGGAGTGTCGGGAGTTCTTAGTCTCATAAAGTTGAATGACTTTGGTCACGCTGAAAGGAGTCACCTGCAAACCGCTAAGACGAAGCTCCGCCTCTATGGCCTCCTTCAACTGCATCAAAACGTGAACATAATGTACCAGGGTCATTCAGAAGTCAAATATATACAGTGTGATTTCACAGTTTTAAAGAGTAAAGGTTTTGTCACTCATATCTATCAGTAGCACCAGGGACCCCATCTCATTTGCTTCTCATTAATATGTGACTCATTCTGCAGCAGAATATCGCCTCCAGCAGATGGTCAGGCTCCCATAGAGCCTCTCAACATCATCACTGTTCTGGGACAGACTACAGAAACAGCCTGAATCCACAGAAAAGATTTGTTCAAGTAAACCGTAGAGAAGGGAGGAGTGATGCTGTTTAAATGCAAGCTGTCAAGAAATATCTATGTTTCCTACTCGATCTGGAGGTACACAGATGTTGACTGAGGCATAAAAAGTGAGAATAAGACAGAAAGATGGATGATTGACAATGAGTCAGACAGGAAGATTTGAACCTTACAGCAGGAACAGCTGAATACTCCCACTGCCTTCACACACACACACACACACACAGGAGAAAGACATCTCTACCCGACGTGTCAGAGCAGATGGCTGAGAATTCATTAATAGCAGAGACATCAGTTAGACCAAAAACACCCTCACATCTTCATGATACACACTACTGCCCATCTACTGGACTTTGAGTGGGTATTTGTCTGGACATTGTTGCAAGCCCAAGAGAAAACATGTGCACAGATGTGTGGAAGATATGGTTTTAGATGAACACATGAGTGTTGGTCTCGTCTTCACTCAATATGAAGATCGAGGACTGATTTGTGTGTTTACAAGAGCTGCTAGTTACTGTCAGTTACAGCAGTGGTACATAAATGTTGAATAGTAGAAGAGTTCGTCTCTATATTGATATGAGCAGTTCATGAAAGTATTTTATAACAAACAGAAGCTCCCAGAATAACCTCAGTGGTTCTTGGATTTGCATCTACTTGTTTTTAATAAGGAATAACAATTCAGGCAAATAAGGCAAAGGGAAGGTTAATGACCTACTTACTGTGCCATAATCTATATTGGGTGCTTCCACAGAGGGAAACAAGTCCTGGATGATCCCATTAAACAGTGGCAGGTCAGAAGAGGTCAACTTGGCAATGTTCATGTCCTTCATAGCCATCAACAGGACCTGAGGACAGAGAGACATGGACACAGTGAGTCACTCGTGATACCACTGAGTTTTACTTACTTTTTAGAGAGGAGCTAATTTAAAAATGAAGGTTTGTTTTTAGAAATCATTTTTTTAGTACATGTATCACAGCAGCTGTCTGCTATTCCCATGAAAGTTATTGTTTTAGTCTTAAATTCCATGAGGACGTTCTTGCTGGGTTGCAGTAGAGGGAAATAAACAGAGAAAATCTAGAAATGATTAAAACTGAAGTTGAACCCTTATGTTTGCAAACCAGTGAGGATGCGTATGCGTTAAAAATGCGTATGCATTGGTGTTTAAGACCTCCAATATGTTTTTAGAAAGTCCTCTAACCAGTTGTGTACAAGACAGGTAAATATATAGATAGAGAAAAAGAAAGACCTACTTCTTCATCCGGAACATTGGGGCAGGCCCGGCGCTTCCTTCCTGCATAACGAAGCAGGGAAGTGAGGGCACGCAGGCCAAAATCATAGTGGTCCTGTTTGGACAACTGCTGCATGGCCAGGGAGTACAAGGTGAACACCTTCTTGGCCAGAAGCTATAAAAACAAAGATGCAAAACAACAATAAAGTTCAGAGACACAAAAGAAAGAAGCAAAGTAGACGGGCAGGAGAAGGAAGATGAAAGTAAGCGGAATTGTACAAAATCATCCTCACATTTCAAACACAGATATCATTTTGTTTACAAAACAAAGAAATATCCTGAAGGAAAATGTAAACCAAACATCCAGCTCAATTATAACATGATAACCCTGTGTTAAGCGGTCATACCTTGCAGTTGTTGAAGCCCTCTCCAAAAAGTATGATTTCAGCAATCAAAGTAGAGTCTGGCACTACCATGGAGATGGGTCTGAACATGGACTTCAGGTTGTCTGGGAGTTCAGTACGACCAGCGTAACCTAGGGAATAAAAGGTAAATATTTGATTTCAAAACACTTGAAAATGATGACAGGTTTTCACCCAGATATGGCGACATGCACACAACATGCACCATCTGTATACAGGAGCACTGGCTTACCAGGATTCATGGTGATAAAGATGCCACAAGACCAGACCAGATTAATGTGCTGTCCATCAAAATGAAACTTGGACTGGCTGACTGAGAGGGCGGAGAGGATGGAGAGGATCTGCTGGGCCACCACGGACAACACCTCAATGTTTATACGGTTAAACTCATCAAAGCAGCCCCACGCTCCTGTCTGTTTAAATGAAAACAAGTGTAATAGCTAAATTGCACAGAGAAATACCAGGCAATAACAATATAACATGTTTTGATCTTGAACGACCAGGTTTTTTGAGCAGCAGAATTCCTTACCTGTGCCAGGCCCGAGTACATGCGTCCCATGGATTTATAGTCCAGTCCCTCAGAGCAGTTGACTACAATGACATACATGCCGAGGGCTTTGCCTAAGTCCTTTACTGTCTCTGTCTTTCCAGTACCTGCTGGGCCTTTAGGGGAACCTCCCCGGTGGAGATGGAGTGCTGTGGTCAGAGTCATGAAACACCTGGATGGGAGGTCAAATATTGGCTGTCATTTGCTGGTCTGATAGTCAGTGTCAATATTCAACATAAATGTTAAAAAAAAATCACAAACTGATGTGTAACCTGTCAGTGAGTGGAGTAATGACAAGACGTCCAGAGTTGCCAAGGTACTCATAGCCATACTTAAAATGAGTGTTGGTCTGTCGTATTATGCAATCGTCCACCTCCTGTTGGGAGAACACATTAAAACCACTTCATGTCATTGAGCTGGTCAGCGAAATGAGCAGTGGAGTGAGAAAAGCTGTGAAATTTTAAAATACGTGAGTGTATGTAGAGCAGTAAGCAGGTTGTCTAGCTCTCGCACAGAGGTCTAAAACCTGTGGCCCAGGGGCCACATGATGGATTAGATTTCTAGTCTATCATGATGGATTATCAGAATATAATTTTAATTTCTAATGACTAAACAACTGTTGAACTTTTCTCACTTGACCGGCTCCCTCCTGACCAGACTAGAAGTTCACTGGCCCCCAGGTTATTTTGAGTTTGAGGCTCCTGCTCTAGCATGATGCAAACCACATGTCAAAACTACAGAGTGAAGCTAAAACAGAATAGCTAAAAGATTGTTGCTGAAGTTTAGGAATGGCAAAACAACCCTTCCCCCCCCCCTTTTTCATATTCCCTACTGCCTTTTTTTTTTCTTAGCTTACTCTCTGAACGTACCTTCTCCCAGTAAAGTCTCAACTGGCTCAGCCAATCAAAGGCACTGACATCATTGCAGCCTGCCTTGGCCAGCTTGTCAATGACATCTCGAGCATGAACCTCCACTGTGACCAGCGCTACAATCTTGAGGCGGAGGACTTTGGACAGGTTGCCACGGATGATTTCTGAATAGCCCTGAAGCATGGTGACCTAAGAAACACAGTCCGTTAACTTCTGTACGATCTGTATGGAATTATATTTTTTTTGTTTAATTTAAAAGAAGAAAAAGTCACTCAAACCTGCTTCTTTTTCAGGGACTTTAGGGAGGACTTGTCAGCTCTCTCTTTGCCGGTAATTAGAGACTTTGTGACATCATTCGTCCACTGGATCTGACTGGCAGTGATCAGCATCTAAAACAGCAGGTAATAAAATACATGGATGTTTTCATTTTTATATTTCATTTAAAAACAACCAATTAAAAGTATATTATCTATTAACTTCAAAGGCAGGACAATAATTATTTTAAGGAATAATGCAAGATAATACTGGGTGCAGGAGTTTCTACAATGAGTAAAATCAGCAAAGTAAATCCATTTGCATTGCTTTAAACAAGTGAAAAGTGTGTCATTGTCATAATGCACATGCTTAACAACTGCAGGTAGAATATATATATATATAATTTTTTTTTTGTTTGGTAAGTGTACCTGTCCAGGCCAGTCTTTGACCCATTTGTCTCTCTGATCAATCATCCTCTTCAAAGCTACAAGGCAGTTGTTCAGACAATCCTTCAGTGTGACACGCATGCTCTTCTCAACATCACACAGCCAAACCTACATGAACACAGAAAACAGCAGAAATGATGCGTTCATTTTGACATTCATTATCACCAGTGTCACCGTGCTGTCACTCAGATTTAGCATCATGTTCACAATAATAGTCATTAAATACTGCTGTACCTCCACAGGTTTGTCCAGTGGCACTGGCTGGATGAACTCGACATACTCTCCATCTGCAGAGAACATCCCGAGGGCATTGGATCGAATGCCCACCTATAACAACATATGTTAAACACAGTATATTAGATACAGTGACCGCTGTTTATGCTGGTATGTCCTAATTCATTATTCTATTGGAAGATTTAGCCAACAGTATTAAATTAAATTCTGTCCTCGTATCTATCTCTACCTTTTCAATACGGAGGCTCTTGATGTTGTCAAAACACTTCTTCATGTGCGGCTGCATGGCATTGGGGTTCTGTGACTGCCCCAGGATCTCCAGCACGTCATCATTGGACAGGAAGTAGAATCTTGGGAATATCTGCCTCTTGGTCTCCAGGTACATGTCCAAGGCCTTCTGGATCTCCTCCAGCTTGGTACTCATCTCTGACAGTTTCTCTGGTAATCCTGGAAGACAGAGAGGAGACACTGGCTGTAGGCCTCACCATATTTACAAAATTGTTTTCATCTATATATTGGCTGGAATGAGATGCTTCCTTCAATTTTTATACAGTGTGATTTCATATAAGACACATTTTAAAACACCCGCACAATCTAAAGACATACTGACCAAATGGGTGATCAGCTTAACATACATACATTGATAATGCATTATTTTCTTCTTAATGTCAGGTTTTTATTTGCTATGACGAGACACCGTCATAAAAAAAAGAAAAAGCAACCACTCTCAGCAGCTGAAAAAATATGGGCTCCATGGTTTAGTTTCAAGAGATTTTTAAGTTTGAGCCGATAAAGTTTGGGGAAATGTCTTCTGATTTTTGTCATTTAAGGTGTGCATCCTTAAATCCTTATGTTCCAATTTGAAGAAGGAAAACATTTACCACATTTGTGAGACTGTACATTTAAAGTTCTTCTTACAAATACTGTATGTATGTGTGTATGAGTATGAGTGCACATTGCTGTTTTCACCAAAAGATGGCATCTCACTCATGGGAGCAGGTTTTCCCTCCTTAAAGAGCAAGCCTGATGTGTGCAGATGGCTGTGTAGTGAACTCCTAGCAGCAGGTGCTCCTGAGAAACACACTACCCAGCTACCTGTCTACAGCTGTTTTACACTTACATAGGCCTTGAAGAAAAAAGATTCTTTCTATTTTCATAGCTTGAGGAAACAGAGGAAACCTGACTCCATGTGTGGCTTTGATAACAGTTCTTTGGAGGACATGTGCTGTCATACCGGGGTGGTGCGTTCCCTGTAAGGCATTGTTATCCTTATGAAGTCGGCACATGATGATTTTCCAGTTAGAACTGACATCTTCAAACTCTGTGCACTCCCGAGGAAGCTGCTCCCTGATGTCCTTCCCCTGGAAGATGTTCTGGTGGGATGAAAACCAAGAAAGAATGGGGAGTGACAGAGAAACCACGAATAGAAATTTAAAAGACAAAAGTTATCATATACAAACTCCACGGTATTTAAATGTTCCATGTACCTCCAGATAAATCCACTGCCGTTGCACCGTGAGGATCATCTCAATGACCTCCAGCACCTGAGACAGCCGGCGTTCCCAACAGTCCACCTCCTGCTCAAAGGCTTTGACAAAGCGAGAAGCCTTCATGGTGGACAGAATAATCTGGTTGTCCTCCAGGGCTTGGAAAACCTCATCTGTGCCCCTGTGGTAGACGGCAAGACAGAGTTTAACATGACTTTTATGACGTACGACACACTTCTCCTAAAAGGCTATACAACATTCAAATATTCTGAGCGTGTCTATGGGGACATGCTACACAGGAGTTATTATCAAACAATACTAGATTGAGACACAACTTCTTCAACTTCCAAAATTCAAGTGTGGCTTTCTCACCTCAGTCGGTAGTGGCCTTTATCTTTGTAAGGCTCTATGTCCAAGGCTGTTTCCTCCCATGTCTTGATAATGCTCTCCAAACCCTAAAATATAAAACACATCATTGAGATGTTTTTCATGATGCATTTTCTGGATGCTCAAATCAATCAAGAAACATTTATCTTACATTTAAGTTCTCCTGCCGACTGAAAATGTGCTGTAATTCATTTTTATGGACAGCTTCATTGATCTCAAAAGTCATTTTATACGAGGCACAGCTAGATGCTACCGCAGAGGAATCTTTCTGACATTCCAATCAAGGATCTGACATGTCAGTATCACATGATTTTTTAGGCTGCCCTTCACTTACAGAACGTGCCAAGAATCAAATGCTTCCATGCGCATTCATATTCCAAGGAGACTGCTCTGTTATAGCATTTTTTTTGACACTTTTGACATGTCTTACTTTGGGGTGACATTCTGGTTAGAACAGCAAAATAAGCGACAAAAAAGTCCACTAATGGTCAGTGTTGACGAGATGAAAAGACGAGACCTGTTCAATGGAGAGTTCTCTGCTGGCAGCTCCAGTGATCTCAGAGATTTTTTCAGCATACTTGTCGAAGCCCAGGGATATAATCTTCTCCAGGGTGAAGTCAGCACTGTTTGGGTCAAAAGAGCACTTCAGCTCTTCACAGATCTGCTCCCAGTGTCTGAAAGACAGTTGGCATTGAAAGCATGGTAAGTCTTTCACTTTTCAGGTGAATATTACCCTGTCAATTTCTGTCAAGTTTATCTACCCTGCTCAAAGTCAGAGGTCGCACTTTTTCTGTGTTTTGTCCTCTGGGAATGGAGCTACACACACTGATGACAGACTGTGGGGGAAACCTTTGACATAATTCAGCAGAACTTCAGAAAGTTGGACTAAATACGGTGGAAACTTGACCGTCAAAGTTGCCTTGTACACAAAATTAGCATAGATTTCAATCTTCTATATAACTTTTAGAAAATGAAGTTGTGTGCTCTCCATGTTCACATTGTATACAGATACTGATACAGATACTTCAGTTTCAGTCAGTACCTGTCTCTCATGGCTGGGTTCCTCATGTCAGCAATGAGAGGGATGATGCGCTTAAACTGGTCAATCTTGTCCTTGGAGAAATCTATGATGTCCCACTCCTTATCCTGCAGTCAAAGAACATGTCCTCTCTAATGTCAAAAGCAGACACGACTGAGGGGTTTGTTTAAGATGTGATAGTAGCACCAGGTTTTGTGCTTCCTGAGGCAGAGCCATATTAAACTGACTGCAGTACAACTGACCTTTAGTTCTCTCTTGAGTTTGTGGAGTTTTTTGAACACATCCTGTGCAGTGCTCTCCATGTTCTCTGTCTGCAGTGTAGCAAACTGACCGACTTTCCACGTGTTCCAACAGGAATTCCACTCCTGTGTGATCTCCCAGACCTGCTGCAGGTGGTCTATGTCCTGTGTGATGTATACAGACACAAGAAAACATGTCCTTCAACATGCTCGTTGCATTACTTTGACAAGATTATCGTTTGCAGCAAAAGACATATAGTGACACTCTGGCATCAAACTCAACCTTGAACCTTTGTTGCATGTTATCCCTTCTATCTTAAATAATAATAATAACCACATGTTATATTAACCTCTTGATGAACAGCTGTACAGTTAAGCATGAAAACACAGTATGCAGTATGTTGGGATTATGAGTCTGGTGGAGTGTCAGACCTTCTCCAGCGCCCGAATGATTTTCGAGGGTGGCTGTTCTAGTTTGAAAAATCCCAGCCCATGAATGGTGGTGCCCTCTTCTTGTTTTAACGTCTCCAGGTGGCTGCGATGCACTGCTATTTCCCTTAAAGCCAACTCAGTGCTCAGTGCACCGTCAAATGGACCTGGATATGGAAAATGAAGGGAGGTAAACGCACATGATAAAGTGTAATAAACAAATATTCAGTCATGTATTTATACTGTGTGTCCTAACACAAAGTACAGTAGATTACAGAGAGTGTTATTTGTATGTGAGTGTGACCTGTGCTGCTGAACTCCTCCTGCATGGTCTGGATCTTCTTCTTGAACTCCTCCGAGGAGATGATGAGGCCATTCCTAAACTTCTCTTTGTGCTTCTGAAGGTTGATGTCACTGTCAATCAAGACCTGCTGAAACCACACCCACTCCCCGTTAATGGCCCCGCGCAAATCCTGCACCTGAGGGCAAATGAAAAGCATTATGATGAGAAATTAGGCATTTAAAAAAAAAAAAAAAAATGTAGATAGACAGTACAAAAACAACCTTATCACTTTGTTCGGACAATGAAACACCAGACATCTATATATTTTATTATTTACTTAAGATAAGAAGAGCAACAGTAAGCACATAAATAACATAAAGACAGACATTCACTGTAAGTATACAGTCTGCATCATGCTCACTGTATATGTGTTTATTAATCAGTGATGTCCTTACAGCCTGTTCTACTGGGACCTCATATTTGTCCAGGATAGCAAGCTGTTCATGGATGAGACGAATCTGAGCTTCTCTCTTGGCCAGATCTCCCTGCAGCGTCTCCAATAGCTCTAGGCTCTCACTGAGTTCAGCCAGAGTCTGGGGAGGCTGATTCAACCTAGAGCACACACACACACACACACACACATACACACATACACACACACACACACACACACACACACACACACACACACACACACACACACACACACACACACACACACACACACACACACACACACACACACACACACACACACACACACACACACACACACACACACACACACATAAACAAAATAAATTGTGACAGCACATTTAGCACAATACACATCAAAAGCTCAAAGATTCCCATTTCTTCTTCCCCTTCATCTTCATATTTCTTACAATGACTGAACATCAGAATAGTTCAGAGCAATTATTTTAATGTGTCATCTTTTAAGTCTATTTCTAGATAAGAGTGCAGTGGATATTGGTGCTGTGTGTGTATGTGTGTGTCCACCTGTTGGCATTAGTTTGCATGGAGGTGTGAAGTTCTTTAAGGCGGGTGCTAGCGATGTGGCTGAGCAGCTGTGTGAACTTCGTTTCCCATTCATTGCAATGCTGAACCAAGGATGACTTGAGTGGTGAACAGTCCAGTGTGACAAACCCAATGTTGGAGACTGTCTCTTCCTGTTGAACACTGTTGGCTTTTTCTGTGTACCTAGAAGTGGAACAGGGATAAGGGAGATGAATGAGCATGCTTCTAAGTGTTTCTTTATAGTCGTTTAAAAGTGAATCTTAAGACCAAAAGAAAACAATAGACAGAGATTTAAGAGTTGCCACAGTAAGATGATTCATTAGAAAGACGGCAGATGAAAAGTGACACTGTTAAAACTGTGCTGGGACTACAGATGGTTAACTCTGGCACATTCACAGAAATACTGATTAATGCACAGAGCAAGGTTTTTCAGCAGAAAAGCATCAAAGAGAAACTATAGAAGGATGTTTTGAATTGAATTTCCATTGTACAGTACCTGTGTATATCGGTGTCAAAAGAGGTGACTGGTGGGTTCAGTCTCTGATAGCGTTTGATAAAGGAGTCCTTGTTGATCTCCCAGATTTCCCTGTATCTGTCCCACGTCTTCAGATAGGCCTGCAGGTGACTGGCATTTGCTGCCATACCTGTGGCAACTGCAGCTTGAATCTTCTTTATCTCCTCGTCTTGCTCTGAAGGACCAGGGTGACAATGGAGATATAAATATAGAACCACTTAGAAATCATAAAAAAAATCTTGTTAAATGATGTGAACAAAACTATTTGAAAGAAATACTTATAAAACCTATATTGATGTGTATGGGATTCTTCTGCGATTGTCTGCAGTTGAGAAGTTGAGGCAGTCGTTTAAATTCTGCGACGGTGCTGACGAGCTGAGGCATAATGTTCACCATCTGAGTGAGTGTTCCAAGTGTCGGGGAGAACTCAACCTGAAAAGAAACACACATACACAGGTGCAATGTATGCTGTGAGGAGATGGGAGGACATGCCACTGAATGTGATAAAATATAACACTCATTGTTGCTGGTACCTTGGGCTGGGATTGGGGAGGAGCCTGGCGCAGTGCTATCAGGACTCTGAACAAGGGATTGGGTGACGTCTTGTTGTCTCCGCTGATGGCTCTAGCCAGCATCTTCATGGATTGTTTGATGTTGCTTTTGAGAGCCTCCTCTACCATTTGGTCCACTTTCTCTGTGTAAGCCAGCCAGTGCTCCTGGACCTTGTTAAAAAATAGACATACATATGACATATGGCGTCACAATAGGCAGTACAAAATTGAGCTGAGATGCAAAAGGGTTTAGTAAATCTTACCCTCAATAAGAAAAAGAAAAATGAAGGTTATGTATCCGATTAAATGTTATTCTAAAGTAATATGAAAAGCAGAGCACTTACCACATGTCCATCATTAGAGAAAGTGTTGTAGATACGGGTCATGATATCAACAATACTCTGGTGTGCTGAGAGCATTGTTTGGATTTGGCTCTCCTGCTGAACCTTCACATCATCCTCAAACTCCAGGTTCCTTTGAATAACAACATCCAATAATTCACGCAACACAGAAAAACAATGTGCATCACTTCAGATCAATGGTAATTATGATGGTTAATTATGATGCAACCCCTGTTTTTACCTGTACACAGTCTTTCCATCCAGTCTAAACAGCAAAGTTTCACTGATCTGGCGACAGAGGCTGGAGATGGATAGATTGGATAATTTGAAACCATCAACTATGAGCTGGACCTGGAGAATTAGAAAGAGGGAAAGTAAGAGAAGATGTGGTCTAACTGGCTCTATAGCAATTCAGATTGCTTTTAAAAACTTCTCTAACCTAAAGATCACTGCTGCCAGCATAAATTGAGATGAATGATGCTGAAAAACTACCAAAATGTAACTTGACAAATTATGATAATATTTATTGAATCTTATCCTCTACTAAAATTAAGAACTTAAGAAACCAAGATGCCTAAAATGTCTGGAAAGCAGGTCAATCTTGCGACAAACCTTGTCAACATGCAGGAGACAGTCACGGACAAAGAGGTTTGACGGTCCCTTTGACATCCACAGGAGCTTGGTCAGTCCAGGCTGAATCTTCTTATCCAACAAACGAATTCTCTCCCGAAACAGACCCAGCTCATCAGGAGACAGCATTCCGATGATTCTACACACAGATGCACAGCAAGATTATGATATTCATTTCTTATTCCAACACAATGCATCTGACCCCAGATGTTGACATGACTCAGACCTATTGTAGCTCCGGACCAGCAGCAGTGATTTCTCCCGCAGAGCTCTGAATTCCTCCCGGTCTTGGTAAATGTCAGCCACACACTGTGGGACCTCAAACTTGAGTCGATCCCAGTACTGGATCTCGGAGAACAGGTTCAGCAGGTTACTATGTGAAGAAAAGACGTAAAATAAAGCACACACATGTACAGTATCATTTAAACTGTGTGTTAGTCTTGTCTTGTTTGTCAGTTGAGTTTGTGTGACCCACTTGTCAAAGTTAACGTCCAGCTTGGCAGGATTGTCCCTGCAGCGCACCAGGATTGGCTGCTCCAGTTTCTTGAGGTACTGTCCATCCAGTTTGTGGTTCCACTCACTGAAGTCCTTCCTCAGCCTCTCATCCAACACCTGGACCACCTGGCTGTAACTGAGAAGGACCTGCTTGCGGATGTATGACTCGGGCAGGAAGTGGGCTTTCTGAAGCACCTGCAGTGAAAGAATTAAAAAAAAGGATCATTAAGGAGATCTAGAAGGAGGGTTGCAGTCAATCTGAATATGTTGTGATCTGTTGGATTCACCTCCATGGGTCTGTCAATGCGATGTCGGAGTGCCATCACCCAGTGGGCATGTCCTGCTAACTGGGGCATATGGTCCAGAGAATACCTCGTCCTCTGGTTCAGCTCGTTGTTGACCAATTTCAGTTCAGTGTTAAAGATGTTGTACACTTCCTCTACCTTCTCATCAGTGGTGCTCTTAAAAACTCGTGATTGAGAAGACTGGATGAAAGAAAAGGAGCAGATGTGAAAAATGAAAGTTGGGAGGTTGAGAACAAGTTTGATAATAAATATACTTTGTATTCATTATTATGTTTCTAACTGAGACACATTTTGTGGTAATGCAGAACTTTGGAGACACCTCCTGAGTAGACATAGGCCTAAAAATGTCCAAAAGCCGAACTCCTTCCTCCACAGTTTTGACCGTCTTAAAGACTGAATTGATCAGGTTCTGCATCCTCATTTCCAGTTCCTTTATCAGTGCATTAAACCTGCAAACACAAATCAGCACACAGTTTTGTCATTTGTACTAAAACATCACACACAGTGACCTTGCCCTCTCACTAAAATCAATCCCTCGTCCAAATGTGGTCTCATTTGGTTTCACATAAACTAATGAGTGGCACAACAATGGGCTGCTATTTGTTTTAGCCATGTTTTATGCTTGTATTCCATTTGACCAGGTCTTAGTTTGAATGTGTTTTCCAGAGCAGTAGACGTACTTGATAAACTCACTGCACCATGCAGGGTTCTGGACATCAAGGATGCCACTGTCAACAGATTGCAGGTTCTGTAGGCCACAGCTGAAATTGCTCTCTATGTCCAGGAGGGACCTGGTGAATTCTGGTTCCTGGCAACCACTGAAGCACGGCAGGGGCCTCTGCTGTCCATCCTCCCAGCGGGCAAACTGATGCTGGCTGTCACACACCTGAGGGACATGGAAGGAAGATAATGCGCTCCAATTAGCAAACAAAACATTCTGTGTCAAAAAACTAGAAGCCTGCTGAAGGCTGCATATTCTACCTCAAGCAGTTCTTTAAACCTCTGAATGAAAGCGTCCACCATCGCAAAAAAGCTGGTGTGATCCAGGTCCCAGCCTTTTGAAGAAAACCTAAAAACAAAAGGGGACAAGGAATAGACAGACACAGATATGACACAAAAACCTTCAGTAGCTGAAATGTCATTTCAAATCAAAGCTATTCTTTGCTTGGATTTGCTATCGCTCTGTAAGGGTCTACTTATTTTTTACACTGACCACAACAATGACATGGTTCTCTAGAGTTCTAGACTGGGGAGATTTCTCCTACTTGTTATGTGTCTGTGAGGTGTGCAGGTATATTTCCTTCCAGGATTGGCAGCACTGGATGCAGTCGCTGAGGTTTTGTTTGCTGGATAACACGTATCCTTCAAAGATCCTGTCCACAGAGATGCTTTGGCAGCACAGACGTATGATCTCATTACTCATCTGCAACACAGAAGTAAATGATGAGATACATAAATGTGGGTTTAGAGTTTTGAGCCTGCATTTAAAATATATATATATTTTTTATTTTTTTTTTATTTTACAGCATTCCAGTTAAAATGCTTGAAAAATACGGTTGAAAAATAAAAAGACTAGACATTCTGATCCACAGTAATCTACATTGCACGAGTGGTTTAATATGCAGCGTCAGTTTTAGAATTTAGAAAAATATGAACATTTAGGCAGACAGAGTGAAAAAGCGGAGTCATGCTCTGATGGTTGAAAACAGAAGTAACAGCATCCATTACTTTGTGTACATACGATGTATTTCACATTGTGACAGTAATGTATGGGTGGATGTATCAAAGAGAGCCAGATAAAGCTGGGGTACCTTGCTAAACAGACCAGTGATCTTCTCGCTCGTGTTGTAGTGGCTGGAGTTGACCCAGATGATGCGAATGAGACTGATGATGCGTTGCAGTTTTGGAGCAACTTGGCTGGGCTTGAGCTTGGTCAGCTCTTCACAAGGCTCCTTCAATGTGGACAGGAAGGACAGGTTTGACTGGGCCTGCAAGGAGCAATCCTGAAGACATATTTGGATATATATGAGAAATGTGTGACTTATCATCACCTCAGTTATCTTAACCAAAGACTGAGACTGAATTAAATAGAAATATAGAAATTATTCAAAGATAGTGTGTGCTATTTATTCATTGCTATCAGTATCTGCCCAGAATTTCATAATCGGTGCATCATTATACAGCATCTTAGAGTAAGAGAATATTTCAGACTTTCTGTACCTGTATTTCCATGGACAGTTTACAGAAGCGCGTCACATACAGAGACTTGGAGAGCTGCAGGATGTTTTCGATGTGTTTGACCCCAGGTTTCTGCAGCTGCTGCATTATGTCCGACAGCTTGACACAGCGACTCTTCCAGAAGGCTATCTCCTGCAGTGGACCACAGCTGTCCCACACCTTCATTACTTCTTGACCATGCAGCACTTCCTTTATCTGGTCTGTCCAGTAGATGACGACAGCTAAAACAGTCAGAATCAGAAATAGATGTAGGGATGGATGAAATGAAATGAAGGACAGAGTGAATTGAGACATTCAGACACACAGAGCTGCTCATGCTTACACTCCATTCTTTGTACCAGCTCCTTGTCCTTGCTGGCCTCTTCAGGGTTGTACTGGAGACCTTCCAGTGGGATGTATAGCACTGTAGTTCCAACCTTTCTATACACATCATCTGAACACAAATGAAATTGCAGATTGGCAATGTGGGGTTTAGCGTCTTGCCCAAGGACACATCGGCATGTAGACTAGTGGAGCTGACTGAGTGTGCATGTGACATCATCATGACATGAAGCCTGCGTACCAGGGCTTTCAACAATAAACGTGTCCTATGCTGTAAACTCACTAATTGGTATCAAAGAGCGACATACACAGTATAGACATACATTTGGAAACTTGACTAATGAGTTTGCTCATGATTATTAAGGAAAAAAAGAGGACTTTTCTCTGTAATACTGTAAGTTTGTCTTCTTAAACAAACCAAAAACAAGTTTCCTAGATAACCAGTTGTCCTATATGCAACACAGAAGCTGGTAAACTACATTTATGGCTCAAGGCTGACTAATATGCCAAAATTAATGTCTAATGGTCCATTTAATGGACAGAACATGTGTACTTTAAACTAGACTACACATACAAAATCACCCAGCAAATTGATTGATTTTCTGAGTCAACTTTTCCTCTAAGGTACACCTCACCCACCTGTGAGACTGGCCAGGTAGCTGTGCATGTTGTTGGTGTAGTTGTGCTTGATGCTCTTTTCTCTGTAAGAGCTGAGGGCGACCGGGGGAGCATGCAAACAGGTCATGTCTTGAAGCAGCCTCTGGGTGGGGTCACGTCGCATTGTTCCAAACTGTACGGTCGCATCAAACATCTCTGCTGTTATTATGGCTCCTGGCATGCGGTTAAAATAGGACAGCTGCTCCACCGACTGTCCCTGTGTATAATTATATTTTGGGGTTGTAATGAGGGGGAAAAAAACAGACGCATTTAAAAAGAAAATCAATTTATGCATATCTTCTATATTAGGTAAATAGATGATAAACGAACAAATTCAAAAGTGTGCCGTACCGGTAAAGGCACAGAGTACTCCACCCGCAGCCTGGCATAGGTGTCCTTATAGACCACAACAGTTGTGATGGAAGAGTCCAAAATAAATTGATCCAAAGACCTTTCATTCTCCTCTGTCCATAACTCCTCCGTTACACCAGAAATCGACACACACCGAATAAATAGCTTCCGGTCAATGATAAGGAATAAAATTAAAAAAGTTGGTATTTAGTGGAATGTCTGCACACAACAATAAAATAATACAAAATGTAATCAGTGAGCCAGGTTTACCAGGCGAATGGTCCTCAAGTACTCTTCATCCATGTCTTTCAACACTTCCACCTTTCAGATGTCTTTGTATCTGAAGATCCACTGAAGTTCTGTGACATATTATTGGAACATCAATTTAAACACAGTCAGACTGAACCACAACACTCAAAGCAAAGGAGTTCTTTTCACGTTATTTTGAAATGCATATATTGTGTCCACCTGAAAAAATAATGACTGTGTTGTCTGAATGTCATTCACACTGTCTGGTTGATTACTATTATCGCTGTTATTATCACTATTATTATGTGCTTTAAGACACATGAGAAGGTGGATAGAACAATATCAAAACAAAAAACAATGAAAACAGTGAATACATGTAACATGACAATATTATAAGTGTAAAAACAAAACAATTTGGAGCAATGATTAAACAGTGGTACAATGGAGAGTTAAAACCTTTTTTTTTATATTTACCTTAAATAATTTGGAGTATTTAAGGTTACTTCATAACTCCACTTACCACTTATCAAAAAGAGTTGACAACGTGCAGCGTGTTAGAAACTCACTTCTCAGTCGTCTTCCTGTCCCATGGCTCGAGTCTTCCACGGAGTCCAAACTTGTGTTGAGTGTGCGCGTCTCCATGGAAACGTTTGGTTGCCACGGGTAACCCGCGGACTGGGGAAGAGCCTGACCCGCTGCGGACCACACAGCAGTACTGGAGGTTTACGACAGCCGTGCAACATTGTTGCGGGGGAGCGATCGCGTTTCGCGGGAGCGCGATTAGCGTCAGATGTATCGTCCTATATTTAAGACACGCAAATGAAATCAAGTCACTTCTGAGACAGAAACAATGTTTTAGTCACGAGGTAACAACTGTATTATCCCTTTAACTAATAAAAGAGAATGAGCCGGCGTTAATCTGTCAAATATAATCCCGATGAATGAAAACAAGTCATCATACTTTCAGTTACAACCTGGGGTTGCCATCATTTTTTGGTGAAAAACTGCATTTTACTCGTTTGACTGGCCCTTAAGAGTTAATAAAGTTATTACAGTAAGAGAATAAGGAAGTATAGACATTTGGACAAGGAAACGGCTTGAAATGAGAGACTGGACACTGAGGAAGGTGAAGAGGACTTGCATCTACAGGATGTACAGCAGGTTAGTTTGAGGAGCTGATGCATGAGGAAAATGAGAGACAGAGGAGGACAGATAGCACCTCAGGAAGTGCAGGGGATTAGTAAGGATATATTGGACCAGATTGTCTTGGAGAGCGAGTAAATGCCAAGGAATGGAGAAGAAATGTAGTGGTACAAAATGTGGGGATAAAGTTGATCAGCAGCAGCATCTATGAAGACATGGTCTGGATTCATGACAAGAGCGAGCACCACAGATGTGATGTTTGCTTTGAGGGTGATGATGGATGATGGTGATGAAGGAGTTGCACTGTGTTTTGTGGATCTATGATCATGTGCCACGAGAGGAACTGTATTTTGAGTATGTGCAGTTGTAGTGATGGATGGTTTCAAGGTGAAGGTGTGGATTCTATCAGCTCTGAGCCCCGTCTTGTTTGCAATGGTGATGGACAGGTTTACACATGAGGTCCGTGGACAACGGTGAATACGAAAGAAGTAGAGGTGGCGAATGTGGACGAGTTTAAATACCTGGGGTCGACCATCCAAAGCAATGTACAGTGCACACAAGAGGCTAAGAAGAGAGGGCATACAGGGTGGAGACGAGTGTCAGTGGTGATGTGTGACAGAAGGATAGCAGCAAAGGTGAAAGAGAAGGTCTAGAAGACGGTAGCGAGACCAGCTGATTATGGCTTGGAGACAGCGACGCTGTCTTAAAGACAGGAGGTGGAGTTGGCAATGACAGAGCTGAAGATGCTGCAATTTCTCTGGGAACAGGAGGGATAGTGATGGACTGGACAAAGGACGTTGAGATGTGAAGGAGGACCTGAGGACAGTTTAGTAACAGAATACACAAGGAATACAGCAAGACAGAGGTAGACGATCGGATGTGGAATTGACTGCGAAAGGGAGAAGCTGAAATAATAATGATAATAATTGGCTGTTTACAGTTGACTCAACTGGCCAAAATCCTTCAAATTTAAACTACATGAACGAAAGTTGAGGTAATAACAAGCTTTCAGTCACAAGTACATTTTTCTGGCAAGTGAAAAACTGTAATTTACATGTTTAAAGAGGTCCAGAGTCTGACATTATATTTCAACTGGGAAAAAGGGGAATGAGTGGGTTACAGTCAGTCATAAATGAAAACAAGTCATTTTAAGTTTAGAGGCAATTACATTTTGTCAAGTGAAACCCCCATATTTTATTGGTTGCATTTTACTTTTACAGGCATTTCAACAGGTGAGCAGAATGGATTCAGCTGCAATCGATGAAATTTAACCCGCAGGATTGTTTCTCACTCTCCTAATGTCTCTCATGAATAACAAATATAGTATCATATATATATATATATCACAAACAAAACAGAAAAGTATTAAAAAAAAGTACACACCACAGCTTTTAAATCGTAGCTACACTTACCAGGACTTTGAAGTGTAAGATAAACGTTTAATAAAATTAAATTCTGTTAAATGTTTTGGTTTTCATTACCTTGCTTTGCTTCTCATCTGACATTATCTCAGCTGACCAGTCTGGACTTTACCAGATGGCAGCAGTTGTGGGTCGCCACCCAGTGGCACAAAGGTGTAAATGCCACACAGATGCGGGGGGGGGGGGGGGGGCAAACTTTACCATTTCAATATCAAATAGACACTGGAAATGGACTTGGATACTGTATTATGTGACAGGGTTTTTATTTGTTCACACATAATATAAAAAATACAACATACAAAAATACACACAAAAAATTCAAATGTGAAAAAAATAAATAAATAAATAAATAAATGTGGGGCGTGTCCAGATAATTCTCCAGGGCATACATATATTTAAGTACAGCATTTTGGTGAAAACAGAAAATGTAACTCATTACACGGGTAAAGATTTGTTTGAATCATATTTAAAACAAAAATGATGAAAGCTATTCTTTCATTGTCACATCACAGTACATAATGTTTGCAGTGCTCCATATAACTCTGAGTTTAACTTACCTTTAATGTACAATCCATCACCTGGTGTGGGAGGCGCTGTGCTCACTGTTAAACACTGTAATGGAACTGTTTACCTTTATGATGAGGATGAGCAGCAGCAGCAGCAGCATCGTCGTATGCCCTTCTCCTTACACAAAAAAACAAATAAACAGGTGCAGGAGCATTTACACATGCAGACAAGATCCTCACCCAGGCTGACATGGACCTGATTGATGGAGTCATCGCTGTTTCTGATTCGCCTTTCTACACGGCAGCACAGCCATTTTCCCTGCTCTTGAGTAAGCATTTAACATCGCCTTGAGGCATTCATAGTAAGACAGCAGATCTACCTGCCTTACTTAGTATTTCAATGTTCTCACAGATTGATGGTAAAAACCTGACCAGAGCCAACAGTTGATAAAAACTCAACTACTTATTATGTGTGAAGGTGGACACTTACAGTTGACCCTCTTAAACTCTACTTCCCCCCCCCCCCATCTTCCTACCTTTAAACGCTCTCTCCTCCATAGTGACTGGTAGTCACTACTGATGATTGGCCCATATTCCTTTTAAGGTTTCTGGAGCATTTTTCACTGTATTGCATTGTAACCAATGAATGAACGCATTGTCACAAAAAAATTCAATCACCTGTGGAGCCCACACCATCCAATCATATTGAACGGTCTGAACAAATTATTTGGATCGTGATGCATCAATCAAACTACCATCATGACTGAAAATTAAAAAAACTTTGCAAAACCGGTTGCAGACCACATGTAGTAGTTTCCAATTAAGTAGATAGGAGTTGTTTTTTATACACCTGATCATTTTAATGCACCGGGGAAGTGAATGCAAGTAATAATAACCCATTTACAATAATTAATATTTTTGAATTTTACAAACCGTATTTTCCTTTCTAGTTAGTTTTATTTGAGGCTTGAATTCATAAAAAAAGTGACATTTTGTGACCCCTCCACTTACCCAAAACTATAGATCACCAGTGTACACACACACACACACACACACACACACACACATATACCTGATAAAGAGGCTTTTAAAACCTGAGGAAGTCGGCGTTCTGTCTTTCTGGGGGACAATCCTTACGTCTGAATACAACCTTGAATTCAGGCGCCAGCTCTCTCTTCTTCCCCTTCTTTCATTACTGGACCATTCTTCCTGCCGGCTCATTTTCTCTGGGCTCCTTCTCTTGTTTTTCTCTCCTTCTCTTTCAGGAATTGAGTGCTTTCTACTGGAGTAGTCCAGGCCATGTCTCACACAAAGCTGACCGACTCTAAATGTCTCGTCTGTGAAGCTTCATTAGAATTCATTTGTTTGAATAGCTTCATTTCTCCTCCAGTCACTCGCCGCCTCTGTCCTCTTTTTCAGCTTAGGGAAATGCATATTAGCATAAAAATATCCTTTACCTCACCTTGATTGACGACTGCACTGTATGCATGCACATGTGCCTGTATGAGATTAATGTAATTCTCAGGACCTGTATAAAAAAAAAAAAGAAAAAAAAAAAGAGAAACCAGTTACAGATTTTTTTCCCTGAACAATCGACGACAGTGAATTGCCATTTCTCTGTTCTATCATGTCTGTCATACAGTGAAAAATGATCGCTAGAGAGTGGAGTAGCAGGAATATAGATATGCTGACACAATAGCAGACTGATGACCGGCCTGGATTAATGTCCATAAACACGTCGGATACAAACAGCAGAGTCATGTGAAGAAACCAGATAGAAAATGGACAGAGACAGCGAGGCAGGCAGGACAAAATTAAAGCCTGAGTCTGTGAGCTCAGAAATAATAACAGGCTGCCATGCCAATCAGGGGCGGAGAAGAGACAGATGAAAGGACGGAGGAATAAACAATGACGGGCTGTTGTTGCTGCTTGGACCAGATTACAGACCGAGGATATACAGCATCATTTAGTAAAAATAAGAGAACACGGAGGGATGGACGACAGCCACAAACTAAAATACATTTTTATGGAGACAAAAGGAGGAGAAGTCCAGTTTACAAGTTGTCAGTAAAATGGAGATGGTCAGCTGCTGCAGCAGTCAACTGAAACCCTCCTTATTCAATACGATTGAGAGTCCGTTGCTTTGCTTTGCTTGTGTTATGTGCAAGTGCAAGAATCACCTAATCAAATCACATTATGCACATTAAACAGGCACTATCAAACTGGATTTATACGTTATACGATTTTTTTCTGCAAAACTGCACCCAACAATGGCAGACATCGCATCATCATCACATTAGCAACTCGTGCTACATAGTCGGCCATGATAGACAGTGCTCCGTTAAACACATCCTTGTACAATATTACGATACTCAATTCCACTCTCTAATTAAATGGGTTACTCCCAAGTCCACATCCTACTCATTCAACAACATTCAAGGCGAACAGTCTGACAAAACAAATAAAGGTCACAAAAACAACTTTTTTCGGGGGGCAATAAAAGAACACAGACGCTCATACTGTAAAAAACCCAGCAGTAAAAAAAAAAGAAGCTCACAGTCAACTCCGGGTGCTTTTAGAACAAAATGGAACAGGCCCTGGACGGTTTACTGAAACAGGTATCGTTCAGCCACAGAGGGCCAATACAAGGTACTGTAGGCACACTCTCACACACAAGCTTCCATTCACAGCCCATAATGAGGACAGAGTCAAACAAGATAAACAAATATGACCTGAATACATCCTGCTACACAATCAACTCATGCGCCACAACACAAACACACACTAGACACAGACTTGTAGTCAGAACACCTTGCTTGACCCAAACTGGCAGCTGTCCAGTGATAATGAAGTCAGACTCGAGAGACACATCACTCTGTGTGTACCTGTATTTGTTGTTCTGAGGTTAAGATAGGGCTAAGATTTGAATAAGGAAGGTTTAGCATGAACTAGTTGTGGTTAAGGTGAGGGATAACACTTTATGTTGGTTGTCCAAATGAATGGAAGTCAATGCTGTGTCTACAGAAGAATTCATATGTGTAAAAACCACTCTCTTTTTCGCCTTCTCTGTTCAGGGGTTGCCATATGAACTGTCTCTGTGGTCTTCCTCTTTTCCTCCTGCCCAGCAGCTCCATTTTCAACATCCGTTGTCCAATATAATCATTATCCCTCCTCTAAAAGCACAAAAAAAGATCTAATTGATCTGCACAATCATACAACTCTTAGATCAACATCTTAAATAAATCTCTTAAATAAAGTTTCTTTCATTATTTCCTGACAAACTGATGAAGTGTTTGTGTTAAACACAGTAAAAAAACAACACAACAACAACCATAACGATAATGATCTCAATCAATCTCCTAATGTTAAGCTAAGTGATAAATGAAAATCCCTGGGTTTGCCCCTTTAAAACTGGATCTGCACCAAAGTTTAATGAGTTGTTTGCTGGCCCACATCCCAGCTCTCCACTTTACATTAATTAATGCATAATCCTGCTGACAAATAAATAAACCAACAGGCACACAATAACAAGCTAGTGAGTCAGTGGAGAGGAAGACCTGCAGCTGATGGACTAAGCAGAACAGATGAGCGCTGATCAATGCATTTGTTTTTCAACTGCTTTAAAGCCACTGTCTTTTATTCCTGACTCAGCATATTCCTCCGTCTGGTTTTACTCAAGACTACTCATTCTTCAAACAGCACCTGTCTCAGCGCTATTGATCCAAGCAGCCCTATTGTATTTTAGTCTGTCTCCTCACTTTATGAAGTGAGACAAAAGTAGGTAAAGAAGAGCATCAGAGTGAGAAGTGAGAGCTTTAAGATCACAAGGATGTGGATTTGGAAACCTTCATGTATTTATGTTATCTATGTTTCCTTTTTTAAATGTGTAACCTGAAACAGAATTGATATAGACAATTAAACATAACATGTGGAGCTGTGTACGTGTGGACCTTCTCCCACACAGTGGTGACGCTCACAAACTGGATGACATCAACGCTAATCCTCTTTCTCCAGCTCTGTCAGGGACAAACCAACACAAGTAAACAGTTTACAACGGCAAACCGAGGCCGTCTCTCAATCCCACGCTCAAAGTGAAAATTTGATTAGCACGCCCTCATCTTATCTGGGTTTCCTGGAATCGTACAGTGTTTCATTCATGCTCTTGGAATGAGGAGGTGAGGTTAAAGCAGAATTGGGACATTTGGTCTTTGCAACATGTGTAACAGTCGACAATTCTCACTCACATATTCAACTTTATTCCACATGTAGTGAACGTAAGCCTTACGTTGATTACTGTATCGTACACACGTGGTGACTGACTGACTGAACCTCAATATATTAATATTTGAATATACAGTACACTGTACAGGTTTATCTTGATCTTTTCCCACAGAATCTTTTACTACATTTTCCTAAACACAAAATTTAAGCTTCAAGGAAAAAAACTATACAACCACACATGAACAGAGGAATCATTTGCATGTGCAATGCAACAATGCCACCAATAAGATTCTGAACCATCCAAATCATCTTCTCTTTTGTAAATAATAATAAGAAAAAAGCCTTCTATATGTGCTCTACCACCAGCCTCAAATCTTTTCAGAGGAGCTGGTTAAAAACTAGGTTAGTGAACACGAGCGCCTGTGTGGATTCGTGTAAGTGATTCAATGATTCAAAAAAAAGCAAGGACTTAGTGTTCCTGTCAGTGTTCATCAGGGTGCCACTGTGTCTGTATTTCCCGCGCTAATGTAATCTGACTGTCCACGTGGTGGTGCTAGCACTCTGCAACCTTGAGGGGCTCCAGCTGGGAGTCGGGGTGGCCTCTGTCAGCTGAGTGCAGCCGCAGTGCGCTTTCTCAGAAAACAGTGGGGAAATGTGCATTTTGACACAAAAACATGTGCATTGAATCAAACTCAAGCAGTGTGGATTTTAAATACGGCATTATTTCTAGTGGGGTTTTGTACTGCAGCATAGATTGATCTAATGTGGGACTGACTAAATTACTGGATAAAGATACATCATGCCTCAACTGTAAATATGATAAAGCTATACATCTGAGTGTTTTTTCTTTGCCTCACTTGAGAAGCGGTGGTGACGAAGCAGTCATGAATGGATTTGTGGTTAGAAGACATCTCCCCGTAGTTGACCGCAGCAATGATGAACTTGAATGGATCCCAGGGAACCTCCTCACACTCATCCAAGAACCAGCTCAGCAGATTCTCACTCACCTATTGGAATTGACGAAGAAGGTTATTTTAATAGACTGCAAGTGAAACGGTTCGTCCACAGCAGGACGAGATGAAGACAGACATTTTAACAAAGGCCATAAGTACTGTTCAGTCTCATGCACTTACCAGGCTGTCATTATCCATCAGTCTAATTGGCCTTTAGTCTGACATGGTATAAAAACGGTCTTTCTGCTTGTCCTTGGTTTAGTGCAGATCACACACACATAGAAACATCATCCATGCATTAATTCCACTCTCGTGACCACCACAACGAGCACAACCGCATCACGACAGTATCTCTCACGCCACCTGATCCGTCACTGTCCAGGTTTCTAACCTTACTGTCAAATGCAGCGCAGCCTTTAAGGGCAGAGTTGTTAAAGCTGCAGACAGTTGTCCAGCACATCTGTAGAAACAGGTCCTGTGAAAAGAAAGCATGGAAAAAAGGTCATGTTCATTCAGCTTGGCTTTAGCATACTGAGGACAGTAGGGGGCAGTGTTACCCCAAAGAGAGAACACGTGTATGTTTGGTATTCTGTTAATGTCACTCTATAAATGTACATGTTTCAGAGTATATTTCCCGTATATTACCTCATATGTGCTTTAATTGACTTTGTTTGCTGTGACGGGGGGGACTTTATCATCAAATTGTTATAGCTTTGACTTTATCTAAGATTAATGAGAGACCTAATGAATCAATCAGGTGTGTAATGCACAGTGTAGGGGTCTAGGAAGTGTTTGCCAGGAAGTGTTTTATAAATCTAGCAATGTAATTAAGGAGTGGAAAAATGGGTACATGCGTTGTATGCTATAGGTTTAAGTGGAATTATTATTAATTTAGATTTACGACAATTGTATGTGGAAAGGCCAATCCGATGATTGTACAGTTAATTATGTGCTAGTCCTACCAGCCCAAAGCGTTGTTACTGTTGTGTATGGAAGGCACAGAGGAGGGACACGGAAGGTTGAAAATGAA
Organism: Microchirus variegatus; assembly: GCF_963457635.1. NCBI lineage: Eukaryota > Metazoa > Chordata > Actinopteri > Pleuronectiformes > Soleidae > Microchirus > Microchirus variegatus. The sequence goes on from NC_139803.1 coordinate 36,879,419, forward strand.
TCAAAGAAGAGACAATAAAAATCGACTTCCCCAGACAAACAAATGACTTGATGTATAACAGTGACATTTCCCTAGTTACAGAGAGGCGTGTCTGAGAGGCAACAAACCATAAAAAACGACAGTGAGGTCTCCACTGGTATAAGAAACAGCTGCAAATCACAGTGATGAGCGCAAACAAGCTGGTAAACAGAGGGTCGATACAGGGAGTGAAAGATTCATCTGAATAAACCAAATCAATCAAATATTGTTTTCTGCACTTTGCCAACAACAAATGGCACTTGAGTGCAAAAGAAACACTTGTGGGAGAAAGGAAAAAACAAGACTGCAAAGATGAAGAACAAATAAGAAATAACAGTGGATAGAGTGGTTGGTTTTGTACTTTGTTTTTGACGTTCTTGGTGATGGAGGTCCAATCAGAAGAAGGCGTCTAAGTGCATCCCAATCCTAGGGGCCCACAGTGTGTTCCCCTCGAGAAGGAGCAAAGATCAGAGGAGTCCTGCAGGTATAGTCTTCAGAAACCTGAGGAGAGGACAGTGAGAGGAATCAGCAAGGAAGGAGGAAGAAAGTCAGAATAGATGAGCCAACATGGAGTAACTCACTTGACACCTAATAAAAATAGTTTCTGAGAGTGTTTCAAGTGCGGTAACACTACTAGTGTTGCTACCACCCAAGACTTACCCCACATCTAAGGCGAGCCTGCAGAGCTTTGTAAAAGGATGACTCCAGGTCCATATTTGTTTTGATTTTTCACTACCTCAGTCACATTTCAGAGAACCAGGGTTAATTCTCTAACCTAAAGTATTTTAGCAAACCTGGGAAAATGTCTTCACCTCAAGTTCACTGCTGTCTCACTTTACTAGCGTTCATATAAGCACATCACTCTGTCGCTGCTGACACAAATAAGGAAAAAATACTGAGAAACACAGAGTCGTGGGGAGCTGATAGGCTTAACCATTGTGTGAACTAATTTGACATTGGTTTGAATATAACGGATATTCATTTAGGTTGAAATGTTCCACACGGCAGCTTTATATGAACGAGATGTATGAAACATTTAATCAATGCTCACCCACCCTGCTGTCAATCTCAAGAGTTGAGAATTACAGCAGCACTGTGGCATTGCCTCAGTCTCAGTGGCCATTTTAGCCATTAGAGTCAATCAAATATGAGCTTATGGTGGACTGTGTGTGGGTGGTGGGGCTCAGTCACAAAGCCAGACACACAGCCAGAGAGAAAAGAGAGCGACAGCCACATGGAGAAGGAGAACAACAGGGTTTGATGGAGTAACAGCTGACACCCGCAGCTTGTCGAGCGATAGAGAAGCGGGCATGCTTCACAAAGTGAGTGCTGAGGCTGTTAACAATGAAGGAGGTGAGGCAGGGGAGATGCGGCTCTGACACTGAGAATGTCATCAACAGCTACTGCAGTTCATTAAAGCGAGTCTTTATCTTTATGATTATTGAGAGAGAGAGAGAGAGAGAGAGAGAGAGAGAGGTGCAATGGCGGGAGAGTGCATAAGAAGGAAAATCAGGGGTGAGGGGATAAAACAAGGTGATTTAAAGCAGCAGAGGATCAGTGAGGAAATGATAGAGAAGAAACAAAATAAGTAAGAGAGGTGGGTTCATTAAAGGTGTGAAACTTTAGTTAAACTCACCAAGTTTGTGTGAACTTCTCATGAATCACGGCCCCACATCATGAAGTGAGCCTTGATAAACACGGGACTCTACTCCAAGCTGAGGGGAGGAGAAATCTTGGCAGCAGCAAAATCCTCCTGTGATCACATTAATATTGAGCTCAACTTTGTCAAATGTAATTCCCAATGATGGAATAAAGCGACTGAAGTGAGTGACAGACATCCAAAAAAAAACCCACACACACACACTCGCTTGCTCTCTGCTCTTTTCAGTGAGTCAGCCATGAATAGATTCTTAGTTGTCAGAAGAAGCAGGGGAGAAGACGTGTATTCATCATCGCCCGGGAGTCATATAAACACACAGAAAGTGTACAGTTGTTCTCAGCTGTCAGTGTCACACTTAAGCAAAATCTTGAAATGTTTCAGTACACAGCAGGAAGAGCACCATGAAAACACCAACATACGCAGGCAGCCTCTTTCAACCAATCACACACACACACCAGCCCTCAACACTTGACTTCACTTTAACTTTATTGTCACTAGTGGGAAGAATATTCTCAGTGCAGTAGTAAATCAATAAAAAGCTCCAGGAGCACATACAACCCTAGTGGCAAAGCAAAGGTTTCCCCTCAGAGCTGCTGAGTGAAAGAAGTGGATGGAAGTTGGGCAGCTTTCTCGGCTCAACAATATTGACCTTGTTAATTGATGTGACCGACGTTCTCTGAAAAGAACAGTGTGAAGGAATGGGTTTCGTTTGAGGGGGAAAAAAACTACATGGGGTTGTTTTGCTTGTTTTTATTAAATGAAGTAGGATGTGAATGTGTTCTGTATCGACTCATCCACACCGACTTGGGTGGTTCTCTGCCACAAATGTTGCTGGTTTAATCCCCTGCTCCTCCAGCCGGTGTAGGGGCAAGGCACTCTAACCTCTTCTAGATAATGTTGGCTGGAATTACTTTTTATTTCAGTTCTTGTTGCATTCCTATCATTTGAAACCAGTCTGGTCATTCTCCCTTGAACTCTAGCACTTTCACCCAGAGAACTGCTGCTCACTGGATATTTTCTCCTTTTCCGACCATTCTCAGTAAAACCCTAGAGATGTTTGTGTGTGAAAATCCCAGCAGATCAGCAGTTCCTGAAATGCTCAGACCAGCCTGTCTGGCAATTACAACCAGCCCATGTCGGAAGTCACTTAAATCCCTCTTTCGTCCCCATTCTGAAGCAGGTCATCTTGACCATGTCTACCTGCCTACAGGCACTGAGTGGCTGCTATGTGACTGGCAGCAGAACAGGTGTGTATACACTCCGATGAGCATTAATTAACATACACATCATTAAAATGTGTTTGCAAACAGTAAAAAGGGATTGAAAGCAGACATGTCTGTATTTCTAGGTGGAAAATCTCATTATTATCAATAATGAAATATGTAAGTGAGAAGCTTAAGAAATGTCTAAATACAGATAACGTCGAACATATTAGACAGGTACAACATTTTACTTCTATATATGATCATGGCCTGTGTACACGAAGTGCAGTTTTGTTAGTGCTGTCCAGAGTTTAATAGTGTGAATGCAGGTCCATAGTAAAAACGACTAGGAACAAAGTCCAAGCTGTTCTAAAAGTTTGATCCCAGTAGAGAGCTTAGAAGGGGTTGACTGAGGGGAAAAGAAAGAAGGGAAGGAAGAGAGGAACAGTAAAGGAACAAAGGGGAAGTAGTTTATAGTTTGGAGGATCTAGGTATAAAAAATGTATAAGGTAAAATAAGGTTCCTTTAGTCCATCCGTCAGCATTGCTGCAGTGGAAATTGGTCTCCACTCAAGTCTACTCTCCACTTTAACGGTGCTCTTCTACAATACCCAGTTGTGTTTAACAGCCATCCTCTACTGAATCTTTGGTCTGTATTCTTGGGTTGTTTCTATGTTAAACAGTCCATAAAAAAGAAAGCGATGTTCCACTCGGTAACAAAGCATCCTGCGTTGCCTTTAGATTCACATTTGTGTCTTGCAAATTTACGACCACATGTTTACTAATCCTCCCTCTGCTTTCCTCTTCCTCTGACTTCATCTTTAAACAGTTCTTACTCTGACCCCAGCACTCCTACTCATCTTTAATCAGTCCCCAGTTCCCCATATTTCCTTTTCTCTCATCACTCTTCTTTCCTTCTACATCCCTCACTCTATGTTCCTCCTATTATTTGTCTTCTTTCTCGACTTCCTCAAAAAAACAATCATAATCCATATTACATTAAATCAGCCCAGAACAGGAGCTTGACAAATCTCTGTGGCCTTCACATTAGTCATCTTGATTAGATACCAATACATACCAATTATGCATAATTGTGGTAAGTCTAATTAATGATTACCTAATCTATAGAATACAAAAACTAATGTCACAATGCAATAATGCTGGCACTACACTGCCAAGCACATATTCGGCTGTCTTTGGCGGTGCAGTAGTTTTGATGCAGATTAGGATTAGTTTGCTGTAAAATTTCTGTATTTGTAAATGTGGATGGACTTTCTCAAGCGCAAACTTTGGAATGTACAAAGCCGAGCAAATGTCCAAAATTTGAAGTCTACAAATATAGTGAGACAACCCACCAAGTAAGGATTTTAGTTTGAAAAATAAACACAAAACATTAAAAAAAAACATATTGATTGCATACATGTTGGGTCATGTTTTAAAGGACCTTTTGTTGTATTTTCTGAAAGCTGTGTCGCTCGTCACTACTATTCTTGCGGATGCGTGTCCAAAGAAACAGAGAGGGTCACTGATTATTGGCAGAAGTCAGAGTGAATGAGTGACCAGACTATTAGACAAATATGTCATTCTCAAACACTGCAGCTGCAATCATAGGTTGCAATCTCTAAGTGCCATGACACAATTGTCCTTAAATGTCACGCTGTGGCCACATTGTGAACTGGCAGCATAAAGTGGGGGCGAAGAAGCAGAGCAAAAGACCGAGACACAGAGAAAAAGAAACAAGGAGAGAATGAAAGGTCAGAAAGACCAAAGAGGGAAAAAACTGTCTGAATAGCACACACTGGGAAGAAATTGGCTGGTGCAAAGAAAAGCAAGAGAGGAGAGGTCATGTGGAGCTAAAGGACATTTTGAAAAGACGAAGGAGGAAAAGAATGATTGAGACTTAAAGATCAGTACTTATAATTCCCCTTTGCCCAACTACCTCACTCTTTCTGTTTGATACTATAGAAAGCCATTCAGCTGTATTTCTCTGCAGACTTAAAGGAACATAAATAAAGATGAAAAAGATGAAATTGAAAATTTGATCAGCCAAAACACTAAAATCACAAGTTATGTTGATTTGTATGAGACAAAAGGGAATTCCACTGCAGTTAATTACACCTGGTGTGGAATTTTATATGTGACGTTTTAATGAATAATAATCCTTATGTAGAGACTTATTTTAGTAGCACTTTGACTTGGACTCACTAACATGTGCTTCCAATGTAAATGTATGGACAGACTAGTGGAGAGGACACACAAAGCCACACAAGCACAAAAACAGACATAAAAGGGAGTTCACAAAGAGTTCAGAGAGCAAAGAGAACAGAAGTCACAGTTGTTTCATGTAAACAGGAAGGGTATATTTGCGGCTGTAAACTATCTCTGTGGTTTTGCATAGCTGTCCACTACTCATGTCTTATCTGATATTGCGACAACATCAGCCCCAATTTCAAAAGCCTTCCACGGAGATGAACATCATGCACTCCACTGTGATGCTGTGGTTGAAGGAAGTTCGAGACAATCTGGTCTCCATTACTGTACAAAAGCATGAACGTGGGCTCGTGTTCTCATGTTAAGCCAACATGTTTTCAATGCACAGATGACCTCCGTCAACCTGTCACAGTTTGAGGCCAAATTGATTTAAAGAGACGTACTGGAAAGTTTGGTCAAAGAACATAAGGCGTCAGAGGCACAGGCAACATGACTGCCTCCAGAGTCAAATGGGTTATAAGGTAGAGCAGAGCTGCAGCACTTTCTGTCTCTGTTCAAAGGAAAACCCTCAGCTGCTCTAACTTATGCTGCTCACGTGTCTGATTTAAAAAAATAAATCAAATGATTCATTCATTATTATGTTCTAACCTGATGCTAAAGCCTCTTTGCACACCTTAAAATTACCATGCGAGGCAATAAATGTAGGGCACTGAAGGCCACATTATACTTCTCCGACTGCGTAATGCGTTATCCGTCGTTATCCGACGGACACGCGCTGCAATTTCCCGCCCGATCAGTAGGGGTCGCTGCGCAAGGTTGTTCTGCTTCAGGCTACAGTGAGCAATGGCGTCCGAGAAAGAAAGAGAGAGAAAGACTGTTGTTGTTGAAACAGTGGCCGTTTCTCACTTTTCTGTGTGACGGAACGCAGTTTTAAGATAATTTGAGGCGAGAAATTGGCCATTTAGAGTCTAAACATGTGCTGTGTGTGTTAAGATATGACGTATTTATAGTTTGGCAGCGGCGTTATCGGCGGGGATCAGCTCCGCGTCTGTGGACGCTCGGTGCTCACTGTGAGCCGGCACAAAGCAGCTTCGCTCAGCCTGTCCTGAGGACCAATCGCCGGCTCTACGTCGACGCAGAGGACTCTGCGTTACCTACGCAGAGCACTTTACGCAGAAGTATAAATTGGGCTTAACAGTGAACCAGTGATTAAAGCGAGTACTCTGGCTAATCAATGCATTGTCAAATGCTTTATCAATGCATTTTTGATCAACCTCAGCAGAGCCAAACAGCTGCAAATAGGCTGGGCTGTAACTGTGAATTCAAAGAACACAAACACTCCCTCAGTCAGGTCTGATAGTATTGCTTGACAGAGCCCATATTTTTCCACAGTGGAAAGACAAACAACATCATTTCATTACTGTTGAAATGTGTTGATCGATGCCTCCGTTCACTGCTGTCGCTGGATACAAATGATCTGTGCATAATCCAGGTGACTCCTGTCTGAGACTGTGAGGTTACACCTGTGTTTGCTTCACTGATATCTGTTTAACATCAATGAAGTCATACTGTGCATCAAAAATGCAAGAGGGACAGTTTTACCCCCCAGAGTACAACTGTGACAGCAGCTCTCTGTTTGCTTAATTTCAAAGTGTGTTTGCCACAGTGTACACACTGGACTACAGCTAATCTCAGTCAATAAATCCTTCATAACAACTCTGTGTAAATGTACTGACCTTTTGACTCTGTGGTAAATGTGTCTGTCTGCAGATCTTGGTTGGTCCAATCCCTCACGACTTTAAGGTTGGACAGGGAAACTGTATGTGATTATTTCCTCCTCCTCCTGTACCTGAACACAGAACAGGTCAGTAAAATGTGTGTGCGTGTCATCTATAATCTCACTGGTGCGGCTCATGATTAACATCAACATTTTGTCCTTGTCCAACTTTACTTTGATATTGGGATGAAACTCTCAAGGACACATGACACACTAAAAAAAAAAAAAGTGGAAATATCTGTTACTTTCTTTTATAACTATCAGCTTGATTCATTTCCTACTCTGGGTTGAACTCATAAGGACATCAATGTTTTCTTGTTTTGTGACCTTCTCTGTGATTTGCCCAAATGCCTCCACAGCTTTGTGTTTTATGTGTTTTTATGTGTTTCATTTTTTTCCTCCTGCAGGGCTCTGGTCACAGTACTGACATCATCAAGATGAATATTAAGCTCGGCGAGTCAGAGGGGAGACATTTCACCTGCACGCGAGCAAACTTCATATTCTCGAGCACTCGAGAAAATTATTTTCCACAAATCACATCTTCTTTTGTAAGCAGCATCTAATTTTAAAAAAGGAAACCATAACGGGATGTTATTAGGAATGTGTGACTTCAACGCTTGACTTCTTCACAATCAATTTTCAACTGCTCTTTGAAAAAAACGAAAAATAAATAAATACACGGAACACGAAATAAAAAAGAGGAGGCTGCATCATTTGTTTGATTTTGACATTCTGATTCAAACTTGAATGAGTGCTATAAAGTTGTTGTTTTATTCTTACTAGGACAAGGAAGTCCAAACTCTTAAATGTAAGACTCAAGAAAAATACTTGTGTATGAGAGGTGTAAACTGGGAAAAGTGACAAATTTAAGGCAGATTTAAGTGGCAATACGAGAAAAGATTGTCTATTAAAAAAAAAAAAGAAACCATAATTGGTCTTATTTTCTCCTCTGTGGTGTGACCGTACACAATCTATAGTTGTTAGTTTGTGCTCCACTTATTTTCAGGGGACTTAAGGTCTCCCATTTTCTCTGTGTTTCTTTGCCACACTCCCAATCTCCTCTCTGTCAAATTTAAATGGCTCTGTCGCCCTGCATCCCTCTTTTCAATTTCCTTCATCCCTCCACCCTTCATCTCTCTCCCAGCTGGCTCTTGGTCTCTGCCCAGGTGGGCTCCTTGCCCTGGAGGATCATGACAGTCTGCATCACTGTCTCCACCAGTGCTGGGGGACAGCAATGGACCTCATCTTGTCTTGTCCTTTTCATTCAGACAGCTCAATAGAAAATAAGTGAATAGATGATGAGACAGTGCAGTATGGAGAATAACAAATTCATAACAGGCTTTTTAAATCTCTGAATAAGTTACAACCTCCACTGTCTGGAGTGCTGTAAGGACATTATTTTGCCAATCCTAATTGTACTTGTGAGACATACCTTTGTGAATACTAAAGAGATTCTCCTTAAAGATTTGACAAAGATTTAAAGATTTGACCTAGAGCTTGCAAACGCTTAAAGAAAAAACCTGGTCTGAAGCCAGCGATGCAGTATTTCACTGTTAATTTAAGGACACATAACCAAGATAGTAAAAGGAAGCCACACACACACACACACACACACACACACACACACACACACACACACACACCACCATCACAACTCAGCGCCTAACACTGACATTTACACTAACCTAAACCCAATTCTAACCCTAGCCTGAAAACCAGGTCTTTTAAAGATGTGAGGACGAGCCAAAATGTCCTCACTCCGTATGGTTTATACCATTGGTCCCCACAAAGCCACAAATACAAGACCACACACACACACATACACAGTCTGGTGTCATGCTTTCACTTTGTGCATGAACATATCAGTTTACTCTGCACAGAAATATTCACGATGAAAGCCATCCACAAAGGACTGAGTGCATCTGGCTTTGAGCAGAAACGGAGAATGACATTCTGATTGGTTCATTGCATGTTATGCCCAAAACACATAATACAAACACAAACACTAACCCTTCAGCCATTCTCCTAATGCAGTGATCTTTACCAACTCGTTCTTAAAGCTCCATGCACTTTCATTGAAAACAGAATCCTAAAAGTCCACAGTGAGACTTACCTTTCACACAAAGTATGTTTACAATAATCACCACTTTTATTTAAAGATATAATGTGTAACATTTCAGCACTCAAATATTTAAAGACGATGACAATAATGTTACATATTTTTTTTGAGTAGTGTACTTACATTAGCCTAAATGTTTTCAACACTCTTTAAATGCATAGAAATCCATATTTATTTTGAAGATAACAGACCATATCATTAACTTAATGATATCGTCCACTTTGTTGAGCAGGTGCTTTGTTTTACATACTGTTTGCCTGTGAAAATTAGCATAAATATATAAAACACCTCTTAAACGTTCTTAACGTTCCTCTATACTCAATAAAATGCCAGAACACGGTGGAGGGAGGACGTGAGAGCAGCTGTGCTCGGGACATTGTTCCACCTACAAGAGGACAAAATCTGAGTTGTCATGTTATGGGGGAAGAAATCGATTGCAGGGGGCGGCAACACACCAAACCTATTAACATATTTGTGCGACCATCAATCGTCAGTGAATACAAGTTGACCTTAAGCTTGAGTGCATGATGTATGTGGAGTTTTCTCTGTCAAACTTGTTGTTGTCACTAATGTAAATGGACCAGAATGTGGTATGAACTTTATACATTTGTATCTTTTGAAAAGTGCTATATAAATAACCCTTTTATAATTATTATGTATCCATCATGTAGTTCAACCCCACAGATGTTCAAACATGTTGTGGTGTTAAAGGAGGAGAAAACCCGAGGATCACTAGCATACATTATCTGGGAACTATAGGTACCAATGTGTATGTATCCATATCATCCTGTGGGGTTCCATCTGTATTTGGCTGCACATTTTCCTGAGATGAACAAGGTTTTACACATAACTTTTTTTTATAAGCAGCAGATGATGGGCTCTCCATAGTAACGTATGAAATGTGTTTGAATTAAAAGTTATTCTGTGCAGTCTACAGTTTTAATAACCCATCACTTTATCTTGCTATTGTATGTATAGCCAATAGTAAAATTGTATTAAAAAAACATCACCACCTGCTTGTTTTTGTAAGCTGTGTTTGAGATGTCAATTCAAGTCAAATAGTAACATAATAAAATAGTAAAATCTAGATAGAAGTATCCAGGTTGACTATTATTAATCCTGAACTGAAGGAGAAGATGTGGGTCTTTAAAAGTGCTTTAAAATGTTCAATGGTGGGAGCAGATTTAATTTCCACAGGTCTGGATTTTAGCACATCTCAAAGCAGCCTGTGATGTGTTTGAGTTGAAATGCCAAGATTTAATATCGAAGCTAATTTGGCAAAGTAAAACACAAACCTTACCCTCTGCTGCTGGTCAGCTGCTATCTTTTTCCGCTTCATGGCTTCTACCTCCTCCAGTGTGTCCCTGTCGGTACATTCTTTCATCAGCTTTCATTTCATCATTAACCTACAAATGATGAAAACGATTCAGTTAGACCTACTGTATTTAACAGTCAAAAGTACATCACAATCAAAAAATGGCTTGAAGGATTGAAAAGCACTAGTGCGCTTGATCCAGATTATCCTCATTTGACGTCTTCTGATATTTGCAGGGTGCTTCCAGTGTAACTTTAAAAAAAGAAAACATCATAGTTTAAGAGCATCTAAAGGACACAACAGGTTTTGATAGCTTAAATAAACAATTATTATTATTCTTTCCAGCAGCATGGACATGACCTCCTTGTGCATTTGTGACATAAAAGTGTGATGTTAGGATACTTGCAGAGAAACTAATTGGAAAGCAGGGTCAAGGGAACACTGAGGCAAATCTGATGATCATTTTGGGGGACAATGATAAATCATAATAAAAACTGGTTGTAAAATCCACACAGCCTTTATCATGTGCAAATGTACCTTTAGCAAAGTGCATATTAAATGATGGGAACAAAAAAGAAGAAGAAAAAACTGTTGCACTTTGGCATAACCAAATGGTCAAAACTAAATCAAGCATTGTGGAAAAGGCCACAAAACCCTAATGTGAAATGAGGTCTGGTCGAGAGCCTAGCAAATGCAATTAAAGTCAGGTCATGTTTAATGGGCATGAAAATGGAAGGCTTGTGGTGTGGTAAACTGCACACAGCTCCCTGTTCCTCTTTAGCCATGTTCAGGTTCCTGCCTTCCGCCCTCCCTCCCTCGTTTCCATTCGTAAGCTGCTGGACTCATCATCTGGCCATAGCCTCAAAACCTCAGGACATCAGAAGCAGTCAATGAGGCAGTTCTACCAGGCAGTGGCAAACACAAATCTATGGATTTCATTAGAATCGGACTACTTTAAAAACATACAGAAAGGGTATACAGGCACTTGCATCCAATTTTAGTTAACACTGGGTGCTGGGCATATTACCAACCAGGTGAAGTTTCAAGGCCTTGTGCACGCAAACTCCATGCATGAAAGGCACTTGTTCCAACTGGGTTTTCAAACCCTGGTCTTCTTGCTGCAAAGCAAGAGTCACCCCAAAAAATATAATAAAATAAAACTATTAATAAACTAAAACAAATCTTAAAAGAAATAATAAAAACATACTGAAAAATAATGCCTCAATATTAAGTGTGTAACCCAGAAAAAAAGGGTAAAATTAAAAAAAAAAACTATTGTTATTTATATTATGAGTCATTAATGTACACACACACTACACTAATATACATACATTTCAAATGTCATGGAGACGTGCTACATCCAAATAAGGAAAGGGAAGTGACAAAACACAGCAGATCTACAAACTGGTGCCACTTGATAGTGAGACTGTTGGCCAGCTCAGATTCACAGGCACTCTACCAGCAACCGAGGTAATGTGAAGTCTGACTGAGGCTGACTGGGCGAGTCAGTGAGTTTAGCTGGTTAATTGGTGCGGCAGCAGGGCTTCCTGAGCTTCACCAGTGATATGGGTCCTGCAGTAGTGAGTGGTCAGAGGGTCAGGGCGCCTTGTCACCCCCAGAATGGTGATTAGCTCTGGGTAATGGTGCCTGCCAGCCCAATTAGTGGCATTATGTGTGGCCACTACCTCTGAGCCACTAATTACAACTAGACCATGAGAGAGTGTGTGTGTGCGTGCATGAGCAAATCAAAACACAAAGGGAAAGAGCTACATGTGAAAAACAATGTATGTGTGTGTGTGTGGCAGCAGTAAGAGACAGAATTAAGAATAAGTGTGCTTGTGTCCCGTGTGTGTGTGCGTCAGACAGCTGACTCTCTGCCACAGCTGACTCTCTGCCACAGCTTCCACCCTGTCATATCCAATTAGAGCGAGCCTCAGGTCTTTGTTACAGCGTCACCTACCTTACTAGACCTCATTTGCTCGACACAAAGCGTCAATCAGCCATTAATGCTCTGATTCATGGGGAGACATGACCCACCGTCCTCGATGTAATACTCGAGAGCTGCCAAGAGTGTCAATTTAATTTCAATTTAATCTGTTTCTCTCATCGAGGTGGCACCAACGAGCAAAATGCACATAAGTGCAAAATTGCAGAGTAAGGAACAGTGCTCTGAATACAAAAATGCTGCAAATAGCCAAACACCTACGAAACATGAAGCAGACGCTAAAAGGGAACATGGAGCAGAATGATGGACCAATGTTTCAGCTGAAAAAACTGTTGCAGTCAAAACATATCCATTTCCCATTAAATTTCAATGTGTTCATCTAAATAAAATATAGTATTATGTGAATATCCCTATGGCCTGACAGAAGGAGCAGAAGAGCTGCCTTGCTTTACTCACGCAGTGTGCTTCAAAAATATTGTGCCTGTTGTGGATCAGAAATGGAACATATTTACCAGACCGCGGTGACCACTAAAACGAGACTGCACTCCAAAAAGAAAAACCAGTGCTGTGTTTTGTTTATACTAAGGGTGTCCTTATGCTCTGAACTATGCCGAAGCGGGGTTGTTTACGTGTAATAAAAGGTTTTTCACGGTATTATAAAAGTGCCCTGCAACACATCACAAAAACACAATACCTGCATAGCCACAAAATCACACGGGGAGAAGCTGGAGTGCAATTAAGTGCTGAGGCTCTTCAGTCCAATGTGAATCACACTGTGCTCTTTCTGATAAACCTCTGTGTCACCGGCTTGGAAGTTGGTGTGTGTGCAGAGAGAGTGAGAGAAAGAGAGAGAGTACCTAGCCAAACACATTAGCAGATGAAATTTTCTGCTCTGATTATGGTTGTACAAGCAGGGCCATTCATCTGTGTTAATGTACTTATCGAGGACTACGGGTCAGAACAGTGTGAAACAAGAGAGAACAGAGTTGTCAAAGAGAAGGAAAGATAAGGGAGGAGAAAAGAAGGGGAGCCAGGGAAGTGTTGTGTACCAGCTGATAAAGGACAAAGTGTGCTGCAAGAAACAATGTCAGAATCCACCTGAAGGGCTCTCCTGCTGGCCTCATCAACAGCTGTTTCAGGCAGCTGAACAAGGAAGGGCAAGCTCGCCGTCTTTCCTGGCAAGCGGCATAACTAAAGATGAACAGATAACAGTTTTATGAATTAAAATTGATGTACATTTCTGGGCAGTGAACATTTTTTTTGGGACCAGCGACGAGTAGTTTGCCACATCAAGAGGAGTCACACCTGTCTCTGGCTGTTAACTTTTATTGCTTTGCATGGGTTACTGCTTTTAATTTGAGGATTTGTGGGGAAGCAGTAAAATCAAAGTGACGTGAAATAAGTGACAGCAGGCTGTAAGTCAGCCGCTACAGTCTTGTATGACAAGTGTGTCTTTAAAAGAAGCATCTCCTCTGATAAAAAACCTTACTCTCTGACCTGTTTCTGACCTTTTTTTTTATTTCCACAAGAATAAAATGGCTGCTGCAATGGATCAACCTCATGGCTCTGACTTTACAACAGGACAAATTAACAATTTCCATTGTCAAATGAAAAGGACGTGTCGCCGATATAATTCAGTACAAATGTTTTACAGTCGTATAAATGTGTGATTTATATGGTAGATATAAATCTGGGAATGTCAGAGAATCAAAAACACTGGAGAACACTTTTGACCAGCATGTGTAAGTCAAATATTAGAAACTCCTTGGGTATCAAAGACAAGAAAATCACTTTCTAAAATGTAGTTGAGTGGAGAAGATGAGAGGCTAATAGATCAAATTGGTAATTACAGTCATTAAATCAGGATCCAAAGTCCTTATCATGGTTTTTTTTTCTCTTCCCTTTAAATCAAATCATTCCAAAAGACATTAACTAAAAAATATGTCCAGTATCTACCGAGCAGATATTCAAGGACATTTTTTACTACAGAAGAAAACTGTACTTGTGAGCTTTGGACAACACAGTCCGCACCTTTAACCATTTTGGAAAAGCTGAGTAAGATTCTTATCTTACTTGTTCTACACAATTATTTTGAAACGAGGCAGTAAAGTGGCAGCAAAGGTCAAGACATAAGTGAACAAGGCGTCTGTGTTGGGCCTGTGTGGCCATTAGAGTGAAATTCTCCACAAGAAAAAATGAGAAGTTTATTTTTTAATATATTATGTCAATCATACATGTATTATGAAACTACAATATGTTTAAAAAAGATAGCTTTTGGTCAATTCCAGTCACTGGAAGGGAAATAGGCTTGTATCCGAATGGTTGGCGGTTTGAATCTGGGGCTTAAGTGCCCCCTGTGCAAAACACCCAACCCCCATTGCCCCCTGGGTGCCAATGTGTGCTTCCCACTGCTCCTATGCCCAGATGTAATCACTTATGGTGTTAGTAGTTTGTGTAATAAAATGCATTATCACTGATCAGTATTGTCTGTGCATTTAAGAAGTTCTTCCAAAACCCAAACTTTTGCTTTGAGCCAGCCCTGTGTGGATGGGAGCTGCAGCAGACATTCAACCTTTACTGCAGAAATAAAAGTTGAAGGAAAACACAAAGTTTAATTCAAAGAGATTAATAAACAAGAATTACTTCTGCCTTCACATTTAAAATGTCAATTTGCTGATAATGGCATCTTAAACAAAGATGCAGATCGGGGGGAGCTACTTTTAGTAGGGGGAACAAACACGAGATGACAGCAAATAAGTGTGACGAATGGCGTCTGTGTAAAGTGTCCCATTTAGTGGAGATCAGCAACATAAGGGCGGCAGTCTGAGACGATTAATATTTAATGTCCAGACAGTCACAGCAATATAACTCACTGCAATTATGTGCAAAATGAACTTCTCATACAAAAACGCGACGCAAAAACAGTCTCCATCCTTCTGCTTTATTGGGATTTTGATAATTCGACTCATTTTTTGAGAAAACTGCTGCAGTTAATTACACAGGGAAGAAGCAGCAGCATGAAGAATGAGCGAGCTGAGCTATGGTCTGTAACAGCAGAAGACTGATGGAGGCTATATGAGCCCACAGTTTAGTCTCATCTTATTTTGTTTATTTTTGTCCGTTTTCCCAGTACTTTTCATTTCTTAGCAGTGGAGGTGCTTTCCCCAGCACAATGCACCACATATTGTCACATTATTTCTAAAATATTAGTGAAAGTGCAATAATAATGTAGAATTAGTGTGTGAGAGAGAACGAAATTCACCGGCTCTGAATTCCTGCTTGCCATACTGTGCGGTGACTCTCTCTCTGGAACACCTGGTAGTCAGACACATTATCATATAACACGGAGGCAAAGATAAAGATTAAAATTTAAAGGTTAAAGGCGCACACGAAAAGTAATATCTTTAAATAATGAATAATGATTAAAAAGAAAAAGAAATTTGGAGCAAAGCAACTGGATATAAGTTTAAAATATCTTAAAATATTGAATATATCTTAAACAATTAAATACCGCAGTAACTATGAATACTTACAGGGGGAAAAAAATATGCTGGCACTGATTCACAGCACATATGTTCAATATAATAAAAAAGTAATTTAAAAACGCTGCTTGCACGACTGTCAAAGGGCTCTTGATAACATTACGGCAAAGCAAAGACATACTCCGTCATCGCACAACAGAGTTTATTGCTTATTGCACAAGTAAACTCAATGCGGGAGAAACAGCATAATCACAGATGTAGTATATTAGACGACCATACTAAGCTGCGGTTGTGCAAATACGATTTTTGAGTGCATGTGTGGAGCGGTGATTGTATGAGGGTGTGTCTCTGTAGAAGTACACTGAGTACTGAGTCTCGACCTATGGGTGGGTAAAAAAAAAAGAAGCAGGTTGTGGCTTTAAGGATGCAGAACCCTTGGGAAATGTTAAAAGATTATGACTTTGCATGTGATAAAATCTGATGGAGTGCATTCATACGGCTTCGATTAACTGCCAAAAATCCTCACTTTTTTTCTTCATCAGTGGAGCATCTGATTAGCACCTTCACCAACAACCCTTTAACTCTTTGTTCCCAAATACAGTTCAGACTCCTCATTTTATAGACGGGTGTTTTTAAAAGTGAACAGAAATCCATTGCATGACACCACAACACACAATAATGTAACGACAACACACGTGGACTGTATTGCAGGAGCCATTAGTGGAGTGCTGATCCATGTTGTTTCTATAGTAATGTACTGCTATTGATTTGCATTGCTGTGTGGTAAGTGGCACGTTGAGAGCAGCATGTAAGAAAAGACAGCCTGATGCTGGGAGGCCTTCTGTCTGTCAGATACAGTGTGGCTTTTAGCTACATGTCATGCTGGGTTTTTCAAAAGGACTTTCAAACTGGGCCTGAATCATAAAACTGACAAACAGTGAACCCAGCATCAGAGCCATCAGAGTGCAGCAGATGAGGACCACTTACATTGACTGTGGTAATGTACTGGATTGACGGGACACAATGTGATGAGTAGAAGTGACCTGTGAGTTGATCCATCAATTCCATCTACTGTGTGTGTATGAGTGTGTGTGTCGATGTGTGTTGTACTGGCATCTTGGTAGAGACGACCAAGCCTCAGTCTGGTTTTTCCTTGAATTTCTTTACACCTTTTATACCATTTCTGTTCTCATACATGAGGCACACTCAGGAAATCACCGCAGCTATACAAACACAACCATATCTCCTGCTGAATTCATCAATATGTCAGTGACAATATTGCAATCGATTGACTCTTCAAATTATTATTAAAAAACAGTGCCTCTAATCCATCATCTTATCGGCGAGGCCATCTTTACACCAGGGCATCGCTGTGAGTTCCGTAATAAATGTGCCACATATAGTACGTGCGGGCAGCTCCTGCCAAGTCAAAAACTAAAGCTGAGCTTCTCCTGCAGCAACGCAACAAAGGCCCTCATGTCACAGAGAGTGACAGAACCTGAAATCAATAACACAAAGATCACTCAGTGTAAACAAAACAACAATGCCTGCATGTTTTTACGGATGTTCCAGTATTGTTGCCAGTCGTGACAGCTTGAAGGTTGAGCTTGAGAATGTTGAAGCTTATGAAGTACTGAGTATCTAGGTAATAACAGTGGAGCGACGGCCGAGTACCAATGTAACAAAGCAGTGATGACTATTGAGAACTAATGTGATCATACAACAACTATTCTGTATTGAATTGCACTTGAAAACATGAGGTAATAAAAATAAGGGCAATATAAACCTAGGGAAATATGAAAATAGAAATAACATACTCTGTAAAAGTAGCCTATTACTGCTGAGTATGCAGCGTGGTGACAAGTATGGCGGTTGCAAGACAACTTTGTAAGATACAGGTTGAACATGACATCACAAGGTACTGAATATTTTAAAAATAATTCATAATTGTGTAAAATCATGAAACAAGATACGAGTAAACTGCACACAGCACGGTCGCTGTGATGTCTGTGCAGGATTCAATTATGGATTTATATCTTGTGTTTAACTTTGCACACCAGTAAAAACTTTTCCACCCACACAGAGAAACAGACGTGACAGTGCGATTTCATTTTGGCACTTGGCTCAAATACAGGATTTTTCAGTCGGGAAAGTTCTTTGCTGCTACTCTGTCTCTGGTTCAGGGTTCAGAAAAAGGTGGGTATAGTTTTTGCTTTAGGATCTTTCCCCGTGCATCTTTAAGTTTAGTTGCACCATATTAGAACAAAAAAACGATACCATCAATGATACATCACCGAACTAAACATGTTTAAGAGACACAAATACACGGCTCACTTCAAGCAACAAATCAAAAAGCAATATCAGGAGAATAACTACAAATCATAATGATACTGCTCATAATCACAGTGATGATAATGATGCAGAATGATTACTCGTTCTTCATATATATATATATATATATAAAAACACAATTACCATCCAAGTGATAGAACATGTTTGACACAAGCACACAAAAACACCTGTACCGCCCTTTAACTTTTTGACTGCTTTCAGAGAAGCAGGAAAAAGGCATTGCTAAATGAGTCTGTCTAATGGTTCAGGATATTATTAAACCACAATAACACACTCGAGGAGCGAAAGAAAACATTTATATTCCCGCCTGAAAAACAATCTGACATTTTCAAAAAATTGATAATCATCTTTCTTGTTGATAACAGCACGCTATTCTCAGGCACATTACTGTCTCTGCAAGAACAACATTCAGAGATGAATTTTAATGCCAGGGAAACATTAGGATGAAGCAGTTTACACGGAAGACTGTGTTCACTTCAAATGAGCACTTCAAGTGTTGACGTGAGGCCCTCATCTCCCCAGTTACCAAATCTAAACTAGTCCACCTGTACAATGGAGGAGGAGGAGGAGGTTGAAGTCAGATTAAAATACATTGAATGTGACACTGTAATTAGTTTGCACTGATTACCGTTTTTTGTTTTTTTTCAAATGACAAAGAGTATCCTGAAATCTAATTTGAGACTACAAAAGTATTATAAAGAGCAGATGGATGCTATTATATACAGCTCTCTTTGCCTCTATCATGTCATTGATTTGGTCTGGTCAATGCAAGCTTAAAGAAATAATTGCAATGGATTACAATCGAGTAGCTGGATTAGATTTAGCCCAAAGGATTATCTGGTTTCAATGCTTCCAATACGTATCATGCTCATATTAAGAATGAACTATGTGCAGAAAGCACATGTAATCTATACTTGTAGATTGGATAATTCCTTTGAGATTACATGCAATGGTGAGCGGTAGTACTGACAATCAAATTTCTACCTGATAAATATCACACCTCTGAGGCGACAGTGGAAGGAGCACAAATTTGTTAATAGGGACGGCTGCCGAATGAAAAATCATTGTGTTAATTACTGCAAAGATGAAAAGGAGAAGAAAAAAAAGTTTGGGTAGTAGAATCCCGAAAAATTATAATTATATAATTATCTGAGTATTTTTTTTGTGATTTTGTTTGACAAAATGACTGCGGTTGGACTCAGATATTCAAGATGATTGCACTTTTAGGAGTGTGTACTGCAGAACTGAGCCGTAACAGTTCAATGCTGCGGTTGTGTGATGGTGGTGTGAGTCATGATCTCTCAGTGGGATTAGACCCTGATGTTGGACTCCTGTATGTAGGAGATGATTGAGTCTGCTCAGGTCCAGTACATCTAGTAAATTACAAATCCATGTCAACAATAGATTTCATTGAACTGGTAAAGTAAGAGAACAACTGGAGGTGCCCATTTAAGGGATAGCGGGGATGAAAGACGATGGGGACTAATAAAGCTATTTCATCTTGTCCACTTCACATATTCAAGAGGCAAGGCAACTCTAATTATTTCCTGAAAGCCATATGGATAAAAAGCAAATGCATCTTCATCTATTGGTCCAGTAGATTAGGGAGGCAGGAGGAGAAGAGTGGCAGGAGGGAGAAGACAACAAATAAGTGTTGAAAAACCAAGAGCGAGTAAGGAGAGAGCGCGGACGACAAGTGGCGGAGGTAAGATGGACAAGGAAAGGTTGAAAGGAGCACAACAACAGAGATGAAAGACTGGCAGAAAATTGAAAAAGTCTGAAAAGAGACAAGAGGATAGAGGCAGAGGGAGGGAACAATAAGTTGAGAAAGCCAGGAGAGTACAAAAAAAGGCAAATACAAAAAAAGAAGAAGAAGAGGGGGAAAGAAACAAAGGAGAGATTGAGGAAAACAGGAAAATGAGTTGGAGGGAAACATTTGCAGGCAGCCTTTCAGTCAGTCATAATCTCCTGGGTGTTGGGTATGAGAGAGAGAAAGAGAGAGTGAAAGAGAGAGAGAGAGAGCAATTTTGCAGTGGTTATCATTATCATCACGGCTATAATCATAATCAGGGTAATTCCAGAGTGGCGAGATGGAAAGGCGCATGGCAAAGGGTGATGGAGGAGGATAAAATGTCAGATAGGAAGAACAAGGACATGGACTGGGTGTAACCATGGTGAAGCCGGGGAGACGGTGATACAGTAGGTGGATGAAAGTGAAATGGGGACAGGGGATGTAGAAAATGGAGACACAGCTAAAATGATCATGCGCATCTTTAAATAAATTTCAGGCAGTCGCAATTACCTTGTTTAAACCCTCTGTGTACTGTGTATTGTAATAAATAATGGTAGGTTTCATGACAACAGAGAGAAAAGGTCACATAATGACAGAATAATATAAGTTTTTTTTTTTTACAACAAAAAGAGGTATGAAAAATGACACTTGTAGGTGTCCCAATTATTAGTCAACCCTACACAATTTGCAAAAGTGTGGCTGTCTGCCAGCAATGACAGAAGCTGTAATAAAGTAATGTTGATAATAATCATTATCCTCATTGTTATTATCCTCATTAGACATCAGAGATCGCTGATCGTGTAACACGAGGGACATCTGAGACACGAGTGCTGTTCTAATGAAATATAAACTCATATGACACCAGGTCAAAAATGTAATTTGCACTAGAGCAACAACAAATAGATCATTACAGTCAGAAAATAGCAATTTAATTCGACACAGATGTGTACTGAAGAACTTTCGCATTCTCCAAATGAAAAAAAAAAGTATGTTATAAACACACACACGACCACAATGAAATTGCGAATGTAGCGTGAAAGTGAAGTGTGTTAGAAGTAATTATGATGATGTGTCATAGCTTTTTGTGTGCATGTAATGTGACAAAGGTCAAAGTCCATGCTATTCTCTGCTCTCATTCGTATCACCTTTTTTTTTACTGTGTCAGAAAGTGTCAGAAACTCTCATAATCATCACACATTTTTCAGTTTGGTCCTTTAAAGCTTTTATGTATGCAATTCAAATGTTTCTTTGCAACTGATCTGCATTTTAATGGCTCTACTTTGAAAAGGAACACGTAGTTAAGGTGGAACTTCCTTGCACAAACTTTGGCTTGCATTTAATGCATCTTTGACATCAACTTAAGATTGACAATCTGAATTTTAATGAAAAACCTTGGTCGCTGTATCTGTCAGCGTTACACAACCGAGCACTTGAGAAAATGACTTTTACTAACTAATGATACATCTTCAGCTGTATAAGATGGACTGCATTTTGACATTTACAAATACTTTGTGTGGAATCCGAAACTTTCCACTCAAATGCCATTAAATAAACTGAATTTAGCTCATTAGATGAGCTGTAATAAATATCCAAAGACTTAAGGCAATTATGTAAAATAACCCAATGTACACATATACATCTATTCTCTAATTAAAAACAACACTTATGAATTCTAGGTTTCTCTACAAGACTATTAAAAATATTCATTTTCAGAGACAAATAGAGGATTTGGAATGAGGTATTAAAGTGGGTGTGAGAATAAAAGAGTGGAAGGGATGGATGGATACAGACAAAATGATTCAAGCCAGGTGAGATGCATAAGGGAAAAAGAGAAAGTGAGCTGTTAAAAGAGGTTCATGACTGTGAGTGGGGAGAAAAAAAACGGAAGGAAGAGGGAGTGTGAAGCACTCAGAAAGGCTGGAGAGAAGAAGATGAATAGATGTGCAGATGAACAGAAGGAAGGAGAGTGGATGAAGGATAGAAAGCTGGAAAGAGGCACAGTGAAAAAGAGAGAGAGAGCAGGTGTAAGACTCATGGAGAGCACTTATCCCGAAATATATATGAATCTGTGGCAGGAAATGAGACAGATGCAGAAGAGAGAGGAGGGAAAAATGCTGGGGAAAGAGCTGCCAGGTTAGAATGACTCTTTCTCGCAGTAGTTGCCTTGGAAAGTTTGGTGGTAATGGTGATGGATGAAAAAATACTGAAGGAGGGTGCAGGGCCATGTGATGGGGGTAGTGGTGATGGATGGTGATGATGGTGACGGTGGTAAAGGTGGCAGAGAGGGGGGTGAGTGCCTCTATCATCCCCTGACTCTCTAATAACCCGTCATCAGAGCCATCCAGCGCTGACGTGACTCAGCCTAATTGCAGTGCCTCGAAGCAACACATCACTTTTACTCTAATTGTGGTGAAGCCAAGATGGAGGATATTCAGAGCCTAAAAAATGTGTACAAAATGAAATAGTGCACGCATGCACGCACACACACGATACCTGTATCTGTTCACTTAACATGGCTGCATTTCACACTGTGACTGAGGGTGATTCGTCCAACGTGATATTTATCCAAAGTGTGTGTTAACCTATGAATGGATACTCTAGACATGTGTGAGCATCTATAGGTTTGTCCATTTTTACAAAACATATTCAAAAGGTTGGTCGAATTTAGCAACATACAAATGTAATAGAGAACTAGAGAAAGCACCAATCTAGTAATCTCTTCCTTGATCTATAACCTAATAAAATATTCTTTTAACATGAGGACATTTTTATCTTCATTTTAACCCTTTATGAAAAAAGCATATAACGGATGACAATTTGCATTACTGTAGTTATGAGAAGCTTTGTGCTATGGGAAAAATTCCAACAGTTTCTGAAAGCCGAGAAATTTGTTATGGTTAATACGGAAATTGCACTTTTTAAGGAAGGCAGAGCTGTTTTGAGAAACATTGAGAGACTGATTTCTTTTTTTTATTTAGGATGCAAAATCTGAATAAACCTTTTTGTTTTTGCTGCTAAAATGGCATTTTAACATCCAGTAAATTGTAAATAACTGCCAGACATTGGCCAAAAGCACTTAGTCACAGGACATTCTCTGGTCCTTTTAGGGTTAAAATAAGCAAACAAAAAGTCCAGGCAGACATTTTGAGGGTTAGGTGTTCAAGGGTTAAGGTGACTGCGGTGATTATGGTGATATAACTGAACAAATAAAACTGAAGACTTGATTTGAAAATGCCATTTTCACACCCAGCAGCCACATTGTGTAGGTAGCAAATGCACTTGTGTGTCTACACTTTTTCAAAGAGCTATTTATCCTTTCAGACGATTCAAATCAAAATCTGATGTTTAATTATGCTTCTCACAGACAATGTAGTCAAGGCAGCAAAGCTGTAAAGAAATGTATCTTTAAATAAATGATCTCTACCAGACAAACACTTCATAAAAACCATAAAAAAGATGAAGCTAAGAAGCTCAAACCCTCATTCAGATGGTGAGCTGAAAGAGGAGTGTGATGCTGGCGCAGTAGAGCAGCTGGACAAAGTTATTGTTCTAAAGAATCCATTTTTCTCCAGAACTGTCACAGAGTGGATTAGTGTTATGGCACAAGATATTGGAAAACAAAGCTGAAGGACCAGTTTTTCCTCCTTGGCCTGTGAAAAACAACAACATTTAACATACTGTATATTGCCCCATCAGCTATTTTTGTGCATGCGATCACTGCCAAGTTCTATATGTCAATGGAATGGATATTTTCGCACATCATGCATAGTGTGGCACGTGTCATTAGACAAGGTGTTTCTCTTATCCTCACAAAAACTAAAACTTGTAACAACATTTGAATGTGCTGGATGAGAGTAGTAGTACTAACTAAATTCAGGCTTTAAATTAGCAACTTACATTCCTTAAGCACAAACCTAACAGATCAGTATAGAGTATATATGAATCTGGCAAATCACAAAGGCCTCTGTGTAACCCTGGCACCCATAATTTTTCGACAGTGTTCCTCATTATAACCGAACCTAACTGGGGCAGAGGACCGATAACACAACGACGCAGTCCTCCTCAAGGTCGACTCTAGATATCAGCAGAGGAAGGCGCCAGACATCTTGACCTGACGTCTCTCCCCTCTCCCCCCTTTTCTTCAAAACCTTAAGATATACCATAACTCTGATGCCCCAGTTAACATCTCCTTGTTCACGTTTGGCATTGTCTCAATTTTCTGAGCTGTTTTCCAATAAAGCTTTTCAACTTAACTTATCAACTCCATCCAATCAATCAAACAGATATCGGACGGATAAAAACGAAAAATATACAATACAAGACAAAAACCCTATATGTGGCATGCTACACTATGCACAGAATGTAAAAATGTAAATAAAAATCAGCAAAAGCGTTATATTTGGGCTGTTTATTTCTTATTTTGTTACACAGTTAGATAATTATCTCTTTATATGTTAAGAGCTTCATAGTTAAAATTGGTCTAACGTGACTGTATCGGAAAAATGTCGGTATTGGTAGATAGAGATACCTAGTTTCAACATACTTGTCGTTGTTAAGCCATTTAATATGACACCAACTGATGTACCTGACAACACAAATGAACCGAGCTTTATGAGCTGGATGCACTATATATCCTGTGAATTTGGTCATTCTGCATCTCTGCTGTGAGCAGAACTTTTTAAACTTTTTTGACTCCTGCAAAGACTCAGTTCTGCTGTAGACGGGCTGATGCAACCTTCCTGCACGAAAGCCATCTAATCATATATTACGCTGCTTTCACAAGCTCGTAGTAGTAGCTGAACAATGTGTAATCTGACTTATGTGGGCTGCTGCTTTATTATACTTGAAGGTTAGCTGATTATAATTTATCTCTTAAACCGAACCTCAATCCTCACTGCTAAATTAACCACTCAGTGAAGTACAATGTGTGTAGAGCAGAGGTCAAGGACACTGTCTTTAACACTACACACCATGCATTTATATGTCCAAGTCAAAAGCATCCCAGTCGTCTTCCCTCATATGCACTCCTTTTGCTGTCACACTCGTTCATTTTTCTGTGTACTATGGTCACCGCCCTGGTGATCAGTGAAAACGCATTAAAACGGTGACAAGATGTGAATTGTGACATCCACATGCCGTTTCCTCAAGCACCATAGAAAACCCACTCAGTAAATGCTTCACAGCACTAACGGTGGTCACAAACACCATTATGGTGCACTTTGTTCTACTTTAACAGGTGCAAAATAGCTGAGAGAGAGACGTGTCAATCTCACATGTACACACCCACACAAACCACTGAAAATGTCTAATCTTCCAGAAAGTGAGGTTTGCAGGGAGTATAAAAGTGTGGCTTCAGCTCACCAATATTTTCATGAATTTTTAATTCTTTAAAAAAATATATCATAATATTTGATCTGTGTTCCCAAAATTCCTTAAAATTGGTTGACGATTCAATTAGTCATCATTTATTCATCGATTAATAACTGATTAATTGTAGTAGCCCTATATAAAAGCAACCTTAATGTTAAGCTTAGGTTTATGCAAAATGTCCATCCTCACTCTAATAAAGCATGAGAAGAACAGACCAATCTTTGTCCAGTTTATATAATCATACCATAGGTGCATATTCCATTTTAATTTGAGGAACTCAAACATAAACTGTTGCTCTTTGGTTGTTCAAAGTGAAATGTTTCCTACTGATTTGGCAAAACGCTCTCTGATAAGCAGTTAGTAAACAAACTACACTGACGGAGGCAAACGGATGAAAGGATGAACAGAAAGTGGGATGACATGAGACACGGGAGATAAGAGGAGAAGGATGAAAGCAGGACAAGAGGCAGACAGAAGTGATAAGGGATGAAGGAGGGAGGAAAGGAGCGAGGCAGATGAGAGAATGAGACTGTAGCAGGGGTGACAGGAGGGAAGATAGGAAATATGTGTAACCACTATGTATAGAACCACTAATCATACTGTCCTCATTCAATATAGTGAAAAACAGCCCATGGAGGAAGATCTTTATCCAGAACACACACAGGCATAGAGGGCATGAAACACTGTGGAGGTGAGGTTGGTGAGTGAGCACTAGCAAACCATGCAGCAGGTGTCGGGCAGGTTTTATATAGTGTCAGACACGCACACAGGCTCACACATTCATGCGTTCACCATCTAAGGTCACATACACAGTGCCAGATGGTTACCAACTTGGCACCGTAGCACCAGCCCCTTAGCAGCTTATCTTCAAAGCAAGACCAGGTTTTGTTCTCAGTGTCCACATACTGCAGCTAAAACCGTGTCCTGAAAGAGTTCAATGAAAACGTGTTTGATGGCGAAAAAGTTCAAACGTTGGCGCCTGCCACGAAAGGATTTCTGTTTGGTGGGCAAATTAAGCGGCAGCAAAGTTAAACTGTGCATCGTTCTCAACCCGTGGTGTGTTTAGGTGTCATTAGCCGTTGTATTTTGTTCTTCAGATTATGTGTCTTACTGCATATTTTTTGGGGTTAAACATCATTAAATGATTGAAAAACCTCTGAAACCTGAAATTTACAGACATCACCTGAAACATAGACGCCTATTGGACAACACCAGCTTGTCAATCACACTGTCCACTCCTACGTGCTTTGAAGATCTGAAATTAGCAAAGACCATTAACCCTTCAGGAAAATATCTACTGATCAAATAAATTAATAATTAATAAGTAAGTGAGAAGTAGGTCCATTTTCCCATAGCTTACCACTCAAGCTTTTTTTTTTTTTTAAATCACCCCCTGGTGGATAACTGCTACTTCTGTCCTACTTCCTAGTTTTCACTAATCAAACCGCGAGGCTACATCAATTTCTTATATACAGTCTGTGGTTAAAATATGGTAAGTGCACACATTCATAGAACATGATGGAATTTTCACCTTATGGTTGTATGTCTTCATCAAACAGATGTCTATATTCATAAACTGTGTTCTAGGCTCATATGGTTCAATATATTGCATGCATTTTTTGGTGAAATGAACGGAAAAACACAAACCAGAGAGCACAGATCACTAGAACAACAGAGAGCATTGAACACATCATTAAGATCCAGTACATTAGCTCACTATGTTTTGGCGTCCATGATCTTGCAGCAAGTGCAATGTGAGCTAGCGTACGTCTTAATCCAACACTCCCTGCTGCCATTTGTCTCTAGTTCTGCGGGGCCTTTGTAGGCTTTTTTTTCAGTCTGTGAATTTGAGAATCATAATATCCGAAGTGACACAGTTCTCATTAATAAATGAAAAGCAAATGAAGTTCCGTGTTGGGAACTGCTGCAGGACGACCACGCAAAAAAAGAGTGAGTCAGTGTAGAGAGAAGAGTACAACCTGAGAAGTTTGAACATGCTTTTTTTTTTTGTGCACCCACAGTGTGCCGACTTCCTCTAACCCACTGATGGAATCAAAGATACAACAGAACACATGGAAACAATGAAATGCACAACACTAAAAGAAAAGTGTCTCCTCATACTTTCTGCTCACACCAACCACACGCAGGTTTGAACTTCTCTGCAAGTTTCCAACTAAAGAACACAGACAGTGATGTGAGTGACAATGATAGCATGAAAGCTGGATTAAAAACATTTGATGTTCATGTTATTTCCACTTCAGAGACATAACAAGGGGAAACTATTCAGCATGACGCACATGATAAAGTAACGTGGTAGAGCCGGGTACAGCCTCAACATTTCGTGCTCCTGATTCAGTTTATGAAAAGCTAACTAGGTAGCAGACAGAGATGAGTTCAGTGATGAAACCAAATTGAAGTTTCGGAATGTGACAATAATTTCATAATCAACGGCCACTGCTTCACTGTCCTCTACACACGCACAGGGATCTCTACAAATGCACACATAAACTCAAACGGCGCTCCTTTTTAAAAAATAAATAAATGACCAAACAAAGAATGACACAGACTCTACTAAAGAGTGTAGGGTAAGATAAGACCCAATGCACTGGACTAGCTGACTGCTCTGTGCTTGTCTGCAGCTCAAAGAAAACCTTACTATAATGATATTATTCTAGCATCATATACTTTTATTGCTATTGAATTAGGATTGCTGCTCAGTCAAACTTCCTGTGGTTTTATTTAACACACCAACTTGTGTTGGATCACTGAACACTCACATAAACACCACATCACACACCCAGATCAATCTAATCTAATCAGCCTATCCCCCATCCGTTCCTATCATCACATACATTATTCTTTAACAGCTTTACATTACTGTCTTCTAAGTCTTATATATCATTTAATCATCATCTGCTGCTTATTAAATTAAATGATTCCATCATGGATGAATGGACACAGGAGTCACTCGTGTTTGATTTCATATATGATGGCCGTCACTTGGCTCCATGTCCAATGTGAGCCAGCTTCACTTCAAGCCACTCTCAACCTATTCATCTTACCTCATCTTTCTGCTTTTGTCTTGTTGGATTTACGAGACGGAAAGCAAAACGGTGACAGTGTGTTTCTTTTGGTAGAACTTGTATAGCTGCTGCTCAAAACAAGTCTGTTTATTCTCACACTGACAAGCTGTTAGAAAACCTGCTGCTTTCACCAACAGAGGTTAGATTTTCTCATTAATAGTGTGAAAACCTTTTTAGCCATAATAGCTCCAGTACTGATTACTCGGGAGACAACGCATGGATTGCAAAACATTAATATCCTTTATATATTCATTATATTTGTCTGCCTGTTGACACTAATGTTTTATAATATCTTTGCTATACTTTGATGTTTTTCCTTTGTATTGATACTAATACTACCAATGCTATCAATCTACAAACTACAATAATAAAAACATGTTGAAGTAGCTTCTCAGTCTTTACAAAGACTCTCTCTGCTTTAGCAAGGCATGACATTTCCATATTTTAGCATAAACCAAAACAAGACCACAGTGTTATTCTTCATTGGCCAGAATTGTAGCTAATCCTTCATTACTTTTGCTTCATTTCATGCTTATTTTTTAGTCCACTCACACCAGCATTTCAAGTGAGTTCCCCCTGCGAGCTAAACACTGACAGACAGACAAAGGACATCGGGATGAAAAGAAAATGCACAAGTCAAACTGACACAAATCTTCTGGATTCAGACTTTTGGCAAATGAAGGCAGGAGGAGACGTTACAATGAAGATAGATGAAGGGCGTATGATATACATGATTACAGACTCTTCTGATGCACCTGCGTGAAGGTTCATAAGTACAGATACATCCACAAAGTTGATGGTACATAAAAGGAGACTAAAGTACCTGAATAAAGGGGACTGCGGTAAAATGAGGACAAATGACAGGCATTCCAGGGAATGGATGGGTGTGCGCACACACACACATATGGAAGTACAAGCAGGTGACAGTGTGACTGATTTATAGATAGATTGGTGGTTTTGTCTCAGCTGTTAGAGACGTCTCATGGCAGAGCATGGACCACCATGCGCAAACACAGCTGGGAGCAGGCGGAGAGGAACAGGTGATCAGAGCAAGAAACAGAGCAGAGATAAATATCAAGTCTCTGCGATAAGAGGTGGAAGGCATGAAAGGCAATGAATTTAAAGGAAGAGAAAGCGGCAAAGCAATTAGAGGTGGGGAAATGGAACGAAGAAAAAATCAGGGCTGTTAGGGGAAGAAAAAGATGTATGGATGCAGTGATAATGAATGTGTATGTGTGTGTGCATGACTGCAGAGAGCCATGCAGTGAGTCCTGGCTGAGCACTTGTGCGTGAAAATACCCGACCAGAGGGGCCTAATTGCTGCACGCACAGCACACACTATTTGACTCTTTCATGGAAATAGTGCACCATGTGTCACATATCTGCCTGATCCATCTACAGGCCAATGACCAACCATGCAGCAAAAAAAGTCAAGATCAGAGAAGGAATCCTCCTTATAGAAGTGAATTTGAGCTACACTAAAAGTTCAAACACAAACGTCTGCACTTCTGATTCCACTCTACTAATTATAAAAGTAGAATATGTTGAAAATGCTGAATCCACTTGAAGATCCAGGAAGAATAAAAGTGAAATGAAACCAAGATTTTATCAGTGTGGTTTGTTTACAAATCAAAGTGTGCTACACTGAAGTAAGCATAATTACAGCTTTGGTCTTTATTGCTTCGTAACTAATGCGTCTTTTTACTGACCAAACTCAGAAGACAATTAGTTAAAGACACATGCTAAATTATTTTCAATAAATAATTCAACATCTCCAGCCACAAAAAAACTATTAGAGTGTCTTCATCTCAGAAGAGTAAGCACCTCAATGTGCTAATGACTCTCATTCATCATTTTGATTATTGACCTTCCTAATATATTTACAGCCAACTACCGTACATTTTAAGCCTTTCAGCAGAACCACTGTAAACATCCAACCAAGATACAATTATTTAAATTATTTAACCAATATTTACTGTATTATCAGCACCTTTACTGCACCTCTTTATCATGTGATTTAAGTGGAGACCACTAGTGATGACTTCACTCGAATAAAAAGGAGAATTCATGGAAAAAGAAAAGACAAGGTGATGCTGCCCTATGGCTTGACCATGTCGGAATGGACAAGATTTGGATTCCTAAGAGTGCTTTAAGATGGCCAAAACCTGGAAAACAGAGTCATAGAGTCATGAAAAGTTAACTTGTCCTACTTTTTTCCTTCACTTGATTTATGACGTCATTTTCTGAGGAGTTAATTGTCCTAATCGCGAGTCTCACATTTCGATTTAATATATTATATTTTTTATTAAGCCGAAAACTAGACAATTAAGCATTCCAATAGGTGCCTGGTTTCAAAAACTGACGGCGCTGGTCAAATTGCAAATCTTGAGACCTCAAAAAACCTATAACATCAGGTTCTATGTGTGCAGTTGTGAATCAAAGTGAGTGTGGTGTGGCCAAAAAACCAAGGTAAATATAAATGAGGGCAAACCGAAAACACCACCAACAGCGGCCAGCTAAAGTGTGGCCTACAACAAACCAATGTGATAGAAGCTGAAAGGACCTCCTTCAAACCAAAGAGAACAGGGAGATTACAGCTGTTGTCCCAAAGGTGAACTCGAGAGGATGAAACACAATCACATGAAAGAGCAAAAACCTTCATACATAAACAAATACATGTAGTGTGAGCATATTTACATGGACAGAGTGAGTGTGTGTGAGGAGGATTTGGCTGTGTGTAGTGTCCCAACAGGAATGTGCTGTATGGCTGCTCTGTGCACAGGTCTGCAGAGGAAACACTGGCTGGGAAGGAGGACTTACTGAGAGAAAAATGAGGGGGAATGAATGTTGGGGTGCATAAAAAGAGGTTTGGGTGATGGAGAATGAGAGTAGAGGAAAAAAGGAAGAGGAGAATAAACGTAAGAATGACAGGACAGCTAAAAGAGAAGGAAAATAGGGGGGTCCTGGTATCTGCAGTAAGCAGCCCTGGGCCTCAGTAGAGACAGACAGAGTGTGGATGGGAAGGAAAGAACACAGGAGGTAGTGGATGAAAAAATTCTTGAGCTGGCTGGCTGTCAGGCACCTGTCTCTGACTCACCAACCTCCCCACTGTTGGTACGTTGGCGAGAGGGCTTGGGAGGGAAGAGAGGCTGTTAAGAAAGAAAGGACTCAGGAGAAACAATGGGCTTTCCAGGTAATGATGTGTGAGGGCTAAACAGAGACACAGTTCCAGAGAAGGATGAGAACGTGTGGGGGCACAAAGCTCTGATGGTCAACAGGACATTGCAGCATGAGAGATGCCTCTCTTCAACACTGATTGTTTGACAGAGACTGTGTGAGTCTGTGTGTCTGTGTACCTTTTTTGGTACCTCTTTAGGACCATTTATAGCATACACACTGACCTTGTCAGGACTAGGATTCCAAAACCTGGTAAGTTTAGGGCCAGTATTTGAAATGAGGTTAAGATTAGGGTTAGGCAGCAACTGGTTATGGTCAAAGTTAGGGATTGGGCTTTGTTTAGGTGGTTGATTGAATGGAAGGCAATGTAGTGTCCTCAGAAGAGTAGCTGCACAAACCTCTCAGTGTGTGTGCAAAGTGTTGCAGATACTTCACTTCCAATTTTAGCCGACATGCCACTTCTATCTCTCTCCACCTTTCCCTAAATCTCTCAATCTTTTCAGAAGAGCTCCTAACTCTCTGTCTCTCTATGTCTCTCTCAAATCAAAAGTCACTATATGTTCCCCATAGTAATATGCACTCACAATACAAACGAGTATGAACATTTCTCTTCTCTGCCATACTTCAGCCCTGACCTCTTTCTTTTTCTGCACCGGTTCAAGACATTGAACATTTTTTTTTTATTTCATAGTGAAGAAAAAGAGCATCTCTCCACTGCAGTGCATATCCATTTCTAACACTAGGCTGCATCCGACACATTTTCGATGTATAGAACGAGTAGAGCAGTGTCAGCATGTGGAAATGAATTACGGGCAGAAATACACAACAACTAACTGAATCTTACAGTAGCCATGCTACCATGTGGCATTTAAATGAATAAACATTTAAAGATGGATAGATAGTTTTTCTATTTCAAACGTGTAGAACATTTACAATCAACATTTACAGTGAAGCAGCATTAATTGATTTTCTGGTCAATTGGGGACAAGCTCACAGCATTGACATTATAACCTGATTAAATTGTTATGGTGAACTTGTCAGCTTTAGTTGATCTGAAGTAACAGCATGTTTCCACTGCGTTCACTCTCTCTTAGCTCTGCACTCATAGCTGACCTTTTTCCTCTGGAAACAGCTGACTACTGCAGCTACTGTGTTTTCACTGCATTCAATTTATGGAGGTGAGAAGTTTATATGCTTATGACAAAGGGTCACATTCTTTATTGATATCTGGACCAGTTTTGTTTAAACATTTTTATGTGGGTTGTCAGTTGGCGGGTAAAGGCCTCCGCAGTCCCACAGGCATTTCACATGTGCACACTGTGGAGGAGCAGACCTACTGAAAATCCCATCATCTATAAGCCTGCACAGCAGATGGACAAGCATCTACAAGAAAACTGGAAAATGAGCAGTATTTCTTTCTTGTGCAGATGGGTGTGGATTAAGTAAGTAGTGTTATACAAAAACATATAGGGGCTAAAATATTACCAACACAGCCTTCAACCAAAACACGAACATTCTATTGAGGCAGTAGCCCTGTCCTCTGTGTGGACCTTATTGGACTTTTTACTCTTCAAATTATAAATCAAGTATAGCAACAAAGACAACAGAAGCACTTTGGCTCTACTGTCATTACTGAAGCAGAGTGAGAGTGCTGTAGACAATTATTTCAGATGCACTGATTACAGAGAGAAACCCTGTGGCTAACACATGCAGTTCAGTCCGGACTAGGTCGCCAGCATATTGCAGATACTTCACTCATCTACCAACCACACGCTGCCTGCCTGTCATTTCTGTTGAAATAAACTGGAGTACATGGGAAAAAAACACACCCAGACACGAGAAGAACATGCAAAACTACACGAAGAAAAGTCTCACTTTAACTGGAATTGTAACAAAAACCTTACTCTGAGGCAGCACTACTAAATACTGGAAGCCCTCACTAGTAATCATTGCTTTAGGCAAAAAGGAGACACAATAGTCTGAGCTGATATATGTGTTTATGCATGTGAGTGTGGTTACTACCTGAAAAAGAAAGTTATCGTTCGTTGTGAGTTTCTATTATCTCTACCTGTGAGTGCTGATCCTCGTGAGAGAAGAAAGCACTTCCTGCATACAGCTTTGCAAGACTCATTGTCATGGAGTTCAGCCGATACTTTCATTGTCCCATCGGGGATCTAGGCAGAAAAAAAAAAGATGGAGAAAACAAAAGTGCCTGGTGAAACTGTCAGCGGGAGGCAGAGCAAAGAGATAAAACACACAGAGTCTAGAAAAAGATTAGGAAACAGTAATTGTGAACATGATGACATGCATTGTCATTACCGGCAAGTCATATCACAAATGTCTGTCTTGTTTATCAGGTTTGGATGATAAAAATGTATCATAATTATATTTCCACAGTAGCTTTTCAGTGAACATCTGTTCCATTTTATCAGAAGGTGGCAGGGGGGTGTGCATCTTTCACTTCAATTGACAAATAAATTAGGGCATGGTAACAATGTGCGAAACAAATGCAGCACAAACTGAGAGAGAACAAGAGTCAAACGTGCAGCAACATTTACACAAAATGTGTGTTATGATCTGATCATACTACTGGCAACTGGCTTGTTTGTTAGCTGCCAGGGTTGGAATGACAAAAAATATAATGTGCTATAATTTAACAGCAGTTATCTGAGAGACATCTGCTCTGCTTTGTCTGGAAGATGCACCGAGTGGGAATCATTAGTGACAAAAATGTGGGGAAAAAAAACAAAGTGGAACAAAGCACAGCGAGACAGAAAGAAAGTAATGCTTCCAAATTTCAACCAACAAAAGACATTTCACAAACAGTCAGATTCTTGGACATTATATGATATAGACTGTACAGAAATAAATGGACATGAAAAGTGAAGCCAATCTGAAGAAGCCTCAAACTTGGATTTTCTTGAAATTGACATCATGGGGCAAAAATAAAAGTCTACAAGTAAATGACAATACTTCTCACTTGATTTCTAACAATATTCACCTTTTCCCTTCACAG
This sequence comes from Microchirus variegatus, assembly GCF_963457635.1. Classification (NCBI taxonomy): domain Eukaryota; kingdom Metazoa; phylum Chordata; class Actinopteri; order Pleuronectiformes; family Soleidae; genus Microchirus; species Microchirus variegatus. Next base: position 36,913,937 of record NC_139803.1, read on the forward strand.
TTTATCATACCAATCACTAGTTTTAGGTCATTGATATAATGTTATTATAGTGGATCACCATGCACAGTGAAATCACATGGCATGACACACATCATCTCTTCTCCAGCTCCATACTATCATCCTAATATGGCCAATATGGTTTTGTGGTAATAGAAAAGAAAATGGATATGGACAGACTTCAAAATGGCAGCCCACAAATCAATGGGTGATGTTATGGTGGGTCACCACCACCACCACCACATAGAACTGTAACAGCTGTCAAATCATTGAAAAAGTGGAAGTTTCAGTTCTCATCACTTAAAAGTTTGAGAAATGTTTCCTCAGTGTATCATTTCAAGTGAAACCCTAGAAGAGGACTTTAGAGAGGACGGAAGGCAATCTTTCTCATGGTCTTTCTCCATATTAGCTGATATCTTTCCTCATAACCAATGGCGCTCCAGCATACCTCTCATGTTCCCGCAAGTAAGAGAATACAGAAGAAAATGACTGGTCTGA